>NC_142361.1:11592425-11931175 GCF_059441175.1 Urocampus carinirostris
AAACAAGATAGTGTTTCCCTCTTTAGAAAAAAAGGTGCTGTGTGTGTGCAATCCAAAAAGTCATCCAACATTCGTTACTAGACAGTTGAACTCATTAAAAAGGGAGGAAAAATATTTGAGGGTGTTTAAATCAAGTTTTATCAGAGGTGATAAAAACCAAAGTGCAAATCATTTTACATGCTGCATTTTTCAATAATCATAAATCCCCCTCGCCTGTATCTCCTTGAGCATGTCAACCACACGTCCGAAGGAGGATTCCGATGGCGTTTTTGAGCCCGGAAAGCTCAATAAATAATTAGCCCGACAACCAAATGACCTGGATTAGATTTGCAAAGCTGAGCTGGTCCCTGCTGCGGCGTCTGACGGCATTCATTACAAAGATTAGCGCGTCTGTGTTAGGCAAACAAATTAAGGGCAGACTTGTGCCCTCCCCCGAAAGAGCGCGATCCATCTTTCAATGACTTTTTTTTTCCCCCCGCTGATAAATGGACGCCATCTGTGTTTGAACATGTAACGTCTGCCGAAGCCAATTAGGAAATGACCTCGCCGCGGTTTGTCTGTCGAGGCCCTCCGGATGGCGTCTTGTCACTTGACATTTGAGAAGGGCCCGGCATTGATTTGTTGTCGTCATCGGTCATCACGGCTGTCTGAGCAACTCGCCGTCTTCCTTGTTTGACTTCAAGACACACTAATGTTAGGCGGGCGGCAAGATCCATGCTGAACCGTCTGGAAGGATGCACCCTGATGTCAGAAGCACTAACGCATCTGGAAGACAGATGATTTGGCATCCTACCTGGAGCGTTTGATTGATGGCTGTTGTCTCACTTCCTCACTCTGCTTCAGACAGGGGCTAAAGCCAGTTAGTGATCCCCATTAAGAATAACCTCCACCTGATGGGTACGGCCCACGTTTTTTGGTGTGTTGTTCTGGATCGTGCAAAAACAACATGCAATCTAAAAGTAAATGTATGTGGTTGTGCGCTGTGAGGGCCTGCAAGGCCTTCTATGCTGGCATATAAAAAAATGTCTGAAAAACCATAATTATAATTATCCATCAATAACTTATGAATTATTAACATCTCTTATAATTATGAATTGATGATCAATTCCAAATTGCTTTTCCCTGGTTGTGCTGCTTTCAGACATGTGCTTTTATTATGAAGCATTTAACCAATCACATTTCAGCCATGACTTGCTAGGCTCAAAAATCTACCCAGAGGCCCTCAGAAAAAAAACTGAAGGCTGTGCCCCATATCAGTCTTTAAGAAAGCTGTTAGTTTAGCGTATCAGATGTCTAGTTGGTTGTCTGAATGCCACCTAACTGGCTTTGATAAATGTCACTAGTTTCACAAACTATGGTTGGCTAGTTGGTGGTAATCCACCAAAGTGATCGCACCAACAGCCGTTAAACAAGAAAATATGTTTTGACTTAATAGCAAACGGACGGACAACTCCGAAGCAAGCAAAACCTTTCACAAGAGATAAAAGGCTTTGTCAGCCTTTCAACCTATAGGTAAGCTATATTTTACTAGACAATCGCAATGACCCAGCACTGGTGAGCTATCTTTAGAACAGGTCCACGGGCACCCTTGGCAGCACGTTGGAGACCTCTTCTGTAGAAGTTGTCTGCAGATTTGTAATACGAGTCATTGCCACCATCCGGACTGGGGTGGAACAGTCTCCTTACAAAAATACAAATGAAAATAATCTGCTTTGTAGCAGGTTGGATAGAATGTTTGATTTTTTTTTTCCAGCTGGACTTGTAATGCTTAATACTGCTCCTCAGAGTGCAAAAATAATCAAGTGCAACATATGAGTTTTCAGTTTTCACATACATCCTCAGTCAGATTTTGTTTTTGAAGGGACTGTGTGTATTGTTAAAACATTTATAGTAGGGACAAAAACTCAAGAATCAATTGGTTTAAAAACTAAGCAAAAATTCTATAATCGATCATACGAACGTGTTTTTTTTTTTTTTTTTTTAATCTTTGTAGGTTGAAAAATTTGCATTTAAATTACTAAATATGAGCCTCCCTAGCAGTCAGTCATCTATCTGCTACGGGTACTCGGTAAACAAAAAAACCCCAAAATGAGATAAAAAACTGGTGCAGTCTGGTCACTTCGAAGTAACTGTTGTTTGTATTATTTTTTGTGCTTTTCAGCGCTCATTTTTGGTTGCACGACACAATACCTTTACATGTAGAGGTCAAATAATACTCAGTCCCTTTAATTATCTGATTGGAGTGATTGCCGTTTTGCCTTTGATAAAGCTTAGCCAGTGTTGATACATGTCTGCTTGTTGATATGTGAATAAAATGCAGAACAAATATTTATTACTGGTGATGTGCCCACAATACATTCTGAATCGCCTGCAGACTGGAATGAAATACATGTGTGTTCAATTGGGAATTGTGAGGCTATATCGTCATTTCACCTTTTTCTTTTCTTTTTCATGACATCTTCTTACTTATGAGCTTGCATTAATCTGGAACACAAACAACAAATTTCCAGACAGCTGATTTGTAAGCGAACGAAGCTTTGCTCGTAAATATGTATTACTAAAAAACAGAACAGAATATTCCCTTGCCTGGAAGCATTTTATGACCTTTTCGTCTTTTTGTTTGATGAATCCCCCTTTGTAGAAAAAAACGAAAAAGACAGGTTCGCACGCTTTACTAACAAAAGCTCTTCTCTGTAGGGTTGCAACTACACTATATTTAAATAATCAATGAATTGGTTGAGCAGCCTGGCAGCGCAGTGGAGAGCGCGTGTGTGGCACAGTTCTGAGGTCATGAGATCGAACCTTCCCGTGTGGAGTTTGCGGTTTCTCCCCGTGCTTGCATGAGTTTCCTCCGGGGACTCCGGTTTCCTCCCACATTCCAAAAAACATGCATGTCTGGTTAATTGGCCGGTCAAAATTGTCCCGAGGTGTGAATGAGCGAGTGAGTTGTCTGTCTCTCTGTGCCCTGCGACTGGCTGGCAACCAGTTCAGGGAGTCCCCTGCCCACTGCCCGAAGATAGCTGGGATGGACACCCCCAGGACCCTACTGAGGATAAGCGGTGCAGATAATGAATGAATGAATGTTGATTGTGTTCGGTGAATCAGGTTAAAAAACAGATTTTCTCCTCTCTTCAAATGTTAATGTGTTGGAAAGAAAGTAAAGTAAAATAGTGCAAAAACAACAGAATTATTTATCATATAAAGCAATCCAAAGTCCGAATGTTTGTGACATAGCATAACAATAAACAAAAACTACGTACCAATATATGCTATACACCATGTTTTTAGCCACAAAAAATATCAAAATGTAAACCCACTTTTCCAAATGTTGTTAACAAATTTGATTTTGGGTTCAAACTATATGAATATGATGTACTATCCCAATGTGCAAATGATATACTATATGATATGCCTAGGAAACTGCCCCATTTGGGTTGAGATGAACATAGCATCACTTTTATTATTATTATTATTATTTTTAAAACTTTTTTATTGTACATTTTTTTTTAAATTGTATTTATTTCTGCAGCACTTGCTGTCCATTTGATCATTTCTAACTTTAGTGTACAACTGTTTCATGGCATTTTTGTTTGTTATGATGTAAAGTTAAACGAAAAAAAGCTTTTTTAAAAAAGATAAGATACCTTTTTAGAAAACGTGCTTCGAGGCGCCCTCTGCCAGACCAAAGGTGTACTACAATCATCAACATCACAACACTTATTTGCATTGATGTTAGATGCTTAGTGGCTCATAAAGTGATGATCAGAATTAATTGCCAACACTTTTAATGATTAACTATTTTAGATGTCATTGATTCTTTGTTGCAGCCCTTGTCTATTGTTTTTATGTACACGGCAAAGAAAATTCAAAGCAATGACATTGGGAGGTTGTCAATCCTTCACCACTGACTGGGAGGTGACCCAACATGTGTTATAAATTCCGGCTAATCCCTAAATCCCTCCACAAAATTCCCATCAGGCTCAAATCTGTGTGATACAAGACTGGAATTGACTCCTTGGCTGGCCGCTCCCTCGAGATGACACTGGATAAAACCTCTTATTACCATCAGCCCTTCCATCTTAAAGGTTATTCCTGTTTTCAGTGCTTCATGAAAAGGGAAAGCAAGGGGGTGTCCGCAGCGGGGGGATTAGCACCTTCTCAACTCCTCTTCTAATTCCATTGATGCTTTGTCGCTCGGGAAATCAAATAAGAAGTCGACAGATGAAAAGTAAGCAAAAGCGGGATTCTGACACGTCAACGTTTTGCCTTGGCGAAGGTACAAATGCTCGTATTAAATGAAAAAAAACAAACTGGAAATGACTCCATATCATTCGACGTGAAGATTTATTTGCATCCAATACTTGGGTTGGATGCTGTACAAGCAGTGTGATTTGGGAAAAGCTTATTGTGAAACATTTGAGCGCTTTTGCCATTCTTCTATCCAGGTTTTCCCTCCTTCAGAAATCAATATCGGGATGTAATTCGAAAGCTCCATTAGCCTGTCAGGAACAAAAAAAGGATCACAAGAACCCATTTAGTTATATCTTTATCTGCTTATTAACCCTGCTGTTCCCATGTTCTTTTAGTTCCAGCTGACTAAGCAACTGAGCAAATGCTAGGGTTTGTTTTTTCACATGTAAAATAAAATCTCAGACCTACTCACCGGTACTATTTTATTGGCTTGAATGCTATTTGAATCCTACACTGGCGGGTTGGATTTAATTCCATTGAACTGTTTGACTGTTCTCTTTGAATGTTTGTGCATCACGATGGTATTGCCATTATACTAAAAGTCTGTTTTGGAAACTTTGCAAATAGTCTTTTTTGGGGGGCTGTATCCAGGCTGAAATGTTCCCAAACTGTAAAAGGTTTGATAAGTGTAGTTTACGTTGATGTCGCCTTTTTTGTACGTTTATCTTACTGCTCCAGACAGAGATGCTATTAGCTGCTGCGCATGTATGACTCTCAGCAAAGATTGTGTTCATGTAGAGATGCCTCAATCTTTAGGAAAAACGTGTCTGGCGACAATAGTCCACAATAAAACTCATTGTCGACTATTTATATTTTCGATTTTTGTCGACTAATCATTGTAGCCTGACTTGCCAAGCAATTATTTGGTGTCATGGTTGCCCTTTGCCCTCACTTGGGCCCGCTCGTTTGGCGCCAGCTACTGCTCGTTGCCTGATTGGCTCCCCTCCTATTTAAACTCAGAGCTCTCATTCACTCCTGGTCAGTCCGTCAACAAACCTCCGCACTTGCAAGGCGTGTATTTTGACTGTCTGGTATCCTGCTTGTGTATCCGTTATCGATCCCATCTGTCTCGTCCTGTCCGGTATCTTGCTCCAGTATCCTGTATCGATCCCGTCTGTCGTGTCCTGTTTCAATCTCGCCTGCCTCTGGCTTCCTGTTTTCCGCGCCTGATTTCTCTGTCTCACTTCATCCGCCCACCGATCACCGAATCACCGGCGTTTGCATTCACGCGCATGACTGCCCCATTCCCGTAAAATAAAGATTGTATGAAAACGTTATGCGTCTGGCTCCACCGTCTGTTCGGGTTTTGACAATTTGGTAGGTGGAAAAAACCTAAAGGCCAGGAGAAAACATAATCGGGCACAAGGAGAACATGCATTCTCAGCACAGGGAGGCAGTTAGCTGGAATTGAACCCAAGGCCTCTGAGCTGAGAGGCAGACGCTCTTAACAGCCATCGCCGTACCGCTGGCAATGCGTATTTTAATTAAAATGACCACGGTAGAAATTGGATGGATGTATACAAATCACGGGACTTTACGGGAATAGGCAAAAGCCATCGTAATTCAATGAATCAATCAAAAATGTGACGTGATTTCTAAGCCTTTTATTAACAAGCTTGCATGCCTTCTCTTTTCATCACTCTTTTGTTTTTAATTGTCCCTCGGTTTACTGCGTTTATTAGAGTCAAGCCTGACTCATTTCCTAACAGACTACCCGGCACATCAAAACGAGTTTTAATGCAAGGAGCGTTTGTTTTATGGATTAACCCGTGCTCGTTCCCAGCATTTGAAGTCTACGGAAAAACATTAATGGCTCTCTTCAAAGCGGACGATAGACTTTATTTACAAACGCATCCCGGCTTTAAATAAATACATGACCACTGGGAGGAGTGGGATGGTAAACAATGTATGTGCTGACTGAGGCAAGAGCGTACCACTGAACTCTGTGTGCACCCCTCCCCCCTTTCCCTTTGCGTGATGTCGGCCGGCGACAGGCAGCCACGTAATTTTTTCTCTGGAATATCGTCTCGCCATTTCTCTTCTTTCTCCAACCTCGGCAAAGCTGAAAGACAGCGAGGGAATGCGATTCCAGTATCCGTAATGGTAGTCACTGATTTGTCTTTTAGTAATGGGTCATCCGCGAACGAAACTGCTAATGAGCCGACTCTTTGAAGTGAACAACAAGAGCAGGCTACGACCAATAAGGAGCCAACTCCCTTCAGAACGCGCTTTTTCTTTCTTACTGTTTGTCTTTCTTTTCATCTTTCCTTCTCTTTTTGTCGCTTTCACTCATTCTGTCACTCCTCTTGTCTTTTTTTTCTCTTTTTCTATATCTTTTTCTCCCACTATCTCTTTCACTCTTTCCTTTTCCTTTTGTTTATGTCATTCTCTCTTATTCTCACTTTTCCTCTCGCTTTTTTTTGCTCTTTCTCTGTATCTCTTTTTCTCTTTTTCTATTTTACTCTCTCTCCTTTCTCAAATGCGCACTTAAATTCTCCTCTTAAAGGTGCTTCTAACTGCTCTCTTTTTCGCTCTTTCTCAATGGCGCTTGTGACTGGCCAGTATGATGAGGCGTCATCTCTGTGTTGTTTGCTTTGTAACAACAATTTGAAAGTTTAATTTAGGTTTCACGAAAAAGTGAAAGAATAATTGTTTTAATAATATAGTAGCATAATAGTTTTCCAAATGAATTAGTAAGTTCATAAGGTTCATTATTATTAGCATCCATCCATCCATTATCTGCACCGCTTATCCTCAGTAGGGTCGCAGGGGTGCTGGAGCCCATCCCAGCTATCTTCGGGCAGTGGGCAGAGGACACCCGGAGGGCACACAGGGACAGACAATTTGCTCGCTCACTCACACTTAGAGACAATTTTGACGGGCCAATCAACCTGACATGCATGTTTTTGGAATGTGGGAGGAAACCGGAGTGCCCGGAGGAAACCCACGCAAGCATGGGGAGAACATGCAAACACCACACAGGAAGGTTGGTAGCTGGATTTGAACCCATGACCTCAGAACTGTGCCGCTGTGCTGCCCTTATTATTAGTAATAAATCATTAAAAAAACAAAACAAAAAAAAACCTGTTTGTGAGCTGAAAGAGCCGTCCCTTTTTAGTGAGCCGATCCGAAAGAGACGGTTTTCTTTAAGGAGCCAAAATTCCCATCCCATTGTCTCAATATTTTTCATCACACTCTCAGTATTTACCATCAAATCATGTGACCTCAATAATAGTGATGGGAGGAAGGCGTTTAGAGCCTCCAATCTGCAGAAGGGGAAATTTCCATCCTGTGCGCTAGTTCCTCAAGGCGGAGGTTTTTCATAGAGTAAATGATGCAAGCATGTATTATTGATGCGGTTGTGATACAATTTCTGCGACCTACTGGGAAACAGAGCTTCTTAAAGAATTCTTTCACTAAACCTAAGTCGGGCATTTTGGCCCCAGGTTTCCAATATGCACTCTAAAGCCACTTCACCAAGGGACACCTCTACCGTCTGATGAGATCTAATTCAAGAGTTTGGTAATAACGCCTCGCTTTGATTGACATCCACACACTGGTGTGGTTTTAATAAGACGGTATGGCCCCAAGGTCAAATAACATATGATATAAAAATCTTGAAACTTTGGTTGACTGAGGCAGGGAGTGTTAGGATTTGCTTGCGCACACTTGTTTTTGTCTGCTACTTTGTTCATTGCATTTCCACCACCACACCAGGTTTCTTTGTTTTTGTGTCTGGTTTCTAGTTAGGGTATATTGTTAGTAATTTAGAGCCTACTTATTCGTTACTTTGTTCTTTGTAATTCCCATTTCAGTCTTTGTTTCTGGTTTGGAAGTTGCCAGGTTTGATTTTGTTTGGACATGTTATTTGTTTTGTGATCCTTGTTTATTTGTCACTTTGTACCTCATTTTATTGTTAAATGCTGTATAATCTCATAACAATGTTCACTATGTTGTTATCACAATAAAGAGAATTGTAACTCTCATATTACCCCTGTTTCATTTCAGTATTTTGCCATTTTGCCACTTGCTTTTGACAAAAACTATTTCAGTTTCTTGGGTTTCCTCTAATGACATATTTACACATTTTCCAAGTTTGGTCACGTGACATACAAATAGCCATGCCCTGATTTTTCTTTTTAAATTTTTACAGATAATACAAAATTATTTTTAAATTTTACTATTTTGTATTATTTATTCTAAAATCAAGAAAAATAATAATCACATCTGTTAACTTGATATAGTATATCATGTACCAGGTATTTGGAACGGAACCAGGCAAGATTTAAATGGACATTGTGTATTATTTGGCACCTTTCAGTTGTGAAAAAAAATCTTAATTATTTAAAAAAATATATATTTCGATGCAAAGGCGATTGCATATTATATTAAAACTGTTCCCTCGGATCCTTGAAAAGTATTAAAAGGCATTCATTATTCTTAAAATGAAGACATTAATAAGATGTATATTTACTTTGAACTAAAAAGATTTGGTAATATTTATCAGTTGTCTTTTTTTCATTAATTCCCAAATTTACATTCGGACAATATAGGAACATAAAAACAGTGATGTGGTTTCTGTCCGGCCTTTCAGAGCAGGCACGTGTCTTAGGTCTACCCATTAAATACACATAGATACTTTGGACGGATAGGTTTACTTTGAACCATGGGAAAATGTAAATTTGATTGGAAGTGGCCGTCCGACGATCGTTTTCACCATAGTTACAAGCTGTTCCAGGTAATGTCTACAAGGTACAATGTATTCAGAAATACTTGGGCATTTTTTGTATTGTTTGTATCAATTGTGTTGTTGTTTGTTGACTTGTTCTTAAATATGATTTCAAAAGGCATTAAAAAGTCTTAAAACGTCTTGAACTCAACTTGCTTTAGGGACGTTGATTAATTATTACTGCAGACTGTTGTTGTGAATTATCATTATTATGAATATTTTACATCACTATCACTTTTGTCCAATCTTGTTACTACTGTCCTGTGATTCCCACACCCTTTATGGCGGATCCACTTTTGTAATTATATTATTTATTTATTTTTTGGGGGGGAGGAAAAACCGTACCCATCGGTATCAATCAGAGGAAAAAAATTGTATCAAATACAGTATTCACCCCCTAATATAGCTCAAGATCAGCTTTTTGGAGATGAATCACAAGTATTAAAGTAAAAGTCAAGTGTGGCTCAATAATCTGTATTGTACATTGCGTGCCCAGATAATAAATCATCCAGAGTGATTTTATTTTGTCATATTTCAAGTCCCCTGTGAGTTTAAAGTCATCACTCATATTCAGGTCCTGTGTTGTCATTTTACAGAGAGTGTCTCCACTAACGCACATCCGCAGAGCCAAGAGGAACGTTACAGGACCACAGTACCGTTGCTTCTGACAGGCCCACATAGTGGACCGCTCAGCCGACTGGAACCAGGGGTAAGTACTCGAACCTGAGGCTGTCACGATGCCTATCGCCCAATCCTCACTGAAAAACACTTTATCAAGGTCTCTTGCTTTGGAAGACCAATTCTGGGATGTATAGAAATTAATATATGTTAATCCGGAGGGATGGCTGCCGCCAAGCTGTACTTACCCTCTCGGGCAGGAAGTGGTGCCCTTAAGAGCTACTTTTTGTTATTGGAGCAAATGGCACCGTTTGATAAGCATTTCTAAAATAACAAATAATCATGTAATCACTATGATGTAGCTATGTTATTTTCAGGTTAATTAATGGAAGTAAGGTTAAATAGACACAGTACACCAATAGAATTTTACTAGAAAAATCACAATGACCCAGCACTGTTAAGCTATATTCAAAATAATGCAAGTCCATGTGTATCCGTAACCGTGATGTGCCATATAAATAAATGGACACGTGTGTGTGTGTGTGTGTGTGTGTGTGTGTGTGTGTGTGTGTAATACCTAAATATATGACATACATATAGTTTATTCATTGATAAAAGCATTTTGTAATTTATGTGTTTTGATATTTATTTGGTTGTGTATTTTTTCACCCCCAAAAAAATGCTATTCAAACGAGGAGGTAGTGGCCCAGCTTTTCACCTAAACAGGCAGGAGTTTTGATCAAACTTAATTTATGGGCATGATGCGTTTACAGTACTGTCACGGTCCTGGCATTGCACCCCGAGATACTCCAGACTGGTCATACCAAATTTTTGCAGATTATTATTAAAAACTAAATAACAAAAGATTCAAATAAATGAATCAATTGTATTTATATAATATTTAGTTATTTTATTTATGTATTTTTATTATAAGGTATATTATGGTGTTACCGTGTTTATTCGTGTATAACGCACACCCCATTTTTTACCCGTGGCCATGATTAAAACGAATATAATTTTCTTTAATTGTCTTTGATATCAAGGTTGTGAAACATTTGTATGCAATGATATTAGACAGGGTACTCTAGAGTAAAACATGTAATAAAAATTTTGAAGGGAAAAATAATAAAAGGCTTTGAGGATAAATAGGCAAAAACGGTGTATATTTCTAAAACAATATATAACGGTGTATATACATATATATATATATATAATTGTGTGTGTGTGAACACAACCTAAACATTTTCGATGTGTTAAGGTCGTTCAAAGTCCAATTAATCATCAGATACAGCAAAGAGTTGTTTCCCTTGTGCCTTTTTGTGTTAATATATTTAGGGACTACATTTTTTCTCCATTCCCTAACATTCTTTTCTGGTACTGTGAATAAAAATAGTGTGATGAGATAAAATTTAATGTCATTGATTTGTCATCCAAATCACTAGTGGTCAAGTGTTGGTTAAAATTTAGAGCGCTCTTAGGACAAGGACCCACCAAGGCTGCACCTAGAAATTCTGTCCATAAAAGTTATGAACAGAATCGGTGACAAAGGGCAGCCCTGGCGGAGTCCAACCCTCACCGGGAACAAATCCGACTTACTGCCGGCAATGCAGACCAGACTCTGGCACCGGGCATACAGGGACCGCACAGCCCGGATAAGACTGTGTGGTACCCCATACACCCGAAGCACCACCCACAGGGCCTCCCGAGGAACACGGTCGAATGCCTTCTCCAAGTCCACAAAACACATTTAGACCGGACAGGCAAACTCCCATGCACTCTCAATGACCCTGGCAGAGTGTGTAGAGCTGGTCCAGTGTTCCACGGGCAGGACGAAAACCACACTTTTCCTCCTGAATCCGAGATTCTACCTCCTGGCGGACCCTCCTCTCCAGTACCCCTGAATAGACCTTACCAGGGAGGCTGAGAAGTGTGATTTCCCCTGTAGTTGGAACACACTCTCCGGTCCCCCTTCTTAAAGAGGGTAACCACCACCCCAGTCCGCCAGTCCAGAGGCACTCTCCACGCGATGGTGCAGAGGCGTGTAAACCATGACACGCCCACAACATCCAGAGCCTTAATGAACTCCGGGCGGATCTCATCGACCCCCGGGGCCCTGCCACCGAGGAGTTTTTTGACAACCTCGGTGACTTAAACCCCAGAGATGCGGGAGCCCATCTCAGAGTCCTCCGACTCTGCTTCCCCAGTGGAAGACGTGTCGGTGGGATTGTCGAGGTCTTCGAAGTATTCCGCCCACCGATTCACAATGTCCCGGGGCCAGGTCAGCAGCGCCCCACTGGCATTGTACACTATGTCGATGGCACACCGCTTTCTCCCCCCAAGACGCCGGATGGTAGACCAGAATTTCCTCGAAGCTGTTTGGAAGTTGGCTTCCATGGCCTCGCCAACCTCCTCCCATGCCCGAGTTTTTGCCTCAGCAACCGCCGAAGCCGCATTCCGCTTGGCCAGCCGATACCTGACAGCTGCTTCCAGAATCCCACAGGACAGGAAGTCCCGATAAGACTCTTTCTTCAGCTTGACGGCATCGCTCACCGCCTGTGACCACCAACGGGTCTGAGGGCTGCCACCGCGGCAGGCACCGACTACCTTACGGCCACAGCCGCTTCGACAATGGAGGCGCAGAACATGGTCCACTCGGACTCAATGTCCCCCGCCTCCCTCGGGACATGGGCAAAGTTCTGCCGGAGGTGTGAATTGAAACTTCTTCTGACAGGAGATTCTGCCAGTCGTTCCCAACAGACCCTCACAACACGCTTGGGTCTGCCGGGTCGGGCCGGCATCTTCCCCCACCATCGGAGCTAACTCATCACCATGTGGTGATCAGTTGACAGTTCCGCCCCTCTCTTCACCCGAGTGTCCAGAACATGCGGCTGCAGGTCAGACGAAACGACGACAAAGTCGATCATCGAACTACGGCCAAGGGTATCCTGGTGCCAAGTGCACATATGAACACCCTTATGTCTGAACATGGTGTTCGTTATGGAAAAACCATGACGGGCAAAGAAGTCCAATAACGAAACACCACTCGGATTTAGGTCAAGGGGGCCGTTCCTCCCAATCACGCCTCTCCAGGTCTCACTGTTATTGCCCACATGAGCGTTGAAGTCTCCCAGCAGTACGAGGGAATCCCCAGAGGGCGCGCTCTCAAGCACACCCTCAAAGGACTCCAAGAAGGGTGGGTACTCTGAATTGCTATTTTGTGCATAAGCACAAACAACAGTCAGGACCCGTCCTCCCACCCGAAGGCAGAGGGAGGCTACCCTCTTGTCTACTGAGGTGAACCCCAACGTACAGGCACTGAGCCGTGGAGCAACTAATATACCCACACCGGCTCTGCGCCTCTCACCACGGGCAACTCCAGAGTGGAAACCCTCTCGAGAGGACTGGTACCAGAGCCCAAGCCGTGTGTGGAGGTGAGTCCGACTATATCTACTCAGAACTTCTCAGCCTTACACACCAACTCGGGCTCCTTCCCTGCCAGAGAGGTAACATTCAATGTCCCAAAAGCCAGTTTCTGTAGACGGGGATCGTCGTGCCAAAGACCCCTCCCTTGGCCGCTACCCAGCTCTCTGCGCACCCGACCCCTTTGGCCCCGCCTACAGGCTGTGAGCCCATGGGAAGAGGGACCCACGTTGTCCCTTCGGGCTGTGCCCGGCCGGACCTCGTGGGTAAAGGTCCGGCCACCAGGCGCTCGCCAGCGGACCCCACCTCCAGGCCTGGCTCCAGAAGGGGGCCCCGTTACGGCGCGTCTGGGCGAGGGAATTTGAGGACCAATTTTCTTTCTCGTCATAAGGGGTCTTCTGATCTGCGTTTTTTCTGGCCACTCACCTAGGACCTGTTTGCCATGGGTGACCCTACCAGGGGCTTAAAGCACCCAACAACATAGCTCCTAGGATCATTGGGACACACAAACTCCTCCACCACTATAAGGTAGCAGATCAAGGAGGAGTATGGCAAATGTCTGCCTATATAATGTATTAATATACTCATTTTACTCTTAAGACAAATGAATACATATAGTTAAAAATAATCCTTATATAAACAAAATTATTGCACATGGCAGATCATTTTCACCCCATTGTGTCAAATTTAGCTCATTTTACATACTTTTTTTCTTATTTCAATCGCAAATAAATAATATTGTAAAACAGGTTGAGGATCTTTCTGATTTTAAGTATTATTTGGTTTATTTTCCTATGGAATTTGCAAACATAATAAACAAAACACTTGTACATTGCTTATAACTTTTTTTGTAAAAAAAAAACAAAACAGTATGACTAAAAAGGAATCTGGTATATGAGGCAATATTCCATATTTTGACCATTATGCTTTCATTTGCTAGAAAAAAGTAATTGTATGATAAAATAAAAACAGACCTAAAAGAGTCAAAATGGTCCGATATTATGAGTTATTTGAAAAAATTGGCATTTGTAATCAAACAGGCTATTTCTATCTTATTAATTTATTTTTGTGAAATCATTTGGGATGTTGTGTGTTTGCCTCAGGACAAGTCCACTCAGGCAAATCTGGGCTTTAACTCTGGATAAATCCCTCTTCCTTTTGTGTGTGTGACTTTGTGTTGTTTCCGTTTATGCAATGTTCACTATTAGGAACCATAAACATATCTAGCTCTTGGACTTCATAGCTAGTGATTTAACCTGACTTTAACTCACGCCTTAATGCTATCATTCGCAATTAGCGAAACCTTCGATATTATGCAAGCACATGATGTACACAACTTTTGTCGATTTATCACCTGGAGCAGGTCAAAATCATTTTAGCTAAAAAAATGGTTGAAATGTTCCGTTTTTATTTGTCATGTTTGCAAGTAATAAAGCATACTTCAATCCCAAAAATTACACCAACGCTGTCATGATTCATAAAACAGTTATCCAGCTCGTATTGGATTGCTTGTTTAATGTCACATTGTTTGTTTTGGAGCAGTGGTCTCCAACGTGGTGCCCGGGGCACCTTAGTGCCACTAAAGGGCAGCTGAGATGCCCAACGACTTGCAGTACTTTGAAAATAGTTTAACAAGTATTGGGTGATTGTGATTTTTCTTGTAAAATTCTAATGGTGTTCTGCGTCTATTTAACCTTACTTCCAATAATTAACCTGAAAATAACATGGCTACAACATACTGATAACATGATTAGTTGTTATTTTAGAAAAGCTTATCAATCTGGGTGCCATTTGCTCTAATAACAAAAAGTAGCTCTTAGCATGAAAAATGTTGGAGACCCCCGTTATGCTCCTCCATTTAAAGCACTTCAAATGAACAGAAAAGCAGCTGTTTTCACTCAATATTCATGGCACTTTATTCAACATTATCATGCCCAAACCCAACATTTTTTTGTTGTCTCTTCAATTAATACGACCAATAAGTTTTACTACATCTCCTAAAAGCCTTACAATATATTTTCTCCGAATGTTTAAGGACAGTGTACTTTCTTTGCGCCGACGAGTGGTAAAATACGCTTAATTGAAAACAATATTGGATTAAATAATAAGCAAATATACATAAACTGTCTTATAAACATGTATTTTCTGTTCTGGTAACGGAAGTATCCCCGAAAAAGGTGGAAAAAAGTATCCCTGTGTCCACTGCTTTTGTCGACTTGTTCAGCCCTAAATCGAATAATACTTATGCCTGTAATATGACAGGACAGGCTCTACTCTCAGCATTAGCTTGGATAGTCATAGAAAAGAACTTCTTAATGGAACTAAAACACGTGGAACAAATTCTTCTGCAGGAGAGAAACGAGGATGAATTTTTGCACAAATGAAAAGTATTTGTGATGAGGAAAATGTAGCCATATTCCTAAATATTTTTGCACTTTTATGAGGTTATTATTGATGTTTGTATTTGTCTCGCAGCTATAGCTGCAGAAAATGTTTTATAGCTATAAAATATGTATTGAGGGTTGGATTGATTTAAACGTGGCATCACTAAAGCCATAGGTGTGAAATGCACAAGCCAATTGATGTAAAAAGATGTAACTCAAATTATATAGTGAATAAATGGAAAGTCATTATTGGCCTGCCTCGCCTCATCTATATTTTTTTGGTTGGATATTTTGACGCGACTGCGATTGAATAATGCTTTCCATATGTACTGTCGAGCATCCCCTCGTGCAGGTCTGGAAAATAAAAAAATCTCAATCAATTTGCACTCAAAAAAAGATTCCCAGCAGAGCTCCTCCATTAATCTCCCCATTGCTGAAAATGTCCTGTTCCTGTGGTGTGCTCCGCTGGGAAATCCGGTCAACAAATGTACCCTGGTACATGCACAGAACTTCTTAAAGCAGGGGTCACCAACCTTTTTGAAACTGAGAGCTACTTCACGGTTACTGAATCATACGAAGGGCTACCAGTTTGATACGCTCTTCTGAAATAACAAATTTGCTCAGTTTGCCTTTAGTTATACATTATTTATAATGATTAGTAATACTCACCTATGTAAAGACACTGATCATGTTAATGATTTCTAACAATGATTATCAAAAATGACAACAAGGTGGGAAACAGATATCAATATTCAACACTTCATCTCTATTAATCACAGTATTTGTTACATTTTCAGATGATCACTTACATCACTACATTTTAGCAAAAAATATCCCATTTGCACAAGCCACTGACATGCCCTGTTAACAAATCATGAACTATGTTGCAACATGTTTCAAAAAGTTAACAATTATGTAATGTTAAACAAAATCAACTTACATATTTTTAAATATGTAATACATTTTTTATTTCACATTTTGAACTAATGGCCAAGTCTGTGTTATGTTTAACAAAATTATAACTTTTAAATGTCATGAACACACTTTTAAATTGAACACAATTCTTCAATATTTTAATTCAACTTTGCCATGGCACTACCATGTTGCCACTGACTACATCTGGTATCCGTCCTTGGTTAGTGGGAAGACTGGCATTGCATGCTGTTCACCAGTGTGTTGTAATCTGGTGTGTAACTTGACACTGCAACTGTGAGTGAGTCTCTCAGATGTGCATCAGTGAGGCGTGTTCTGTGTTTGTTTTTGATGAAGTTCATGTCAGAAAATGCTGATTCACAGAGATAGGTTGAGCCAAACAGGCTGGCAACCTTCATGGCTGCTGTGCATACTCCACTGTACTTCTCTGTGTCAACAAGGCGCCAAAAGTTTGGTGCAGCCTGGTAGGCTTTGAGATGGAGATCATTTTGCAATGTTATAATTTCAATCTCCACCTGTCCAGCATCCAAGTTGAACGTTGCACTTAACTGCTCAGCAAAGCATGTTGTGTCCCCATTCATGAAAGGGTTGGAAATGAAGAACACACATGGTTCAAGCTGATGAAGGTCACAAAACCTATTCTCAAACTCTTGCCCAAGTCTGTTTATTACTTCAATGTACTTTTCTGCCACTTTTTCAAATGTCTCAGATGCAGAAGCATTGTCTTTCAGCACTGACTGCACAGAGGGAAAGTGCAGAACTTTTTTTTTCTGTAAATCTGCAGAGAATGCATTCATTTTGGCTTTAAATGCATTTAAAGCACTTATCATATCGACAACAGTCTTACCTTTGCCTTGCAGCTGGCAGTTCAGGAGGTTTAGTTTCCCAGTAATGTCCACCAAAAATGCAAGGTCAAGTGTCCACTCTGTGTCCTCTAGCAGTGAGACATCTTCGCCTTTGGACTGCATGAACTCTTTGATTTCACGCAAAAGAGACAAAAAACGATGCAAAACTCGTCCTCTGCTGAGCCATCTGATTTCTGTGTGTAGCATTAGGTCCCCATATTCTGCTGACATCTCCTCTAATAGTACCTTGAAAATCCTGTGCTGTTTTGCTTTGGAGCGGATGTTGTTTATGATTTTCACAACGGGAGTCATCACGTGCCCAAAGCCGATCACTTTCGCACACAACGCCTGCTGGTGAATGATGCAATGGTAATGCAGAAATTTGGGGAAGTCTGGGTCACGTTTACAGTGAGCGATGAAACCTGTCTGTCGGCCGACCATAGCAGGAGCCCCGTCTGTTGTCACCGCTACCAGCTTTTCCAATGGCACCTTTTTCTGCACGAAAAACTCCTTCACCGTGTTATAAATGTCAACTCCTCTCGTAGTTGTCTTTAAGGGCAGTAGTGTCAGGAGTTCTTCTTTTGTGGAGAAATCATTAAACACCATCCGGATAAAAACCAATAACTGCGCTGTACTGCTGCTGTCCACGGACTCATCGCACTGGAGGCTAAACCACTTGCACTTCGCCAGATCCTGCTCCAACTGATCGACCAAGTTACTGGACATAGCTGATACTCGTCTTGCCATCGTAGATGCCCCCAGTTGGACGTCGGAAAGAGTGGAGATTAGGTCGCTTCCATTTTTCTCGTCTTTAAATACAGTGTTAGCAATTAATAACATCGCTTCTTTGACAACTTCTCCATCTGTAAATGCCTTTTTTTTCTTGATCAGAAAATGTGTAGCTCTAAACGAGGCTTCGGTTGCTTTTTGTGAGTTTTTGGCCGGCCTCGTAAAAAAAAGACTGTTGCTGGTGTAACAGAGTTGAAATTTGATTGTTTTGAATGTTTTTTTGAATTCTCACAAAATCTGTGTTTTTGTTGTATTACTGTTGATATTCCGGTACCTCATTCAGTTGTGAAGTCATGGGCGTCTGCGACTGTTTTTTTCATTTGGTACTTTATGGGCTTCAGCGCTTGCCGTAGTTTATGTTATTCAGCAAGCGTTAAAGATAATTGCAGTCGAGAACAGACACCCCTGACTTGTGTATTGTTTTGTTTACTGGATGCAGGCAATAAACCCAGAGATTTTAAAAACCTTGTGTCGTGCATGAACGAGGGTCGCTACACTTACCCAGAGCGGTCTTTAGCTCACGGGCTTTTTCTGCCCGTAGGGCGCTTGCAGGTGGATATTTATCATGGTAGCTTTTGTGACACGTATTGAAATGTCTCTCCACATTGTGCCGTTTTGCTGTCGCCACGGTCGTCCCGCAAATCATACACACGCAGGTTTCTTTTACAGTCGTAAAAAAGAACTCCTCTTCCCATTCACTGTGAAAGAGATACGTTTTCTTTCTTTTTTCTGCCATGTTTTTGGGGTACGAAAGTGCATACAGCGCCCGCTAGCTTACTCTCCACATCCCACAAGCTCTACTTTACTGCCCATAGGTAAATATTGTGCGCGTTAACCTTAAAGTATTTTTAAGATAGTATTTTTTAAATCTATATACATACAAGTGTGATTAAAAAAATAATAGCAACAGAACAAAATTAATTTTTAGACGCAGCTCTCTATGAGATGTGCTATTTTTGGAACAGGCCCGCGGGCGACTCATGTGGTCCTTGCGGGCGACCGGGTGCCCGCGGGCACCGTGTTGGTGACACCTGTCTTAAAGTTTCTTTGGTGGAAAGGGGCTAATGAAGGGAGGGTAACAGTGTTAATTACAAGCACTTATCAGCTACGCCGGGAAAGCAGAGCTCTGAGTATATCGAGGATGCAACTTAAACCCTGACGCACTTGATTAGGCATTGGTTTTTAATTGCATCAGATAGGTTGAAGAACTGCTGATGCATTTCTAGAGGGGGAAAGGAAAGGTGACCCCTTTTTTAACCAGGCAACCAATGATTGTCTTATTTCGAACAGGGTGCACTTTTTTCCTCAACCAACTTAGACGCTGTTGAATCATCCTTAAAGATGACCAAAACGCTGCTATTAAGGAAATCGGAGAAGGGTTTCGAGACCTGCAAATTTTCAACAGCAAGATAGTGTTCTGTATTTTCCAAACTACCATCCATTCCATCCGTTATCTGCACCGCTTATCCTCAGTAGGGTCGGGGAGGGTGCTGGAGCCCATCCAGCACCAGTGGGCAGGGGACACCCTGAACTGGTTGCCAGCCAGTGTAAGGACACACACAGACAGACAACTCACTCGCTCATTGACAACTAGGGACAATGTGAACCGGCCAATTAACCTGACATGCATGTTTTTGGAATGGCGGAGGAAACCAGAGTACCCACACTAGCACGGGGAGAACATACAAACTCCACAAAGGAAGGCGCAATGTCATGCCCTCAGGATTGTGCCGCAGACGCGCTAACCACTCAGCCGCCGTGCTGCCCAGTTTACTGCATTATATACTATAAAATATTTTTTAACTGATTTAGAACAGCTGGATTAAAAATGACTTGATGTGAAACCCCAAAAACTTTTTTTTAACAACATATCAGTTTTCAGTGGGAAACATAATGGGGACACATTAATACTAATTACTTTTTGGACTTGAGGTGAAACTATATAATGTCCAAAAAATGGTTTTACCTGGGGTTATTTATATATATATATATATATATATATATATATATATATATATATATATATATATAATTACCATGTTTTTTTTCTGTTAATGGAAAATCTAATTTCTTTGTGTAGGTTTTTTTTAAAGAAATAGAAATATATTATAAAATGTTTTTGTTTGCAAAATTGCAATATTTTTTGCGTCATTTGTTATAAGTTAATACTTTAGTAGACATTCAAATTAAGGAGAATTATTTTGAAAACAGAAGAAGGCTGTCCCAAAAGACTTTACAATGCCAAATTTCTCATTTAAAAGCCGTTCCCCGAGATTATATCTACTCTAAAGGGTGTTGAAATTAAAGAAACTAAAAATAATTTTGTCATATACATATCGTGCTGTGCACTACTAGAAATGTGTTTTGTTGGAAGCAAAAGTTTATTTTTGGCCTATACTGCAGGAGGGAAAAATGGTTGGCGGGTCCCTGGGATTTAGTTTTGATCACTGAAAATAAGCAAATGTAATAATTCAGAATAAAAAAACACTAGTGTCTTCACTGGGAAACAAATGTTTTGGGTTTATTTAAACAGATATTCAAAAGAAGAGGATATTGAGCAATTACACCGTAGTTAATTGCAGTTGCAATAATTTTGGGGGGAAGGTAGTTTCGGAAGATTTTCAATTATTTAAGCCCTTTGAAAGCAACAGGCACATCCACGCATCTGTTTATTACAACATGATCATTTGAATAGTCTGCCTTTCAGTTGGCATGCTCCCATTTTTACTTCCCGTTCTGACACTTTTACCCAACCTGACGGGAAGCGGATGATGCAATGTCTGTCTTCCTCTTTCCTCCTTCTCCATTGTGCCTCTTCACATCCTGCTTTGCTTTGCGTGTCCATGAAAGGTGAAACCAGGATGACTGCAATCAGATTGCCATCTTCAATGACTCCATCCATTTTTTTTCTCTCCCTCTTCAGGTTTACCCGGCGACTCTGCGCTTGCTGGTGCAGGCCGAAGGCCAGCAGCTCGTCCTCCTGCTGGAGAAAAATGAGTGAGTCTGGTGACGATTTGTCTTGGTTGTTGTGTGCATTTATGAATTGAATTGGCTTTATTGTCATTTATGACAGCAAGTCAAGTCATGTTTATTTGTATAGCCCTTAATCACAAAGAGTCTCAAAGGGCCGCACAGACAACAGATTATTGCAAACCACATAGTATTATCACACCATCCCCTTATTTAAAACCTACAAGGCAAAACTCAAAAACCTCAACATTAGGACAATGAAGAAACCCTTCCAGGATGACCAGGCTGCAATGGATGTTGCAATAACAAAAAATACACAGATATTGTCAACATGAAATAGAGGTCATTCATGAGCTATAGAATAGAAGTGTGTTTTAAGCCCATCATTAAACAGTTCCACTGAGGTTGCAGATCAAATTTCAGTGCATCCCACAGCACCGGGGCATAGTGCAACATTGTATACGACGAGATTAGTCGTGGTGTTCTAGGGTTTACACTCAATCAAGACTTAAAAGAGGAAAAAAAAAAAAAAAGATTCAGGTAATATGGGCAAATTAGTGCTTAGAGAGACTGGCGTAAGTTGTTATGATGCAATATAAAATCTGGACTGGTAACAATAGTGCAATGAAAAGTAGTGCAATAAAATTTAGCAGCAACAAAAATTTTTAAATAATTCACAAGATATATATTTTTCAGTTTTGCACGCTCGTTTGGAGTAGTGATGTTCTTTTGAACAGAACTTTCTCTAAACCTTTGTCCCTGCTTTAAGCAACTTAAAGCATTTACCAGAATGACTGTGTTTATTAGTTAGCACCTCTTAATGGTAAACAATGTCATCTATTAAAATAATCTATATTTATTTAAAAAATAAGCAAACATTCGTAAACTGTCATATAAATGTCACCCAATTTTTTAACATAACACCTCGAGGGAGCTGACATAATTGTCTGTCATCTTACAGGTGCCCTTAGAGAACAAAAACCTGGCAAAAGACCTGGCAAAAATAATAAGAAATTTTGCGGTTTGGTCACTTTGAGTCTCTGTATTTTGTATTCTTCCTTGTGTTTTGAGCACTCGTTTTCGGTTGCACTGCACAATACAACGACATTTAGTGGTCAAATAATGCACACCGTCCCAAGATTTTACTATGTTTGCTATTTCTTAAGGTCCAAGCAGGAATTTTGCTACAACTCAACGCTGTTTCTAATCATGATAAGGTTAATAAAACAAAACCTTAACCATGTCAAAAGCATTTAAATTCCTTTAAGATTATTTCAATTATATTATGTCCTTTACCAAGCCCCATTTATCATAATTTCACAACATGTCTGAGTGCATGAGGAGAGCGTTTTTTGAAAGAAGCTTGTTATTCAAAATTATTGTGTCGAACAACCTCAATTTTAGGCTTTTAAACAAATCAGAGGAGGTGGCCAAGGTTAAAAGAGTCATTTATAATGTTGATGGCTTTGCTGCGGTATCGCAAGCTGTCAATGTCCTTCAGACTGGGGAGAGAGCAGCCATTTTTTTTCTGGGCTGTGTTGATTAGCTTCCCGACCTGCACATACTGTATCCAGATTGGATTTGGGAGCAGCAGTTTCGGCTGTATGGATGTACAAAGTTATTCAAGTGAAAAAATGACATTAAAGAGGCTGCTTTTTTAGGTTCATGCATGTCAGTGGAGCATGCTGTGGTGTGTCTCAGGTAAGTACTGCTTGGTGACACCCATCCCTCTCCAAGGTGTTTTTGGTAGGGGTTTCCTCCCCCACATGAAACTGGTTTCCATGGTTACCAGTAGCAGGAGAAGCCTCCTGATCTGACTCCGATACAGCACCTTTATCATGTGGTCGCCATTTTTTTTTGTGTAAAGCGTCATTCCGGTCATAGACAGGGTTCCCGCAGATCTTTAAAAGTCATTGAAATTATTATTATTATACAAATAATTGACATTAATTGACATTAAAATGTCTTAAATCAGCTAAAACGATTGCGGTTTTTACTAGAGTTTGACAATTATCGAGCGGGCTGATTGTCGGCACCGATATTTGGAAATTGGACGGATATCTGTACCTGCTTTTTATTTTTTGACGATTATCATCGAGTCAGAGTCAGCTGCGCCATTACTACCTCCTGAGCTATTGCCGCCCCCTTAGTTTCTTTTTCATTATTAAACATTTCTTATGCAAATTTTTAAGCTTTCTCCGCAAAAAAACATAGGTTACAAATATTGGTTATCAGCCGACTTTTGTTCGGGATCGTATTGGCCCTGAAAAATCCATACCGGCCGATCTCTACTATTTATCCATGCCAAAAGTCCTGAGTGCACTTTTGCCCTTGTAAAAGTTCTCTTGCTCTGAAGTCCCCCAAAAAGATCAAAGGCGATTAAGGAGGCGGCAGAAGAGTAACTCTCGAAGATGAGCTTGTTCTCTAGCTCGCTCTGCAGCCCTCAGCTCCGCCGCAGCCCCCCACTTTGCGCTCTCTGTTCTCACCGCTCCCCTCCGGACCGCCGAGAATAACAGTGGATGTCAGGCGAGGGGCGGAGATCATGTGGAGTTCATAAATTTGGTGATGCAAACATAAACACCAAGGGTGGGTTGTTGGAGGTTTAGTAGAATGTCACAGGAGAGCGAGGGTCTCAAAAGCAAGATTTCATTGTTGACTCGTGCCTTGCTCTTGCCAGCTTCTCACTCTTAGGGAGGATCAAAATCAAGTTGATTCTTTCCACCATCACGCTTGTTATTTTGGTCCTCCGTGAACAAATTTCCCATCTGGTACTGGTTTCATTTTGTGGTTTAAAGTCGCAGGTGTTGTAACACTTTCAAGAAACGTCTTCGTCAACATTCCCAAGAGGATCCGGGATGACAGAACTCTCGTTTCAAAGTGTAAATCTCTGTCTTCTCAATTTGACACGACACGGAGAAGAGTTCTGTCGAATGTCTGTCAAAGTGGAATGATTAAAGTAATTGTCAAGTATATAAAATGAGGCTTCAAAGTCCGGGTGCTGCTCAGCCATCAACTGTCAATCAAAAACTGCTGCTAAAAACATGAATGCAAATTTTTCCAACTTCTTTCTTTTGCCTGGATGTAACTTGAGAAGTGTTCGGTGCGCTTTTGAAAAAAGTTATTAGTTACTTTATTTTAAAAGTATTCTGTTACTCCCCAGATTAATGATATGTATATGTTTTTACAAATTATAATATATACTCTCATTGAAGCGGACCCCTTTAAATTGCTTTAAACATAGCCACAAGATAAAATAAATAGAATAAATTTGTACACTAACCTAAGTTGGAAAGAAGGACAAAAAAATCAAAATATGTTGCTATAATGGGTCAAAAAGGTTCCCAACGCCTGCCTTAGAGAAAATGTCTCCTACTCTGCCACCACAACTGTTTTTAGTTGTACTATGCCTAGCCTTCCTAACCGTTTCAGGCAAACCACAAATTGCTATTCATGGATGTTGTAATTCATGGATTACTTTGTATAAGTAGCTGAGTAAAACACCATGGTGTAACGACAGTTGAGTTACAAAATGTTATTATTAGCGTGTACTCATTACTTAGAAAGGTAATTGTGTTCCCTTGTTCGCATTGGACCCAACATTGGTTTTGAGTCAAAAAATTAATCTGCTTAAAGGTTAAGCTGAATGGAATTTGTTACATTGGGTGGCATCCACACCTTGACAACGAGGTGCTCTAAAGTGTAAAACCTGGTCCACACACTGTCAAAACAGATATATCCCTTTCCTGGAGTGTGCACACTCAGGAGATGATCTAAAGTAGATGCACCAGCCTGAAGCTGCTTCCTCGTGATGGGTGTTGAATTGATCTGCCTATTCTCATTGCCTTCTTTTTGTGACATCAACACCTTCTTGGCCAACAATGGGACTCTCTAAAGTGACCACATGCAAATGAGACAATTGGCAGATAAAAATTAACCTAAATTAATTTGTCTCCAAGCCTTCTAACAAAAGCAAAAGGCTAGTAGCTGGATTTGAACCCATGATCTCAGAACAACTCAGATGCTGAATTTTCGGATTATATTGTAAATATTAATTCAATTACAGTGGAACCTCGTTTTTTGACCATAATCCGTTCCAGAACCCTGCTCGAAAACCGATCTGGTCGATCACCGAAAATCGTTTTTGCCATTTAAAGTAATGTAAAATTATTTTAATCTGTTCCAAATCCTTGAAGGCTTACCATGAACGTAAACATGAAGCTAACCCAGGTTAATCGTACGTTCGCGTTAGCGTAATCTTCCGTACGAAAGATTACGCTAACATGAACGTGTAAAAATGAAAAAATTAGGTCGTTTACAGGTCATTTAGCACCGGGGTCTCCACAACAAGTGGTGAGCGGTTAAAGGATAAAGAAAAGATTTATGAATAGGATACAGCAGAAGCCATGCTGTATGTATAGCAAGATTGGAAACTCGCACACCTTCTTCATATTTCGCTTTCATTTATTTCTTAAATGCAATAGTTGTATGCACTACTCTTTTTTTTTTCACCTGTAGCAACTTTGCTGCTTGCACCGAACTTCTTCCGACGCATAATTAGGGGTTAAAACACTCCGTTCACCGATATTAAAAACGAAAGCAAAAAAAGTGCGCGGTCACGTGACAACAGTTCTTCACGAGGGGTGGGGGCAATCTACACCCGTAAGCCGCTCAGCATCGCCCCTAGCGTACCGGCGTTCGAACTCCGATTTTTTGAACAAAAAGCGAAGCAAGAATTTCTCGAAATTTTTGGTCAAGAATCGATTTGTTTGAACTGAGAGGCGTTCGAAAACCGAGGTTCCACTGTAGTATGTAAAGGATTACTTTGCAGGTGCAGAATGAGTTATGCAATTCTCTCGCCTCATTGCACAGGGCAATAGTGACACAATAGTATTAGCAAGCTAACGGCAAGTCAACCCATCCTGTAATCTTTTCTTGATTCATACAGTAAAGGAGGATTACCTATCGATGTCTTTTTCAAAAGCGTCTGTGCGTAGATGTATTTTATAAGTTAATGTAAAGCAGTAAAAAAATTTCTCTATGCTACAGTTTATGTATTACCTAATTGGTCGGTCAACCAAATAATAAGATTAAGGTCAAGATTAGATTTTAATCCAAAATCATGGATAAAGTTCCAATATTGGATCAGTAATGGGTGCTTATATACAAGCACTCTAAAAATAGGCATAGAGCATAGGTCTCGAACTCAATTTACCTGGGAGACGCTTGGAACATAGACTAAGTGAGGCTAGGCCTAATCCCGTGTTTCACAATAAAAAGTCTTTCTCAAAACAGTTCTTAAAATTTATCAGCCAACGATACATAAAACATCAAAATAAACTTTAAAAAACGCTTGTTCGTTTCCTCCAGAACTCGCTGCCATTTTTAGTTTTTTTTATTCTCAGTCCATGCACTATAGACACCTGCCACACCGTGCATACACATTGCTGAAAATCTGAACTACATCCTAGCTGACCTATATGATGCATTCACTTATATTATGTAAATGTTGTACTGAACTGAACACATCTCAACATCATAACATCTTAGTCTATGTTAATAGTAATCAGATAAAATATGCTGACCTCCTTGGGGAATCACTTTTAATCAAAATGAAAAAATGACTTTTTTTGAAAGACGGACCACAAACTACCTTTCCACGGCCTGCAGTTTGAGACCCCTGGTATAGAGGGTGCTGAACAATAGTATTTATCATTTACAATACGGAACCTCATTGTTTCTTTTCGTATAAATACATTTTCAGAAGCGTTGTCCCTGAATGCCAAAACCTAATGCTGCATCCCCGAAAATTGGGAAGTCAGATTTATCCCACTCGAATGGCCCCAGTTCTGACCTCAAGGCAATCCAAAAAAAGCGGAAAGTTGGAGTTTTCCGAACTCTGACCAGAAGAATATCATTGGAATGACACCTGAGGTGAAAAGGACCTAGTCGCAATGTTGGAGAAAACATTTGTACCCGGATTTTGCGACGAGGACATCCCATTTTCCCTCTTTCTGGAATGCAGCATTAAAATTCCTTAGTTTCTATTTAATTAAAAAAATAAACTATGCCAAAGCTTTTGTAGTTTTTTTAATCAGTAAGTATCAAGCCTCTGGGAATCATTTCGATATGAAAATCACTATTAGTTAGCAGGAGTGCCTATGATCAGATCTTTGTCCACACATTAAGACAGCCCCCACTTCCTAGTTTTGCTTCCTGTATCCCGCAGTCTAGTGTGTGTAGGCGGTCCATATGGCGAGTAGGTGCAGTGAAGCAGTGTAGTGATAAAAGCAAAGATATAAGTACAGACATGTAACTCTTCAAAGATATTCTTTTTAAAAAAACAAAAAGGTGACAAAGTCCCTCTGTCATCGTCAGGGTGAATAGGGAAGACGTTTTATTCGCGTCCCCGATTGTCATGGTGATCGAAATCGTGATCACTTCATCAGAAAAATCAGGCGCTGAAAAGTTCTAGCAATGTTATAGCATAAGTTAAGAGTTCTTGCAATAAAATGCAATTTTACATGCAGAGTGCCCTTGTGTTTATGGAAAGCATTATTCAGATGTTGAAGGTCTCACAAATAAAAAAAAATGTAAAAAGAAGTTGGAGTTCTGCTTGAAATGCATAGTTTCTCAAAAAGACGTTTTTCTTAAAGGTTTTCTTAGAAACGAGTACTTTTAAGAAACTTGGCAATGTTCACCTGTTGAACGCTAAAAACATTTGTTTCCTCTGGAAAGCTGAGGGTTGAACTTTTCTTTTGATATGTCCGACGCCTATAAAGCTACTGTAGTGAATTTTCTGTAGGCCTTCAAAAATGAATCGAAATGTCAAAAATTGGCCGGCACCTTCTTTTCCCATTTGCGAGAAATGTCTGGCATTGAAAAAGTCTCTAGCATCAGACCATAGGTTTTAGACAAGGAAGACGTTCAGAGAAAGTGGAAATGCAATGACACGTTGCACTGAATTTGTCAAGGAGACTTTTCACTCTTGCTGGGGAAAAAAAACCCTTTGGCATTCACAACAATGACAACAGATTCTTTGAACTAGCGGCCCCACGTGTTGGCACCAAAACATAAGCCATAGTGGTCCACGACATTCCCTGCACGCCGGCTTTGCAAGGTTGCCTGGTGAGCGCTCGGCTAAATCTGGCGAGCAGCAGCGAGAGATAAGAAAAACCTGGCTTGACAAAAACACACCGGCCCGGGGGGAAAATACAACAACTCTACTTTGAGCAAGACGAGAAGAAGCGATTGTATGCAAGAGAACACAAGACAAACTCTGAAGCGGGAAATAAACAATTTTTTGTTTTGTTTTCACAACAAAACCAAAAATGCAAGCAATATACACACAGTTTATGTCCATCTTTCTTTTTTATTGTTATTTTAATGAGGCAAGTCGCTGCAGACGGGAGATAATAAACTCTCTGCCTCACCCCGGGAGATGTTGGCATTGTCAGCCCAATGTTTTTACACAGCACACGTCGTCTTTCCTTTTGAAAATACGCAGCGGGAACTCTCAGCGACATAACCGTATTGCCAGGCCTTTTCAGACCGGCCTTTCCTCTTTTCTTTCCTGCCGCAGAAGAATGAAGGGAAACGTTCTCAATGGGCAGAGTTGGGGGAAGGGTTTTGAGGTGTGAGAGGTAAGAAAATGAAGTCAGCTTCGTCTTCAAATCGGCGAAGTGCATTGCGATTAGGACCGAGGAAGATGGAGAGCAATGAGGATAGGTAAGGAAATTTGAGTAGTGTTTGAAGCAGAGATAAATGGCGTCTTCATTGTGAATTCCTAGTGCTTTTTGGTATCATCGGTGTGCTCATGGAGGTGTTTATCACTAATTCATTGACTTTGGCCAAAGGGCAAGTATTTCATCAGATTTGGACATCACATTTTGTTTGCAAAATACAAAAAGTTTTTGCAATCTCACATTTGCTATTGCAAAGTTGTCATGGGAAAAGGGCAGTTCTGTCATCAGATTTGGACATCACCTTTTTTTTTTCCTCAAGTTTTGCAATCTCGTTAAAGCACTTGTTCCCTGTTGGCCTAATACCTTCTTACCTTTAAATCAACCCTGATCAACATTTTTTGACATTCAGATTTTTTCGTTTCTTTTGGGTGTTTTGCTCTTCATTCATTAAATTGTTATATTTGAGTACTGTAGTCCTTCCTAGGGGTTTTCCTCTTAGGTTTATTTATGGGATTTTCTAGGAACAGTAATAATAATAATAATACATTGTATTTCAAAGCCCCTTTCAGGACACCCAAAATATAAAGTAGTTTTGCTTGGTTCGATTTTTTTTTTTTTCAATTTTAGAATTGATTAATGTTGATTAGTTTTGAAATTTGCTTTTAATATCAATGCCATATTTTTAGTTACATTATATGAAATTGATTCATCCTGGATGAATCCCAAAATGTCTTCTCTTATATTGTCAAAATGAAGTATTTTCTCTCTTGTATTTACTAAACTATCAAACAGTACAGTATCTGTTAGTTCCAATGTTTTTGAAAGGATCTTTGTTTTTTTTGTTTTCAACTCTACTTTTTTAAGATCCCGAAATATATTTTAGCAAATGTGTAACTGTTGAACACTTTTAGAAGCCATTATCTTAATCCTATACCATTAATCACATAATCTGATAACATTAATAAAGAATAAGTTTTATTTTCTTGTTTATATCAGTTCATTATTAATGTTTACTCTGTATACTCTAATAATTTAAGGGACAATGTGCATTATTTAGTGCCTTCAGTGGTAATAAAAAATAACTTAGTTAAGGGCCTGGTCACACAGCCGTTTGCGTCTGTATTGCGGGTAAAATTTTGCGTTTTTTTTTTGCCCGTGGTTGCCCGCGATGGAAAATGCGCAAAATTGGCCAACCCGCTGTTCATCGGTGGTATGTTCCGCTTCCTCATCGCGTCATTTCCGCGTCATTTTCTCATGCTATTACCATGCTCCACCCACGATTACCTGCTGAAATTTCCCGTCCTACCCATGTGTAACCACGCCCTGGCCGCAGCCAGAGCACGTCGTTCCGCGTCATTACCTCGTGTGCCGCCCGCGGTTAACACGTACTCAAAGTTTTGAGCAGCTCAAAACTTTTTCGCGAGGCCAACCGCGTGTGAATTTCCGACCGCGAGTAAAGCACTGCTGTATCTCGTCTATATGGCGGTCTCAAAGCGCCCAACAGCGCCAAACAGCGTCTGCTTCACGGCCAGAAGTATCTGGCTGTGATTCAGACTCGATATGCCCGTGAAAGGCTGTGTACCCGAGCTCTAAAATATTGAGCAGCGCAAAACTTTTTCGCGCTGCCAACCGCGCGTGAATTTCCGACCGCGCGTTAAGCACTGCTGTATCTCGTCTGTATGGCAACCTCAAAGCGTCCAATAGCGTCCGCCTCACAGGCTGAATTTTCTGGCCGTGATTCAGCTGCAAACGGCTGTGTGACCGGGCCCTAAATAAAATAAATAAATAAAAAATACTTAACTAAAATTAAATAAAAAATACTTGACTATCATAGAAACATGATATTTTTTTAAGCATTTGTTTTACATAGCATGAGCCTCATCTAAAGGAAGCTGACATAATTGTCTGCCGTCTTGCTGCTACGGGTACCCAAAACCTAAAAAGAAAAACAGCTCGCCAAAAAAAATATTGTGAAATTGTGCATTTTGGTCACTTTGAGTCGCTGCAGGTTGTATTCTTTCTTGTGCTTTTATTGGTAAATTAAATTTACTACGCTTTTAAAATAAATTAGCGCTAATTAATGGGCAAGACGACCAAGTAGGATTACTGGGTACTTCTGAGGAAAATATAAATTTAACTCATACTATGAATGTTGGTAATTATGCATGTTGTAGGGGATTTATTCAAATGAAACCATATTAAATTCTATTACATATTTGTTTTCCTAGTATATCCCAAAGTAGGCAAACTAATTTTTAATGTAATATTATCGATCATAATTTTGCCCGGATAAAAAAGATGGAGAGGTGTTGTAAAAGGATAGTGGGATGTTTGGACACGTTTTAAGGGATGGGCAGGGCTCCCGTATGATGCGGCAGGGGTAAACCAGTGAAAGCTGTTGGGCCCTGCTGTTGAACAGAAGAGTGTGTTGTGTCACCCTGACCCGAGTGACATGGCCGTTTCCTTGTGTCCTGTTTCATCTGGAGGGACGAAAGCATGACCAACATATGTGCCGAGGTGCCTAACTTGTTTGGGTGTTCGGGCATTTGGGTTGGCTTTGGTCCAAAGATTTGTATGTGTGTTTTTTGCTATTTTTTCGCTTTTTTATTTTCTTCTTATTTTCTTTTTATTTCATTTCTTTATTTAATGTATTTGTTTGTCTTGCTGTCCGTCACCCCTCTTGAGGGATATGACCAAGGTAGATAGATAGAAAGAAGATGGTCTGCCTTTATCTTCAAATACACAAATCTAAGAATGTTTTTTGTCAAGCTTAGATACATCAAACATTTTTCAGTTTAAAAAGAAATTAATCATGTTCTACTTCAGAAAAAAATCAATGTTGGGGAAATGACTTAAACTCTTCATGCTGCAAAAGTACGTCATCTTGGCAGGATGCTTTGCTTCGTTGCCAGGCAATGAGAAAATACAGACATCACTACCTTTTCAAATAATCCTGGAAAGTATCAAGACCAGGATGAAAAAGACTTTGTCTGCCGCTCATTGCCGTTATTTAAGACTGGGTGGGGTAAAGGGCCACCCGCTGAGCGATATCGCAGGACACATCTGGGTCAGCAGCGATCCCGACGGATGAGAACAGCAGCCAGCACCACAGCCTCGGGCTGGTGACTGATGAATCACAGCTGATCCCGCGGTCGCAGCCGGTTATAGGAAGAATAGGGTCTCGGTCCCTAGAAGTGCCTTTGCCAGGTCCTTTGACGTGATGGAAATCTCGCACAGTGACAGTTTTGGAGCCACAAATGGTACTTAGTCTTCCTATTTTAGTCAAATGTTCTCTTTGTAAGGTGATTGGTGATCTGCAGTCGTTCCCAGCTGTCTTTGGATATAAAGTCCTCTACACGGATGCACTTAACAGCTCTCTCCACTGCTGGCAGTTCCTGGCCTAAGTTTGGGTTTTTGCAAATTTGGCACCACTTTGATCACATTGTGAGTCAAAATGGCAATGGTTGTCCTTGCTGTTAGGTACATTTTGATAAAACATCAGAATTTCTTTTCTCTTAAAATCCCCAAAACCATTTCATGAGAAAATGGCCACAAGGCTCCTAAAAAATTGGCATAAAACATTAACAGAATGTTTTACCACTTGCACTGTCATAATTTGATGTACCAACATCAGTATTTGGTCTGGTCAGGTATGGGAGCATGTGCCGCCAAGGCACTTCGCTGCACTCAAGTAATTGGTATTTAAGTTATTTAACAACAACAAACCACTTTAACTCTACTGTTAACATACTCATGCTATGCTAGTACAAACTGATATGGTATATCACAAAGGACAATGTATACACTCTAGCATTTATACAAAATCAGATTTGTTTTAAAATTGTTCAGAATTCCTTAAAGGGAAGTGTATAATTTGGTTCCTCCTTCATTCTTTTAAGAAACTATATCGATGTGAATATGAAGCAAAAATGCATACAAATGAACATTATTTTAAATATCTTTAGTTTGAGACGTATGTATTTTACAAAACATGAGGCGAGCTTAGAGGGAGCTGACATTCTTGTCCGCCATTTTTCTGCTAAGGGTACCCTCATAAACGAAAAACCTTGTGAAACAAAAGGTACAGTTGTTCACTTTGAGTCTCCATAGTTTGTGTTCTTCTTTGTGCTTTCGGTTGTATGCCACAATTTAGCAACATCTCGTGGTCAAATATTGCCCAGTGTCCTTTTTAAGAATTTTACTTGTCCTTGAAAGCATCGTAAAATAGCTCACACATTAGCGACACAGCGCTATTCTCCTATCAAAGCCCGTAAGAACCTGCAAATGGGAGCGTCGCTCTAAGACCTTCAAAACGCACAGGCGTGCATCACCAGATTTTCTTTGTGCAATGCGAGCTCCTTCTGAGAAAAGAAATCCATTACCCATTGCCCTGTTTTGTGGTACTTCAGATGTTGATGGGGCATAATATCATCCTGGCATCATTTATCGGCACAGGAAGGGAACACGTCCTGCTGAGCGGGGCACATGAAGGATTATATTACCTTTTCGGCGGACAAAGATTTCTCAAGATAATAAAATGCACATGTGCACCATGCATTCGTAAGCGAGTCCGTGACAGGATGCAGCCGCTCATGATCTAATGGTCTTGGGAGGTGCCAGGAAAAGCATCTTGAAATGCCCCCAAAACTCCCACAAAATGTTGATAAAAGGCCTTCAACAAACCCAATTAATGGATATCTCTCAAAGAACAGATTCACAAGCTCATTTCTGCCAAGGGTTTTTTTGTATTCACACATGGCACCATTTTTTTCCCATGTGGGTTATTAACCTTTTAACGTTTTTTGTTGTTTTCAACAAATGTTATGAGTAGTATGGGTTGTAATTAGTAAAATATGTGCATTGTTTAAAAAATACATAAATAAAATGAATAAGAACAGTGCCCATAGAGTGGTAGTTAGCCTTAAGGACAACACAAGTAGACTGACGGATCTGTTTTGACGAATAACGGAAAACTGGGACTGATTAAAAAAATAGATCCATTTTCTTTTTTTTAACACGTCTTCATTCAAAATTATGATCTAGAATGTACTTTTCTTTCATACTAATTTTTCATACTAAGTTATTCCTGAAATAAAAAGATAAAAACCTAAGACATGTTGTACAGGGACATGGCTTTCAACCAGTGTACCGTGCGTGGCACACTGATGTGCCGTGAGACCTTGTCTGGTGTGCCGGAATAAATTGCTCAATTTTATTTTTTTAAAAAAGCATACCATTACTCAGTATTTTTGCCTTATTCCAGTGATCCACCGAGTAACAGTAACACTCATCCATATTAGTAGGTGGCAGCAGAGAACTATTCTTTTTTCTTCATCTATACAAATAATTTGCTTATGAGGTGAAACAAGGATTTTAAAATGTATAATTATTTTGTTTGAGAAGTTCTTTTAAGATTGCAGAGCCAAAAAAAATCTAATGAATCAACTAAGTAAAAATGTAGCTCATAACTTTGTTCATCTCAAGTATTTTTTTCTTTAAAAATATTATAAAAATACAGAAAACATTCCAAAAACAGGTTACAAATGTCATTAAAATCACAATTGACTTAACCAAAAACTTATCTCCTGAGTCTTGGCTTTAAGAAAACAATTAATGGGAAGGCTTTATATTGTCAATGTAGCCAACTTGTTAAAAAAAAATCAGAAACTGAAGCCAGCAATTTTTAAGCATTTTTGCTCGACTGTTTGCTTTTAGATTCTTTTTTTGATCGAAAAAAGTAATGTGTTGTGGCTGAAAAAAGGTTGAAAAACACCGGAGTAGGCAAAAAAAGTTATTTCCCAATAGAAGATAATTCTAGGCAGCACGGCAGCGCAGAGGTTAGCCCTGTGCGGCACAGTTCTGAGGTTGAGATCAATCCTTCCTGTGTGGAGTTTGCATGTTCTCCGGGTGCTCCGGTTTCCTCCCATATTTCAAAGACATGCATTAGGTTAATTGGCTGGTTCAAATTGTCCTTAGGTGTGAAAGAGCGAGTGAAAGGTTGTCTGTCTCTGTGTGTACTGCAACTTGCTGGCAACCAGTTCATTGTGTCCCCTGCCCACTGCCCGGAAATAGCTGGGATGGGCTCCAGCACCCCCGCGACCCTACTGAGGATAAGCGGTGAAGATAATGGATGGATGAATGGAAGATAATTTTTCTAATTGTTAATATGATTTTACTGTATATTTTATTTTAAATAGTAAAGTAATTAAAATACGTTAAGATATCTGATATGGCAAATTAGCTTTGTTTCAAAATGATAGCTTTGTAAAATAAGAAATAGTTCACCTAAATTAGACTAAATAACCTCATTTTTGTAATAAAACATTCAAAATGTTTTGCTTATTTTAAGTAATGTTTTCTCTTTTTCCAATTTGGAAGGGATAGAAGGAGTTTAAATGAAACTAAAATGAACTAGAATGGCTGTGTGCCATTAGAACGTCGCCCGAGTTGAGACAAGAAACCACCTGAAAAAGTAGGACAAAAAGCTTTAAAAAGTATTCGTCTCTCTTTTATATTTTTGGAAAAGATTAACTTCAAAATGTAAAGTATCCAATGAGAAAACAAAAGAAAACTTACTAGACTAGAAGTTGCAAAAACAGTTGTTCAGTCTTCTTCTTGCTCTTTTTTTTTTAAAAAATGCTTTGTGAACAAAAACAAATGTGCTGGGTCAGCTTTTTGGGGGGCATTTTTCACATCCAAGGTAACCTAACTGATTTCCTGTGGAAGATAGTGTTCATATCTAAAACCTTTTCCCCCTATTGTTCTCGCTTTGCTCACGGGTAATAACAAAATCAGCTGCAAATGCAGGACGATTCAATTGTTTGAGTTGAATGCTAATTATGAATCCATCGATTATAAACTAGACCGTTTTTAATTTCCATAAATTCTGGGCAGAAGGAGGGTTGGTGATAACTGCCAGTGTGTCAACAAAAACACTTAAACTTTATTACAGTGATTTGTTTTTATAGAACAATACCATGCATGATTTATAGAGCTCTTATCACAAATAAGATTCATTCTGTCTAATATTTATTCTGCAGCTTTATGTTTGCCACTGTTTCACTCGAAGAGCGACGTAGGTCTGCAGTCTCTCTGCTCGATTAAGTCCGTCAGTCAACATGAGGGCAGCGTGAGTGGTTCAATTGTGTGCACGTCAGAGGAAGTGGGTGTCCAAAATAAGGCCAGCTGTGCTGGCGTGCAAAACAAAGCATTGAGGAAGTGAACTTCATGACATCAGTCAAGGAAATTACTATTTTGACCTTGTGAGCTTGGTCACTTGAGTTCAAAATCTGATGAAAATTAATTGCAACATATTGATTAAAAACATGAAAAAAATAAGGGAAAGAAAAACATTTAAGGCTCAAAACAATCAAGGTGACATTTTTCTCATTTTCATCGATCAAAAGGGCTACGCTCCAAAAAGAAACCTTTATTTTTTTTGTTATAAAATTAAATAGAGTTTTATACACTGAAACCAAAGAGCAAAGGACAGGCTCAAGCATTTGTTAAACTATATAAACGTGTTTTATTTATTTTATTTACAAATAACCACTGTACCATCAAATAACAATAATTTGGTCGACTGTTTAGCCAATTGGAATGCAGAGCACAATGCATGATGCAAATCTTTTAAGTAGCAAACCCGTGAAAAAAGGTCATGCGTTATAAATAAATGATAAATATCAGATCATTATACATTATTACAGTATTTTTACAGTATTACAATGTTGGAATTTTCTGCTACTCTTTCAAAAGGGAATTTATGCATTATGTTAGCTTTGCAATCTACAAAACTCAATTCCAATGAAGTTGGGAAAGTGTGTTAATTGCAAATAAAAATTGATCCAAGTAAATTGCAAATTCTTTTCAACCCATATTTAAATGAATGCACAGCAAAGACAACATATTTATTGTCTTCACTCATAAACTTTATTGTTTTGGGAGAAAATCATCAACTCTGTAATTTGATGACAGCAACACGTGCCAAAATAGTTGGGACAGGTGTCAATAACTACTCAGAAAGTGGATGAATGGAAATCAACCAACTATTTGCAGGTGAACAGATGAATTAGCAACAGGTGAGAGTTGTTACTGGGTATAAAAAAGGGAGACCCGAACAAGCTAAGTCATTCACATGCAAGGATGGGGCGAGGTTCACCTCTTTGTGAACAACTGCGTGAGCAAATTGTTGAACAGTTTAAAAACAACATTCCTCAAAGTACAATTGCAAAGAATTTAGGGATATCATCATCTACAGTCCATAATATTGTGAAAAGGTTCAGGGAATCTGGAGAAATCACTGTGCGTAAACGGCATGGCCGTAAACCATTATTGAATGCCCATGACCTCCGAGCCCTCGAGCGGTACTGCATTAAGAACCGATATCAATGTGTAAAGGACATCACCACATGGGCTCAGGAACACTTTGGAAAACCACTGTCAGTCAATACAGTTCGACGCTATATCCGTAAGTGTGGGTTAAAACTTTATGTTGCAAAGCGTAAGCCATTCATCAACAACATCCAGAAACGCCGCAGGGTTCTCTGGGCCCGAGCCCATCTAAAATGGACTGATACAAAGTGGAAAAGTGTTCTGTGGTCTGATGAGTCAGTTTTCCAAATTGTGTTTGGAAATTGTGGACGTCGTGTCCTCCGGTCCAAAGAAGAACAGAACCACACAGACTGTTATGCACGCAAAGTGCAAAAGCCAGCATCTGTGATGGTATGGGGGTGCATGAGTGGCCAAGGAATGGGTAACCTGCACATCTGTGAAGGCACCATTAATGCAGAAAAGTACATTCAGGTTTTGGAACAAAGTATGTTGCCATCCAAACAGAATCTTTACCATGGGCGCCCTTGCTTCTTCCAGCAGGATAATGCCAAGCCACACACTGCACGTCTCACGACAGCGTGGCTTCGTAGTAAGAGGGTGCGGGTGCTTGACTGGCCTGCCTGCAGTCCTGACCTGTCTCCCATTGAAAATGTGTGGCGCATTATAAAGCGCAGAATAAGACAAAGGAGACCCCGGACTGTTGAACAGCTGAAGCTGTACATAAAGCAAGAATGGGAAAGGATTCCACTATCAACGATTCAACAACTAGTCTCCTCACTTCCTAAACGTTCATTGAGTGTTATTAAAAGGAAAGGTGATGTAACACAATGGTGAAGAAGCCCCTTTCCCAACTACTTTGGCACTTGTTGCAATTATAAAATTCTAAGTTTATCATTATTTGCTTATGGAAATAAAGTTTATGAGTTTGAACATGGATAATCTTGTCTTTGTGGTGTATTAATTTAAATATGGGTTAGAAAAGGTTTGCAAGTCATTCTATTCTAATTTTACTGACATTTTAAACTTTTTCCCAACTTCAATGGAATTGACTTTTGTAGACTAGACTAATATACAAATGATAAAAATAAAATGGGATTTGCAAACTACTGACCTATGCGCACCCCTAATATTTTATTCAAAATTTTTGTTTCACTATTTTCAGGAAAAATGAAGCATTGTAAGTGATTGAAATGATTTATTGACATTGTAAACTATGTTGGGAGTGACAAGATTGTATTGATTGAGAAGTAAAATTGAGAGAGATAGAACTGGAGTATCTCTCTACAGAAAAAAATACCTAGGCAGCAAGGCGGCGCAGTGGTTAGCGCATGTGCGGCACAGTTCATGTCTTGGGAACCTCCTACGTGGGTTCAAATCCAGCTCCAGACTTCCTGTGCGGAGTTTGTATGTTCCCCTCTGTGCTTGCGTGGGTTTCCTCCGGGCACTCCGGTTTCCTCCCACATTCCAAAAACATGCCTTTGGGTTGGCCGGTCCAAATTGTCCCTAGGTGTGAATGAGCGAGTGAGTTGTCTGTCCCCTTGTGCCCTGCGATTGGCTGGCAACCAGTTCAGGGTGTCCCCTGCCCACTGCCCGATGATTGCTGGGACTGGCTCCAGCACCCCTGCGACCCTAAAGAGGATAAGTGGTGAGCTAGAGATGAGATGAGAACTGGAGTAGCAGTGGAACTGAGCAAGCTTATGCATCAGCGAGTACTCAGTTGGTTTGGACACATGGAGAGGATGGATGAGGAGCGAATGTAACCTTTTTCGGTGTTTGGGCATTTGGGTTGGCCATGGTCAAATTTTGGTGTTTTGCTACTTTTTTCTTTTTTTCCCCTTTTCTTTGTTTTTGTGTACGTGTTTGTCTTGCTGTTGGTCACCCCTCTCGAGGGATATGATCAGAGTAGATAGATAGTAAACAATGAACACAATACCTACATAAAGTTGATAATGTAATTATTTTATATCCTTTAAAGTCTAACTCATCATCAGATTCACCAAAGAGTTGTTTCGTTTGCGTTTATTTATATCTTTCACAAGAACTTTGTTTCCTTCTTTCTCTAACATTTGTCTCAGGTACTGCAACTGAAACAACTGTGATAATGATATAAATATTATATATATAAATATATTTTATATATTTTTTAATTATAATTTTTTGTGTGTCTGGTATAGTGGTTGGGATCCAGCTCTCTCATCGCACAATATGGGTTTGATTCCCGCTGCATCCAATGTTTTGCGATTGTGGTCAGAGATATGTTTCAACTGACCAATCATTGCACTAATACTACCATGTATAACATGCACACAAATTCGAGGGGGGGGGGTGCTGGTATATGTTAAAAAAAGCGCATCATACACAAATACAGATGATATTTGATGATATTTATTTAATCATTAAGAAAGGATTTTTATGGTTAAGCATGTCAATGTCTGTACCACAAATACATGCGTTCTTAATGTCATAAAGACAATTTACCTGTGTCTCATCTAACAATAGACATTAACTGCTGGCAGGCTGGCAGCCATTAAGCTCATGTTCCAGCGCATTAGCATGAGCGACAGATCGTTCACCCGCGTCTTGATGTCAAAACGATACATCAGTGCCGAGCAAAGTTTCCATCGCCGTCATCTTTGCAAGTTAATGAGGCGTATAAGCGACAGATTGTACGTTATTATCGTACGGTGGACCGTACGCCCTGACCACAAAAGTGTTAAGACCGGGGTTTAATGGTGGAAGGCATTTTATTTTTTGGTTTTTGTAAGAGGAAAATATGAAATGTTTTGTGTGCTCCGAGACAGATTAACTAACGGCCCTGAATTTGAGCTCTCAGGCATATTAAAGAAGTTGAACTGCTTTCGTTCTGATGCTGACAACATTAACTCTTTGTGTGTTATTGTTTCTTTCCTAATTTAATGTACCTACTGCAGAAGTCTCACTAGAACATATGTCTTTTTTTCCACGCACAAAATATCTGGTTGTTTCATGAAACAAAACTTGATTAGCTCTTAATAGCACTACACACTTAAACCCAAAATATGTTTTAGTACATTTTCTCTTATAGCTAAGTATAATTAGAAATACGACGCTACTGTCATGCTGCTAGTTTTCAGTGAAGAAAAAAATACCTACCGACGTAAGGAGTGATGCCTTGGAGATAACCAATAGTTCTCGACTTACTAAAAGCAAAACTGACTATGAAAAGCTAAAAATTTTACGTTTTATATGATTAGAAGAGGCAGCACGGCGGCGCAGTGGTTAGCGCGTGTGCGGCACAGTTTTATGGTTTTGGGAACCTCCTGTATGGGTTCAAATCCAGCTACTGGACTTACTGTGCGGAGTTTGCATGTTCTCCCCGTGTTTGCTTGGGTTTCCTCCGGGCACTCCGGTTTCCTCCCACATTCCAAAGACATGCATTGCAGGTGGATTAGCTGGTCCAAATTGTCCCTAGGTGTGAATGAGCGAGCGAGTTGTCTGTCCCTGTGTGCCCTGCGATTGGCCGGCAACCAGTTCAGGGTGTCCCCTGCCCACTGCCTGATGATTGCAGGGATGGGCTCCAGCACCCTCGCGACCCTACTGAGGGTAAAGCGGTGCAGCTAATGAGATGAGATGAGATGATTATAAAAAACATGTATAACATAGGTTTGACAGCGGTGCCTTTTCGTTGTACACATAACACTAGTTTGTTGGGTTTTTTTTTCAGAGAAGAAGATGCTAGTTTTAGTTATAGAAGTAGAGGGCCCTTCATCCCATAACATAATAGCAAGATTTTTCAGCCGCTCTTGAGGGTCGTGGGGGATCTGAGGCATTTCCAAGCTGACTTCGGACAGTGGGCAGCAATTGCAGGGAACACAAACAGATGCTGTAATTCTTACTCTTAAAAAGCGTGTTATGAATCAATTGAATAGCAAAGCAGCCATAAACCTGTAATTCACATAAAAAACCTGAGTGCTACAAATCGAAAGAGATCATTGCCTGTGGCTGATTTAGCCCCATACACAGATGATGATGATGACGAATTATCTGGATTTGAATCCAACGTTTACAGCTTTTAAGTGAGGCACATTTGGGAATTTTTTCCCTTTTAAGGCCTTTTTGGGGAATATGACATCATCCTTTTAGTGTAAGAAGAAAACATGTTTATTCCTTCACCCCATATTAAATGCTAGCCGTTGGACTGTTCTTGTTCGGCTTGGCTGCAGATCACCTTAACTGAAAAAAAAAAACAAACGCTCAGTAACTGCTTAACAGCAATTAGCGGACGTCCAAACCCAAGTGGGCATTTATAGGACACATAAAACACTGACTTCAATCCCATTGTTTGCCCTCAGAGCAGTGCTAAGGCCCATGTGTCACAAAAGAAATGAAAGAATAAAAGCTCATGGTCATAAAAACAAGTAAATTAGGTTTAATGATAACGGCTGCATAGTGGAATTGTGTTGGGACTGTGGCAAGGGAAAACATTAAACCTTCTGCAGATGAGACACCAGCGCTTTGACAATAATGAGAGACAAAATTACAGTAAAATAAAATGTGAATTGGAAGGAGAGGTCATACTGTCAAAATATGAGAAACAACTCAGGGCAGAGAAGCTATTGTTTGAGGACATGCACTTTTCAAGTAAACAAAATACATTGTGACTTCAACTCACAAACAAACACTGCTGCATACATTGTTTCTCTTTGAGAAATCACTCGGGCAAAAGCTGCTTTTTTAGGACAAAACCCAGGGTCGATAAAAATAAACCATATGTACTTGCATATAAAGCCGAATTTAAAACTATGAAATTCAATACTGAAATCTGCGTCTGGCTTATATGCACATAGAACAAAATAAACATGTGTTTTCAGACAGGTTGAGCAACCCAAGTTAGGTTCTCTGTCATTGGAACTTCTCCATCAAAGGTACTCCGTCTAACCCCCAATATCTCAGCCTCCATCTTGTCAACAGGGCGGTGTCTTCATGCCCTTTGCCCAATCTCTTTCTCCTGTTGAGTCAATTGGACCTTTGCCAATTGTGTTTGAGAGAGGCCTCTTCTCATTTTATTGTGATTTAGTGAGTGTAATAGCCTCTTTTGTCCATGGGCCCCAAGAAAGTTTCCAACAAGGGGAAGGAAAAGTCCAAAACAGTGATCAATGATCGGGTCAAAGAAGGAAGTAATTGTGAAATAGAAAAATATCGTACAGGTGTCTGCCATGGTTTCCTTTTGTATCTTTATTCACTGTTTATGGATCCCTTAACTGCCATGGGTCGTCCGGGCACCACTTCATGAGGTGTGCTTTTGGCAAGTATAGCTTGGTGGAGATCATCCCTCTTAAGGCCGCTTTTTGGGGTTTGCTCCACTGATATATTAATCTTAATTATCTAAGCAATCAAACAACATGTTTCGTTAATATTTTGAGTATGTTGTTTATTTTTAGTAAGGGGCCATTTTAAAACAGTTTCAGGGGGTCTGTTAATATGAGATGAAGGCTTGTGCAGAAGTATTTACTCTATATTTTTATGTATTTTCGTTTTTCTAGTAAGAACATTTATTTTTCATATTATATATATATATATATATATATATATATATATATATATATATATATAAATTACTACATTTATTATTTTCTTAATTTGTAATTTGTTTATAACTAGTGAAATAATGAAAATGGTACCAAATTTTTATTTTTTTTAAATTTCTAAAATAAGCAATATAATGTGCCATCACCTATGTCAGACAATGTTGCTCATTTTATGTACAGTATTATATTTCTCATTTTGTACGAAGGATAAGAATAACGTTGTTTGTAAAATAACAATTAATTTATATGAATACAATTATTACACTATTTGTCATTTTTATTTTGCCGTATCAGGGACCACAAAAATAAACTGTGAAACACCAAAAGGCTGAAGCATCGTTATTAAAAACATTCATCGTAAATAGCATATTGTATTTGTTGGCAAAATTCTAACTTGCGAGAACTGCATTAAGCCTATAGTTTGAAAACTTAAACGGGTCATTTCGTTTTTTGATTGAAATGCGTTTTCAGGTCTTCAGTGCGTGTTTACCATAAAATGCAAATTATTTGTTTTTAGTTGTAAACTTGTCCAATTTCATCATTTTTCTTCTGATCATGTCAGTTACATCCCCTTATCTTGTTTCTTGATGCAGCTTTTTCCTGATTTTTACTGTGTATTTTACCAGATGAACCCGTTTTATAGATCTCAGAATATATTCTGCTCCTATCACCTTGAGTTACAATACCAATAAAGACCAGTGAGCTATGCAAGCCCAAGCCATGATATTACTTCCGCCACGCTTGGTGAATGAGTTCACGTTTTGGGCCCAATTGGATTTTGCAAAGAAGAACAGCGATGAGCCACCAAGGTTTATGTACTGATGAGACAGAGATAAAACCCCGCCGAGATGATGGAAGGTCTGAGGTACGGCGGGGGATAGGTTCTGCTTGCTCAGCCAACGTCTTTATATGTGCCCAGTCTCTCATTGACTGCAGCGATCATTATTCACTACTTCAATATGTCACTAATCTGTCTAAATTTGGCAAGCATCTTCAGTTTAAACGTTTTACTAAGCCGTAAATGTCTCAATTTTTGCCTTCGGTTCGAGCAACCGCGAGGCTAATACACTCTTCAGTGTTGTGACTTTTGGCAAATCCCTCGCAGTTTGTTTTTCCAAAGAGCTGAACGATAAATAGCTCACCTTAAAACCATATTATCTCCAGACCCTGAGTTATTGTTTGTCCCTAGCGCAGTATTTTCTTTTTCTTTCCCCTGGCATTTCACTTTATTGCTGATGTCTTTGGCCGTGAAGTGAAGAGGTTTGTACCCTGCATGTAAAATACAATCATTCTCTTGATGGCCTTTTGCTGCTTTGGGGTTACTTGAAACATTTAAATATGATGTGCTGTTGCTTTTGTTGGATAGCTTCCCTCTGAACGTAATTAGTTCACGTGAGGCTTTTGAGATAATTGTTTTGACCATGAATTGGAATGCAGCCCCTTTGTTAGATTGCGTGTTCGCTTGTTTATTTCCATTAGGCCTATTTTAGATCAGTGTTTTTCAACCTTTTTGAGCCAGGGCTTTTTTTTTTACATTGGAAAAATTTTGTGGCACACCACGATGTTATAAAATGACACTGAACAGTATGCTTAATTAAAAACACTGCACAGAACCTTGACAATGGCATAATATTTACAGAAAACGATTCATACATTTTTATAAGATTTTAAAATTTAAAAAGTGACATTGGATAATTTCTCCCGGCACACCTGACGATCTCTCTCAGCACAGTAGTGTGTCATGGCACAGTGGTTGAAAATCACTGTTCTAGATGACCATCATACTCATTGATCTGCTTGATAACACTGCTAGAGGTCATGTCAAAAGCAGTTCTGTGTTCGATCGAGTGAATATGTGAACATTTGTTAACAGCATAACATTAGCTTCATGCCCTAAATGAGGTTGATGTTTTTTCTTTACATATTGGGTCATGGGCTGGACTAGCACCAGTTCTGTCATAAAATACAATGTGACACTTCCTATGACGTCTTTGCACTGTATTTCCCCTCCAATAGTGGTATGAATTCTATTTGTGCGTATTTCCCTGCTAATTCAATCATTGCAAGGCCAGCTATAATTTCACATGTCACATTAATTGCGACGGATAATTGAACCTTATGATGTTAGATCACCATTGTTAAGTAGATATTTGAAACTTTTGTCCAAAACCATGCAGGTACTAAAAAATATATAGTTGTCCACTGTAGAATTGTTCCATTTTGTTTCTTTATTACACCATTTCTGTTTTCCCTATAAGTTTGGTGTCTACTTTAAGTGCCGCTGGGCGGGAATCTGTTTACTCGTAACTTTGTTCTTCACCATTAGCAATTCTCTAATACTGTTGAAAGATCCAAAAATATGGTCATTGGCTATTACTTTATTATTTAGTTGGTAGCTAGAATCTGTTAATACTGCATTGAATAACTTGTTTATCGCAGGGTTACAGTCTAAATAAAATCGTTATTATGCAATAAACTTAAATTATGCAATTAAATACTATGTTGGACATTGAAACCAAACAGCAAATATTTTTACAGGTCCAACCATTTGTTTAACAAATAAAAGTCTTCTACACTGTATCTTTTCATGTCTTTTTGAACTTTTGTACCACTACCTACTCTCAAACTGTTTAGCGAATAAGAATGCAGAACACATTGCATTATGAATTTGTTAAGCAGCGAGAACGTGGAAGGTGAACCACCTTCTTATGAAGTATTACTGTACACAGCAAATTCTGCAATCAATACATTTTCACAAAATTGGCAGAAGATGTATTCTAAATTATTTTCTTTGAAAATAAGACATCCTTAAAAAGTATAAAGTGGATAAGAGATTAGAAAAATATTAGTTAAAATAATTGAAACCACCAACATACTAGACATCTTTGTTTACTTTAAGTCTGCTTTGCTTATTTTAATTGAAAAATAAATAAAAAATACAATAGGACAAGAAAAATGACATACAAAGCAATGTTCTCCCAATGTAAAAAGTTGTTTTCTGCTGTGAACTTGTATTTATATAGGTTAAGATATTTGAATAGTCAACATGTTTGAGTACTGTATTTATTCGTGTATAACGCACACTCGTGTAAAACAGCACTTTGAGTGTTTTTTTTTTTCCAGAAAAGTGCTTTACAAATAAATTTGATTTGATCAGAAAACAGAAGGTCTTCCAACAAAATATTATCCAAGCTCTTTTATGCACGAATGCATATTAAACCGAGAGGTTATTCACGAACAGCTGAAGTAGTGAAGGGACTGTTTGACCTATTAGAATGCACTAGGCGAATCAGTATTACTGGCACCTTAAAATAGTGTGATAATGTGATAAGCTCTAATGTTCATACATAATCTGTAATACTGGCGGTCTAGTGATGAAGTGTCCTTCCCTCACCGCAGCAATTCATGTTCAATTTCCGTTGCGAACGATATTTTGCGATTTTAATCAGTGAAAGTTATCGACTGATAAATCATTGCACTTTTATATGATATTGTCACAATCACCCGGATCGGGAACACCTGTGCTCAGGATTTGGCGCCAACAGCCAGGACAGCTGATTGGCGCATCCTGTCCATTTAAATCCTCAGCTTCCGGAAACAAGCTGTCTGATGGTACTATGCTATCTGTTGCCATCTGCTCAGAAAGGCCATACCTCCGACTCTTTGCCTGCTTCCTGTTTTTCTACTTGATCTCCGACCCGTTTCCGAATTTGCCTACGACCTGCCCTGCCCTTCTGACTCCTGACCACATTTTCCGAACACTACGATGCCCTTCTTCTCCAGCCCCGACCAACACCACGACGATACCGCCTGTCCGCGACCATTCCCGCCAAGCCTTCGCCCGCCTGTCAAACTTCGTCCATCCGTCAAACAACGTATCGAAGAATCACGTCTTGTCATTCCTTCCTTCCAATAAAAACCAAAAAACGAGTGCAAGTGATCTCAGTTTTCCTTCCGTCCTGCCTGATATATGTTTAGAAAAACCCCAACGGTTACACAGTAGTTTCTGCTGTTGTCTCAAGTGTATGTGTCTTATAGTTTGGTGTGCCTCATCGTGCCTAAAATATGGTTCTTAAATGGCTCTTTTTTCTGTTAAGTTTTTTTTTAGGTTTTATTTCACTATCAGCGGCTTTAAGAAAACCTGCGAGTACTTTTGCTACCTCGACAATCAGTAGAGCACAACACACAGTTAGCCTCATTTCCATAGTGGTGTAATAATTCAGCGCTGCGTTAAAACCCTGGAGCATGCAACCATTGGCAAGAAAGAAGCGTGGCTCCCCTCGCACTCTTCCTTTGAAGACGAACTGCTAACTACGATGATTTTCTTTTAATCGCTTCTCCCCTGCCAACTCTACTATTGCATCCTGACACCTTTCCAAAGCGGCGTTGCTGGAGGCCATATAGAAGAAGAGCACTCTTACTAGGGCCGCCACTAATACGAAGCGTGCAAAGCGATGGAGCTCGACAAATGCTTAATTCTATTCCGACACACGGACGCGTTCCAAATTGATTTACATACAGCTCGGTGTCTCCTCACTTTCTTCTGGCGTACAAAGAAAAGGGATGAAAAGAGCAAAATCCTCGGGATTGCAGAGCATGACACTGTTTCTTGTCTTGTCAGCTTTTCTCATTTGTTCCTGACTTAGTGAGTCACCAGCAAATACAAACACATATTTTGTCCTTTGAAGTACAACTTTTTATACTTAAATCAGAGAATCCAAGTCCTGTGTTCAAAACATCAAAAGGCGTGATTTAAAAAGTAAAACCCTCCCTTCAAAAATCTTAAACACATTTCAAACACACAACCCAAAGAATAATGGTTAAAAAGGGATGAGTAAGAGAAAATAAAAGATGACGTGTCTTAACCGATAATACTCTACGACAGTGTTTCTCAACCTTCTTTTGAGCAAAGGCACACTTTATTTTCATTCCAAAAATCTCGAGGCACATCGTCTGTCAAAAAGGGTGAAAATAAATTCCCTGCATCAGTTTCATGTTGTTTTTTTAACTCAAACTCCCACATAGCTTAAATTAACAGTATATATTTTTAATCATCATTTTTTACCCCACTGTTTTCCATTATTTTATCATAATTAATAGTAATAATTAAAATTGTGATTTAAAAAAGATGATGAGCAAGAGTTTTACTTTGATTTATTGTATTACTATATCTATTATTATGTCCTAATATACCTTGTTTGATGATGCTGTTATCCAATATACTATACTACCTCCTGAGCAAATAATTTGTTTAGAAAAAGAAAACATATATAATGTTGCTGTAACTTCTGATTTTACATTATAATATTTTCTCACCATTTTTTTTCAACGTTACTTTTTTTTTATCTTGACCAAAATAATTGTTATCATAAGCAAAAGTTATCTGGTGATGGAATTTCTTTTGAGGCCATTTGAAAAGGGGCAAGACAATAATTAAAATCAGAAAAAAATATATGCAAGATTTTTACTTCATTTAGTGTCATCAAACAAAATAAGTTATTAAATATACTGTACTACCTCATCAGCAGATAATTAGTTTATAAAAAGAAAATAATAATTTACTGCTGCCTACTATATGGTATAAAACACAAACACACAAACTCTGTTTTGATTTGATTTCAAAATGAAACCTAAATAGATGATGTTCACCAAAATTATACATTTTATGGCAAAATACAAAAACATGTAAATACATCATTTGGGAATTTTAATACTTAAAACAAATTGTTCATTTTTGACTACTTGCTACAGGAAAATAAAAAAATCTTTTGGGCTTTGACACCACTGCTCTAGGATATCCATCAATTTCTCACTCGGAATGGTGCAGAAGCATACAAAGAAGTACAGATTAGTATAATCAAACGGTCATCTTATAAGGGCAGAGTTCTGTACAAGGAAAGGCGGGCGTCGAGGTAACCATATCCAGAACAGCATAAACAAACATATTTCAATAGAAAGGTAAAAGGTTGGTGATCCACTAAGTCCAAGCAGTGTAGTCGATAGTCCAATACTTCATCAGACGATCTACAAAGTCAAGCATGGGTTCAGAACGGAGAATAAACAAGAGCGCTGTGACATGGGTGCTTGGTATGTCACAAGAAAGACCACGTACTAGCAAGGAACCAAGGGGAAAGATTACTGAAAAAGGAAAAGATGAAGAGTAGTGATAGGAAGAAAATAAAACGCAGGGAAATCAAGATAAGAAAGTGTCAACCACTGTGTGGAAGAAATTATAAACTGTTGGTAAGTGACCAAATAAGGTGTGAACAAAAAAACAAAAAAAAGAGAGAAACAGAACACAAAGTGCAGGATCATGACAAATACTACTGCATCTTCCCTCATACATCCATAAAATGAAACAAGAATGCTACATTTCACGTTTATCTTAGTTGTTTTATGATATTTAAATTTGTTTTTGTAATCAAACATGTCCATGAATACTCAATACAAGCACATTTGTCTAGTATTGCAGATGGTGCATAAAAAATTAACTATCAGCCATTGTAGAATATTTTGCTCTATTAAAGTATGACCTTTCTTTTTTTGCGGTGAAAAATATACAGTACATTAAACAAGCCATTTGTAGTATAGTTTATTACGCCATTGCGGTCTTTTCAAAGGATAAAATAATATATTGAAGACTATTTTGGTAGAGTTCTTGAACAGATCATTTCAGTTCGTGGTAAATAGAAGGACTTTTTTTCGTCAATCTCTGCTGTGTTGTCCATCCTGCAGTTAGTATTAAACAATCATAATACTGAAATGACATTTCTCTCAGACCCTCCCTGCACATAAAACAATAATCCACGACCTACTTATATTTCAATGTATTATTCATATCAAACTGCACACTGAAATCTATTTCGTTGTCACAATATGTTAGCCCATTTGTAACAATGACAATAAAGGTATATTCTATTCTATTCTATTCTATTCTAGAGAAAAAAAATGAAACGCTGAGCAGTTGCTGGGGGAACATGTCACCTGATAGCAACTAACTAGCCCAAAGGTCAGCAACCCAAAATTTTGAAAGAGCCATAGCAGACCACCCTCCCATTATAAAATGTCTGAAGCCACAAAAAAATAAAAGCCTCGAATCGACCTATTTTTAAATTACAAAGGTGGAATAATTCATAAGTTATTCTTTTAATATCTAACATTTATTCTAAATATTTTTCAAGCATTGGAAAACGTTAATAATTGTTAAGACGCAGGATGCCACCATTCTCCTGACAGGCACACAAACTGAAGTACTCCACACCTGTTCATTACCCGCACCTGGAACACCCAGTATATAGGGACTGAGTCGACAGCAAAAACTTTTCATTCGCAGTTTTCCCTGATGTCATTATGTCTGTTGTCAATCTATTCTGGACTTGAATAGTGAAGATTGACAGCTTTGAGTTTTCTCCAGACTGTATTTTTTATACTCGTTTCATGTTTACCTGTTTTTTCATGTGCGGAGCGCCTTTTCGTATACCCTTGCCCCCAAATGAAGTCAGCTCATGTGTCTGTGCTTGAGTCCGTCCCACCAAACCTTAGCAGAATGTTTGTCCCATGTTTGTCTTCCTAAAGAAAACCACCTCATAAAGATATATATTTACCTCTACCATTTCCAAACATTTCGGAGAAAGATCCAGGGATGCACTCGGGCAGCGCCAAGGAGCCACATGCAGCTTTAGAACCACATGTTGCTGACCGCCGAACTAGCCAAACAAATGTAACGTTTTTAAAATGTTGCGATTGGAAAACAGCTAATAATTACATGAAAAAATATACCTTAGACTTTATTTTCTGAGATTAGAGTTAGAATCCTTGAAAGATAAACATATCATCCCTAAAGCTAACATCAAAGAATTCTGTAAATGAAACCCTGCGGGGGAAATCTTGTGCTTGTCTGAATCTTTTGCCATCCTCTTTAATCCTCGGTCTCTACTACTATGTTCCTTCATGTAAAAAAGACACTTTTAAAAGTTCACACATTTATTTTAAAACATGGAGAATGGATGATAAGCTACCTTAAGAAATTATTTATTTGTAAAAAACAAAACAAAACAACGTTTTACTTAATTACCATCATTTACTTCTGTATATACAATACTACAAAATATTTGAATTTCTTTTTTGCAAATCCCAAAGACATGTGAGCTACTCAGCATAGCCTGATTAAAGAGGAACCATCCCGCTCGGTAATGAGTTTTCGTCGGTGTCAGCGTGATCCCCGGCTTTGGGATCTTCATAAATCTCGGCTAGGCCTTCACCGAGTGCATAGTTGGAAGTATTTTCCCATTTTACCATTGCTGTGTTTGCAGATTCGCAGCGGGTGACATAAACAAGATACTTTTTGGAGGTGTTCGACAACTTTGGGCTGCCAAACACTTTATAATTTTAATTTTAGCCCTCTAACACAAATTTTAGTCCCGAAGATGTTTTTTTTTTGCAACACCGGCCAATTTCTGGGATCTAGCTCCCATCGCAACGCTATGTGGTTGAGAGGAAATGAGTAAAAACAAAGCTAATATGTTTAAAATAATAAGGGATAACATAAAAAACAGGCCAAGTTGCCAATGACAGAAATCTGTGGTAAATAGAAATGTTTGAATGCATTGGCACTGATTAATACATTTTTATCTAGAATAGCTGTGCACCATTAGATCATCACCCGCCTTGAACATTTTTGGATGGCATTTCCCTTTTTGACCGGGCTATGCACCTTCAAAGTGACCTACCTTATTGCTTGTAAAATATTGTGATCCTGGTCAAAATTTTACTGGCCTGAGAGAGTAATTGTTATAAAGCTGCTGAGTCAGCAAAACCAAAAATACCAAGTCAGTTTTTTTTGGGGCAGTTTTCAAATCTTGGGTAACCTACCCAAATGCCTGAAAAAGATGGTGTAGATATTCAATTTAGTTCTGGCCCAGGAGAGACTGTATGAATGGGGAAAAAAATGCTGAATCAACAAAGATGTGCTGAGTCAGCTTTTTTTTAGCATTTTTGACATTTAAGGTAACCTATCTGACTGTTCGTTAAAAATGGTGGTCAACTCCTTCTCCCGTTTCTTGGTTTGACTGACACACAAACAGACAAACGAACCAGCAAATATCATACTGGACCTGAAGCATTTCAATGTCTGTATCGATTATCCGGCAGAGATGGGAAGCTGTATCGTTGCTGTCATGGACTTGTTGGACAATTTTACAGGCTCGAGGTTTCATTGTTGTTAGAGACTTTTTGGACAAATTTACAGACTGGAGGCATTGCTGCTGTCATGCACTTTTTAAGAAATGTTTACATATTACTTATATTTTATTTATTGACGGTCATTATGTTTCGTGTATTGTTACCCATCGCTAAATCCATTGCACCCTGTTCTTCCTGAAAGGGGGATTACCATTTGTGAGGCCCCTTCTCAAGGTTTCTTATTTTCATGCCTAATTTTGAGTTTTTCCTTGCCCGCATGTTGGTTTAAGATCAGGGGATGATGTAATTGTAACCTGTGCAGTCCATGACAACAATATTTAGTTGAAATAACATGAATATTTTAGCATTAAAAACAAAACAACATTGAATTGTGCCACTTACTGGAGAAACCCTCAATGTGATTCTGGTTCTGTTCTTGGCAAATCCTTCATTCATATTTTTACAACCAAAGAAAGGACAGCAAGTATGTGTGCGCTAACAAATTGTTTTATATCCAAACAGCTTTTGACAATTTATTGTGCAGTTTATCATGATTTTGATTACACCTTTTGAAGGCTTCTGACAAGCCAAATAGTCTAACATCGCAATTGGGAGTTATAGCATCACCTTTAACTTCAAATCGCAGTTTCCCTGGCGACAAATGACATTTTTCTTCACATGAATCAAGCCAAATATTGTTTTAAGAGGCGCCTGTGTTTATTTTGATCGATGCCGTGCGAGTCCAGATAACCAGGAGATCATTTTAAAGGAAAATAACCGTGTTTGTTTCTCTGGCTATTAAGAGCGTCCCATTCATCACAATTAACCCAAAGCAACTGTTAGTGCATCCTCAATTAGCGCACCGTGTCTGGAGATGCACAGCGGCTGCGCCGGATCGATTTGCGCCCGCTATGGCAATTACAGGACAAAAGTGATGAGAAGAATAAATTTGCGAAGCATAGAGGTTCGCCACCTTTGTTTACAATAGAAATCAAATGGAGGGTCAACAGAGGGCATTTTGCTGCAGAGCTTCATTAGGTCTGCCAATGAGGCGTTGCCTAAAATTTGGATGCAGGAAGTTGCTTCTGGTGGCTCTTGTAGCACCTATGCTGTTAGGCGGAAGTTAGAAAAACTACTAGGCTTGTTCTAGGTTTTATAAGTAGTACAATTATTTGAGAAAACACCAGAGTCAAAATGAATTTGAACAATGGGCAAGATGATAGACAACATTTGACAGAAATTAAAGTAAAATTACACTTTTACTTGGTTTGAGGTGTTGAATGTGAAGTGGTAAGTTTGGTTAATATTCTTTTAATAACACTTTTTATTTTCATTTTATTTCAATGACTGGTCATTGACTCTAATTTCGTTTGATAAACCTTTTTTGTGGCAAAATCTATTTTTATGCAAACTGATAGGATTTTATAATCAATCTCAATCTTTTCTTGTTTATAGTCACGATACAATTCACTGTATTTAAATGATAATTCAAATTTATGACATGAAGGTTAATCAAACAAGGAAAGAAAACACAAATCCCAAATCCACGGGTAGCAATAGTTTCTTAATGTTAAGCCGCCTACTGTCAAAATCAAAGGAATAGTTCAATTCCTAACGCAACCTTGATGTCGAGCTCTACAATTAATCAGATTCTTCTTGGATTCCAAGTCTGGGATATATGTTTTTAAAAATCAAAATTTTCCTGGGAATTGAAATAAAAACTCACTTTTGAAAAAAGACAACAAAAGAAATCTCTTCAGTCTTTTTCAGTTTTTCCGTCCATTGTGAATCACACCATCATCGGGAGTAGTCAAAAGAGTTGTCGTTTTCCAAGCATTGTCATGCTAACAATTGTTGTTGATAATCTCCGGTAATGTCTAGCGTCTGTGATCTGCCTGCAGCGATCAATAGCAAAATACATATTATTGTTTTTTGATTTTTTTTGTCTATGATATCTTTGATGTCATTTTTTAACTTTATTTAAACTAGGAAGAACAAATTATTGTTTGATAATTGAAATGAATTATTTAATTTGATATTCTAGTTATATGATCAAATATTTATGACAATGTGTTTCCAATAAATGTTTTATATTTTATTTAAATGTTGAATATTCCTCTTATTTACTTCAAACGCACTTTGTAACAGGAGTTCCACTTGGATACAGCAGGTCGGGTCTGATGAGTCTGCAACTGAATCTCAAATACGATTTTTCACTCTGATCCACATTACATTTCTTCACTGAATACATGTTTTGGAATATGGCTGAAGCGCTTGTACATCGTGTGCACAAACCGTACCGTGTATGCCAAGAAGTTGATTATTGGCGGCTTGCAGAAGATGAAAAGCGCCAGCTTTAATATCCAATATACAGTCGTGTGACTCTGAGTTAAGCTGGCTTTCCCAAACATGTCGCTGACATGCGGCACGGGAGATTTTGCTTGGAATTACCGCACATGTGCTGATAATCCAATCTGGAGCACGACACACATATTCGCTTCCTGGCTTGATGGCATTGTTGCATTGTGGGTAGTGAAGCACTATGTTAAATTTTGTTCATAAACAATTAGGGGTGAGTGAAACCTGAGTTTGTGCTTGAACACTGATTTAATTAAGATTGAGCTCAGAGTGGGCTAGTTGATAAAGATCGACAGCTCCGTGAGATGTCTGCAAATGAGTATCCTTTTTCCTCTGCTTACTTCTCTTTTACCGCATTAAGACTCATAACTGTCTCATAATTGCGTTCTTAGAATTAATTCATATTTTTGTATTAAACTATTTCTTGCTTTAATTTATTTCTCTGTAAATGTTATCCCACCCACTTCACCCATACATATTAAATACAAATGCAAATATATTATACATATATTTCATATATATATATATATATATATATATATATACATAAAATGAAAACACACTAAGCAAAAAACACTTAAATCAATACAGGTTTTAAATGTATAGACAAATAATTCCAAAATTGATAATGTGATTATAAATGGGGAGAAAAAAAATAAAATTTTACAAATATCTATTATAATATTCAAGGCAAACTTTTAACTTTTAAAAAAATGTAGGGATCAAAGTGTAACGCATACTCTATATATATATATATATAGAGGACATACAAACTCCGCACAGGAAGTCCGGTAGCTGGATTTGAACCCACACAGGAGGTTCCCAAGACCTTAGAACTGTGCCGCACACGCGCTAACCACTAAATATATATATATATATATATATATATATATATATATACTGTGCGGAGTTTGTATGTTCTCCCTGTGGTTGCGTTGGTTTCCTCCGGGCATTCCGGTTTCCTCCCATATTCCAAGGACATGCATTTCAGGTGGATTGGCCGGTCCAAATTGTCCCTAGGTGTGAATGAGCGAGCGAGTTGTCTGTCCCTGTGTGCCCTGCGATTGGCTGGCAACCAGTTCAGGGTGTCCCCTGCCCACTGCCCGATGATTGCCAGGATGGGCTCCAGCACCCCCGTGACCCTACTGAGGATAAGCGGTGCGGCTAATGAGATGATATATATATATATATATATATATATATATATATTTTTTTTTTTTTTAATTAGGTGAAAAATTTTGTCCCATTTCTTGTCAGCTCAAACTTTGCTGTTGCATGCAACAGGAATCAAACCTGAACCGCAGCAGTCAAAGCACAGATTTCTAATCACTTATCACTGGGCTGCCAGTGGTATGGATAACAAAAGAAAAGGCAGTTGATTTGATCTCATTATGACACTATTTTTAGCTGCGATACCAGAGACAATTATTAATTTTGTTGAGTGTTTTACATGTTAAAATGACAATACATCTGTTACTTACATTGTTTGGAATAGATTAGAATGTTATTCTAAAAATGGACAGGAACAATGCTTTTGAATTTAAAATTTACAAAATTAACTTCCGTGGGAGCATGCCCCTAGAACCCCCTAGGCTGTCCATCCACCAGGGTCCCACAAAATTAAATGAGAAACACTGAATACATACTAGAATGTGAAGATTCAGCCAATTTGATAAAAACAATTTAAATCGTGTGAAGATAACTGTGAGTGAACTTCAAGTCAAGTCATGTTTATTTGAATTGCTCTTAATCAGTCTCATAGGGCTGCACAGATCAAAGCCTATTGCAAACTACAGACTATTATGACACCATCCCCTCATCTAAAACCTACATGAGGGAAAATAATACACATATTATCAACATAAAATTGGTTCTCTTCTTGGCTCACTAGTAGACCAGCGTTTTCCGAGCGAAGGCTCCGGACCGGAATATAGGTGGAAATTAAATCTGAAAGATTTGAGGGAGCAAGTCCATACATGTTTTTGTATACTACCAACAGAACCTTAAAATCACATCTTAAGCTAACAGGAAGCCAATGCAGGTTAGCTAAAATCGGGGTAATGTGATTAAACTTTCTTGTCTTTGTTAAAAGCCTCGCTGCAGCATTTTGTAGTTGCTTAAGGCTCTTGATTTTGGGCTTCGGGAGACTCGAGAGTAGTGCATTACAGTATTCAAGACGGGAGGTAACAAATGCATGAATTATAATCTCCGCATCCGCCTGGGACAGCATAGGGCGAATTTTAGCAATATTGCGAAGATGGAAAAAAGCGGTTCTCGTAATATTCTTAAAGTGTGTTTGAAAGGACAGATCAGGGTCAAATATGACACCTAAATTTTTGACTGAGTCACTCTGGGTGATATTACATTTGTCAATGTTCAGAGACGTTTTTAAAAACAAGTCACGGCATTTAGATGGACCAAAAAATAGCATCTCGGTCTTGAACAACATTGCCATTAAACACTGAATAAATGAAACCATTTAACATGTATGTTGTGTTTGTATGGAATAAAATCACAAAGTGTGTATCAATCTATTTATTGACTCATTGATGAATTCAAGCCCTGTATCTGGTAAATTTTTCTGTAATATTTACTTATGTCGTAATCAGCGTGGCTTAAGAAGTAATAGAGGTAATTTATTCATGTTTTTGCTATAATTTTGGATTTTACTGTACAGGGTGCTTCAAAAAGTTATCCTTTGAGATGTAAATAACACAGAAAGTACATGATGACGGCAAATTAAATTAAAAAGTATACATGTTGAAGATAATAAGATGTATTTTAAATATGAGAATTTCAAAAGTATGTGGATTCTATAAACAATTTCACAAATGTTCATGGTGTGCCTGAGTCAGTAATCAAAAAACATGCAAAACATCTACCTTGTGCTTTTTAGCACTCTTTTTGGTTGCATTGCACAATACAGCAACATCTAGAGGTCAACATGTACACACTTCCCTTAAAAGTCTGGTTGTGTTAGGAAAGCTCCAATGTGTTTCTAGTTAAATTGTGAAAAGGACACAACTTTATATCAATGAGACTGACTGGATTTAAAGGTTTCATTCCTGCCTGTTTCTTGTCCATTTTATATATTATGCATGAGACAAATGTTGAGCTGTTCTGCAGCGCCCCACATATAATCGACATTTGGCTGCATCCTTGCAAGCGTTTTTGGTGATGGCACGGGGTTTGTCATTCCCTCAGTTTGTCATTGCAGGCGGCCGCGTTGGAAATCCCCTCAGTGCATGTCTCACATGATCACTACACTCCAGTCACTTTGTTTTCCCCATGCTTTGACAAGGCACTTTCAAACAAACAACTTTTTCAACTATAACTCGCCTTGGGAAATCAATATATTTTCGTCACACGCTGATCTCATACCGCCTGACGTGCATGTGAAAACAGGAACACGCAAAATAATTACCTCTACTGAGATCGTTGCTGTTTTTAATCATGCAAGATGTTGGCCTTCCCTAAGTCCTCCCTGAATTTTTCCTTTCAACATCTAAGAACGTTGCAGTGCATTTCCCTAATCCTGTCGTGTGTTTCTCGCAGGGGTCTTTTCGCCAGCCGTTACACGGAGACTCACTACAGCAACGACAGGCGCATCGTTACCACTCCGCAAAACTTCACGGTACGGCGGTAAAAACTGCAAGCATGCGAGGTGTACGTGACTTCCCGTTTGGGAAGTGATGTCGCTTGTTTTTTTTATCAGCAGAATGCGTGGGAGCGGGTGCTTATAGCGGCTTACTTGTTGATAAGCTCGCTGTGCTTTTTTTTCAGTTTATTCCTACCAATGTTGCCAAGAGGGTTTTATTATGGAATCCCCTTTTAGCAGCTGACCCATTCATAGCCTTTGTTTTCATCGTCCTCGACAAATTTCTTGTTCTAGCCCTACAAAAAAATACAATGAAAACTTGCTCAAAATGTTTAGAAAAAGACAAACGTTGACCATTGTTCCTCAGTAGGACAAGGCCTCCATATTTAAAGCACATTGAATGCATTAGGCACCTGTTTGTGTTCTTTATTTTACATTAGAAAAAGGGTAAGAAATATAGAACACAATAAGAAGAATAGATTGAAAATAGTAAAAGTAAAGAGGGAAGAAACAAAGAAGAAAAAGAAAAAAAAGAAAGCCAAGGGGGAAAAAACAAAATAAAGCAAAATGGAAGAAAAAAAAAGAAAAAGCAAGAGAAAAAGAAGAAAGAGAAAAAACTAACAGAAGAACAATAAAGAAAAACAAAAGGTTTCTGGTTGTATCTTTTTTGCATATAATAGTTATGTATATGTATTTTTGCTCATCATTCAGATCAATAGTGTTTTTGTACTGGATTCATGTTTTGTTTTTACTTCTAGGAGGTGCTAAATAAAACACAATGTCCTTTTAACATGTTTTAAACTGTATTTATCCCAGGTTAATATGTTATATCGACAAATAATGCAATTGAACAGATAGGTCGGTGCCTTGCATGGCTGCATAATCGCTATTGGTGTGTGAGTGTGTGTGTGAATGGGTAAGTGTGAAGCAAATTGTAAAGCACTTTGGGAGGTCTTCATTGACTTGAAAAGTGCTATATAAATGCAGACCATTTACCATGTGTGGAGACCTGTTATATTACACTTTAACAGATTCTAGGAACTCTTGGAAAAAGAATTGCAAAGGCTTTAGCCCCATTTCCTTCGCCAAAGGTAATCTAATGTAGGTCACACATGGCTATAAGCACTGAGTTGTCTTTTCAAGTGCAGTGTAATTAAATGCTATTGCATCAGCATCTGGGTCTTGGAAGGTACCCTGAGCTTCTGCTCAAGCAGATGTGCACTGATGATGTTATGCATAATAACAAAATGGAAGCAACTAAATGGACTGCCCGATATAAGAAGTACCATAGTTTTGGACTATAAGGTGCACCGAAGACCGCAAATTGGCTACAAATGTAAAAGTGTACCTCATAGTGCACATTATATACAACTAAATATCTTGACTGAATACTTACAGTATCTATAAGTGTCGGGTGCTACAGGAGGTTTAGCGGGATACTACCGTATTTGTGATTGATCAAGGATTGGTCAATTGAAAGACAGAAACGGCAGCAAAGGCAACGGAAATCGAACCTGGGTGGCGGCGGTGAGTTTTTTTTAACCACTAGACCACCGGTACATAACAAAATACATAAAAAAAGTTATTTGATGGTATCTTATTATGCCACTATTTTTACTCCCGGTGCCGGAAATCATAGTTAGAGAATGTAGTAACCGAAAAGAGATATCCCGAAAGAGATAAACAAACGCAAAGTCCGATTCATCATCAGAGACACCAAAGTGTTGTTTCAGTTGTGATTTTTTTTGTGTTTATATCTTTCAGGATTGCTTCCTATTTCCCCATTCTTTAATATTTGTTTCTAGCAACATGAGTAACAGTGGTGTTGGAATGAGATAAAACTGAATGCCTTTTCGTGAGTCATCTGTATCACTCGCGGTCTAGTGGTTGAGTTTCGGTGCTCTCACCGCCACGACCTGGGTTCAACTCCTATTGCATATAATGTTTTGCAATATTGTTCGTCGACACACGACTGAACATTGCACTAATATATACTGTTGGAATATAAAAAGCATAACATTTATACACAAATAAATACTCTAGCTATAACTAGTTAATTTATGTGTCCTATACTCCAATGCTCCTCATATGTGGAAAAATATTTGACAAAAGACTATTTTTTAATCTTATAATCCTGTGGTAATATCTTATTTTTTTTTTGCTTTTTTGTTTTTTAGAAGAACTGCTACTATCACGGAGAAGTGCAAGCACACCCTAACTCCGACGTAACCCTCAGCATCTGCTCGGGTCTTCGGTAAGCCATCGGGACCCGGCAGTTCGGTCTTCCACCTCAAGGGCGGAATTAAACAAATTGGGGTCCGGTTGGCTACTTCATGTCTTTAATGACGAGCCGCTGTAGAAATATTCAGTTTTACGGCATCTGCAGAAAATTCTGCTTCGTCTTGATTGATTAAGCTCACAGAATGGTAAAATCGTTAATGGTGGTAATACTGTGAAGAATTTTGCTTCCCGTTTCAGTGGAAGGAAGTCATTTACTAGATAGATTTCTTCTTTATTGCTTTTAATAAGCTTTTCCACAGTAGTCATTTTGACATGAATAATATGATCTGGGTTCATAAGCTGTATTAAGGGGTACCTCAGAGGAGCCAAACAGCCGACAAAAAAGATCATCCGACAAAAAAAACACTTCTACTAAATGCAATCAAATAGCATCAATTTGGTTCAAAATCAATTTAAGTACAGGCATTTATCCATCCATCCATCATCTGCACCGCTTATCATCAATAGGGTTGCTTATCCTCCCAGCCAGCCTCGGGCAGTAGGCAGGGGGACACCCTGAACTGGTTGCCAGCCAGTCGCAGGGCACATAGGGACAGACAATTCGCTCGCTCATTCAAACCTAGGGACAACTTGGACCGGCCATTTAACCTGACATGCATGTTCTTGGAATGTGGGAGGAAACCGGAGTGCCCAAAGGAAATGCACACAAGCAAGGGGAGCCTTTATATGTTTTATTATTTTTAAGAATATTGATGACAGATTGAGCTCATTTTCCAGTAATATACAGTATACAGTATTTACTTTGAAGAACAAACATTTATGAATAAACTGGTTACACATTATAAGCACCGTGAATTTCAGACTACACGCCGTTACTTTTATGCTAAATTATAAATACTGGCTTTTACTACGGCGTCGCTTATTCTTGGCAACAGTAGACCAATAAAATGAATAAGTAGTTCACAGAGGTTCAATTCAATTGTATAATTAATCACAATTTTGGTTATTGTGAATCAGTCACTTGTTTTAACCCTCATCAACATGGAAACCACTAAAAGAAAAGCGTTTCACGCTGTAATCAAATTAAAAAGGATCACTCTGGCAGTTGAAGAAGGAACTCAAGCTACCGTGCGTAATCTTGGCTTAAATGAATCAATAGTGAGAAGGTGAGAGCGTCAGCAGAAGGATACTATGTATTCAAATAATACATAACAGAAGCAAAACTGTACTTTTTACAGTACTTTTTTCGAAAATGACTGTATACTCACAATATTTCAACTTTTCCACCCACACAAAAAAGTCCTCAATTCATCCACCCGAAATGAACAGGAGTGGGAGTTATCGATCAAAAACGCTTCTGTTCTTATACCATACCATCGGAGTCATTGTTATGTTGCTGGAGTTTCGGGATAAAAATGGCTTCCATTACAAACCTAATGCAATTTTTAGGATCTGGCATGGCATCAGAGGGCGCCAACGGTGGAGCAAGACACACCTGAGCCCAATCTGCTCTCACCTGTCCCTAACTATCATGGGCTTTTGTTTTTCTTTTCTGTTCCTCGTTTTGTTTGGATATTTTGTTTTTAGTTTAGTGCCCCCTTGTTTGTTTGTAACTGTGTTAGTTGCATTTGCAATTCCGCTGTTTGTTTTTGTTCTGATTTATGTTTGCACGTCGGTATTAGTTTTTTCATTCTTTTTTTTCCTTTGATTACCTACATTTCAATTTGCAGTTTGGTCTTTGTTTCTGGTTTTTATCATTGGTTTTGTTTGGACATTTCTTTGTTTTGTGACCACTTGTTTGTTTGTTATCTTGTACCTCCTTTTTGTTATTAAATATCATCCCTCCTTTTGAGCACAGCGACCTCGGTTCCTGCTTTCTTTCACTTGGTTCCATTTCCCCCAAAACCCAACAGCCGTTCAAATACTAGTGTCGGCAATGTTAAGCAGACACTTCTGTGATGCTAGTAGCTAATGCTTTTTGACATTAGCTGCCATTATAATAAAATGCAAATTAATGTATTGGTATTGAAAAATAACAAATTCACAATTAAAAATGGTGCCATCCTGGTGGTGCAAGATAAATTAGAATAAGACTAAATAGAAAGTTCAGAGTTATAGGTTACAGGTAATGATGTAAATATAATACTATACTTACCTAGAAACATAAGCAGCGAAGCAATGCCGTTCCTGCTTCATTTCCTCTTCAACGATTTCTCTTTGCAGTGGTCTCATCTCGCTCGAGAGCAAGTCATTCGTCATTGAACCAGCGTCCGACAGGGGCCCGGACGTGCACTTAATCTACAGGGCGGAGGAACTGAATCTGACCTCAGGGGACTGTGGTCATGGTTTCAACTTGTCCTTTGTGGCCCCGATGGGGAAACCTGGTAGCCCTTTCCAGGCCTTCCACAAAAGGGTGAGGACACCGAACATTTTGTTTCATAAAAACTGGCTTTTGGAGACCTTCCCAGAAAGTGATGTTACCTGGCGCTTTGTTAGCCCTGTAGAGTGAGTTTTGGCCAAAGGTGTTCACAAAGCAGGTGCAAGGGCCATATGTCCATGTGACAACACAGTTTAGAAACAGACTGTGCAAGGTAACATGCACCTACGTTCGACTAATATCCTACATGCCCTGGAGCAGCAGAACATTTTGTACACACAATTTTATAACAGCAGCAAAATTGTTTAAAGAATAGTAATGCAAATCAAACGGCTCTCTTGGAAGTGAACAATGGGAGTCTGCTCCCCACCAAACCGGGCCGGTTCCCTTTAAGACCCCTTTTTTCCATTTGTGATTGGTAAATATCGATTCAAATTTGTTGACTTTAAGATTGTTGAGTATATAAAAGGTAGAAATGTTTTTGTTTTATCTTATTACATTATCATTGGTAATAAACAATTGTTTTTCTTCCTTTGTCCTAGATTTTATCTTTTTTTGCTTTTCTCTTCTCGTCTTTTTCTTTTTTTGCTTTTATTTGTATTCTTTTTGTCTCATTTTTTCTATATATTTTTTTTATTCTTTGGTTTCTTTTCCCCTAGCTTTTTGCGTCATTTGTGTTTTGTATTTTATTATTTGTATTTTTTTCCTTTTTGGGGGGGATGTATTTTTCCTGTTTTCTAAGTAGTTTTATGCATAATGTCACATAATTGGTTATATGTGGATTAAAGCAGGGGTGTCAAACTTCCTGTTCTGAGATGGTCCGGATAAGTAAAAGAATGTCAACTCCAAATATTAGGCTTTGTTCCTCAGCATTATGCTTCATCATTCAGTCTACATTAGTAGCTTACCCTATATATTCTAACCACAAAGGATCTTTTCTAAACGCAACACGTTTATTCACTAACAATAGGGCAAAAGATTTCCATGGTATTGATTTATTTCAACAAATGTGGATTTACACATGAACCAACTCAGCAGGCTAAGCAAACTCAACACTTCCCTCTAGCGGCTGGAGAGAACATTTGGTTTACATTTATTTATAAAAGAGTTAACTTTTAATACAAATGACCTAGAGACCTGCTAAAGTGGGACTTATGTTTGAAGTACCTGGAATATAAGCAATAAAAACAAATTGAAACGCCAAAAGAGACAACTCTTTTACTCTTTTAAGTGAGCCAAGACGAAAGAGCCGGTATTCCTGTTGCTATTAATTAATAAGAATTTTAATCATAATATATTTCTTTTTTCTACCTCAGCACAAAAGGGATATGCAGAAAACGACCAAATACGTGGAGCTAATCATCGTCTCCGACAACCGAGAGGTAAAGCAGCCACCGGGCTCGCTCCTATTCATTCACACAAAAATGACGAGAGCAGGAAAAACGGGGCTGGAGGGCGGTGTGTTGTTATATTAAGAGTGGGGCTGCACATATAGGTCAGTGTGCAACAAACTGTGTGCTTTGGTGCCAGTGGCTTGACAGGAAATGACTCCCCAGTGGAGGGAACAGACAGGAAAAAGATCTACGCCGGGTTTCCTCCCCATTTCGGCTCATGTCAGCAGGCCCAAAGGAATCGTGGCTCGACCTCGAGCCCGTCAACAATTGGAACTAACGAGGAGAGAAAGATGCCATCTGACCTTGCTAATAGTTGGCCCGAGGAAGAGGGAAAAATCCCCAAGCGGTCGCGCAATGTCTAATACTAAGTCTTGCCAAAAGAATTGAAACCAAGGGACTATGCTTTACTGTGTTTACTTTTCACATCCTCCACTTTTTATTCCATTCACAGCTGGATGTTGATGTAGCTTATGTTTTGCTTTGCGTAATTTACCATATTTTCCAGACTATGAGGCACACCTAAAAACCCCAAATTTGCAAGACATTTGAATATGCTCCTTATAACTCGATGCACTTTATATAGCCCAGAATACGGTGGATTAGATTGGAAATGCATAAAGTAATTATAGATGTGTGTAACTGCAGGAAGTTTTGCAGTATACTACTGAGATTGTGCAATCTTGATTAATCTATAAACATTGCTGACCAAAATCACATTGTGTGGATGAATAGCAGTGTGAGCACTGACATCCTACCACTAGACCACCCCTGATGAAGATGACTTAAGAAAAGGCATATGCCCTTATCTCATTACCACACAATTTTTACTCATCATGGTGGAAACGCTGACTGTCCTGCATTATGATCATTAAGCAGTCCCTCTACTTTCTCACCAACAAATGTTAAAAAAAATGGATCAAAGGAGCTCAACAAAATACTACACAAGCTTTTTAACATACGTATACATGTTAAATCGCAACAAGGATGAGACTGTTTAACCTATCAGAAAAGCAGAACAAAATGTACTATGGAAATCAGTGTTTGATTCACCATGAGTAAAATAGTGTGATGAGATTAAGTCTAATGCCTTTTCATGTGTCTTCTGTATCACTGGTGAACTAGAGGTGACCTGAGTTTGATTCAAGTTTGACTTAATTTCATTGGTCTTCGTGTGGAAAATGCGGTATTAATTTTTAGAAGTGTGTACATTTCTATCAATAGCAATAATATGTATGATTGTTTCTTTTTGTCCTCTCTAGTTTCAGAAACAGGGTAGTGACGTGGAAAAGGTGAAACAGAGGCTTGCAGAAATTGCCAATTATGTGGACAAGGTACACACAAAAAAGATACACACCTCAAACAATATTTTTCACCAATACCAGAAAATTGTACTATTGTTAAAGAGACACTCTGATATTTGACAACTAGACGTTCCTGTATTGTGTAGTGCAAACAAAAACAAGTGCCACAAAGCACAACAAAGATTACAAACTAGAGACTAATAGTGCCCCATTTTACTTTATTTTTCCCAGCACACATATTCTATAGGTTATGGTACCCCTTCAGGGTTTCTTCATTTTCCTCATGCTGAGGTTTTGAGTTTTTCCCCTGCCCTCATGTAGGTTTTAGATCAGGGCATGGTGTAATAATAGTATGTAATAGTCTGTTGTCTGTGCAGCCCTCTGAGACGTCTTGTGATTAAGGGCTAAACAAATAGACTTGACATGAAAACAAGATATAGAAAAGGAAAATAGAAGAGAAAAAAGAAACAAGGAAAAAATAAGAAGAAGAAAAAAAAAGAAAAAAAACTAAAAGAAGAGGACAATCAAGGTAAAAGAAAAAAGAAAACGCAACCTTTCACAAAGTTTGTTTTTTCATGTCAGTTACCTCTAGGTGAGCGTCATGCTATGTAAAATGATGACATTTCATGACTTACCAAGTATTTAAAAAATGCACGTAGTATGATAGTTTAGGTATTTTTGCTTATCATTCAAATTAATATAGTTTTTATGATGGATACAGTTTTTACTTCTAGAAAGGGCAAAGTAACACTTAATGTCCCCAAGTATTTGATTTTTATTTTGCAAAATGTTATTTACCTATTTTATTTCTACAATACCTTCATTTGGAATCTTTTTTTTCCTTTTTGCATAATCCGGCTCGATTCAAGTATTATCTTTCTCATTTTATGAGATAACACGTTAAAATAAAGGAAAATAAGACAAATGGTTAGTAAAATGAGCACATCCAGTGTGTCACAAGAGTGAGTAGACCCCTCACATTTCTGCAGAGATTTTATTGTATTGTTTAATAGAACATGGATGAAGAAACATCACTTTGACACAATGAAAAGAAGTCAACAAAGGCCATAGCCTACTGGAGCGATATCCTCTGGTCTGATGAGATAAAGATTAATTTATTTGATTCAGATAGTGTGAAGCATGTGTGGCAGCAACCAGGTGAGGAGCACAAACATGTTTTTGTCGTGTCTAAAGTCAAGCACGGTATTATGAAGGTCATGGTTTGGGGCTCCATGATTGCAACTGAATGAGTTGCATTTCATTAAGGGACACACAATCTTAAGAATATACTGTGAAATACTGGAGCAGAGAAGGACCTCACTCCCTCCAGAAAGTGGGTTGCAGAGCAATGTTCTAGCCTGACAATGACCCCAAATACACTTCTAAGATGGCCTAGGATTTTCTAAAGGGGTTAAGAGGTAAACGGGATGGACTTGCTTAGCATGTCTCCAGATTTAAATCCAATATAACATCTTTGGGGCATCTTCATGCGGAAGGTGGAGAAGCACAAGATATTAAATATCCTCCAGCTGAGTCATATTGTTATGGAGGAGTGGAAGAGCATTCCATTGGCAATTTAAATCCACTATGGTGGACACAAAAATATTTAGGAACTTTTACCTAAGGGTGTACTCACTTTTGTTACCAGGGATTTAGCTACTAATAGCTATATTTTGAGGGGGCAATAGATTTAAACTGCTAAATAAGCTTTACACAGACTTATTTTTATTATGTCAAAACTATGTTTCTTCAATGTTGTTCAATTAAACATTATGAGTAAATATCTGCAGGGATGTGAGTGGTATACTCACGTTTGTGACATAATATGTGTCTGCCTATGAGTGATACATATATTTTTTCAGTACTGTATATAAAGCTTATTTTAATGCCATTCAAAATGAAAAGTGAATGCATTTTTTTCTGTGCAGTTCTATCGAGCGCTAAACATCCGTGTGGCTCTCGTGGGTCTGGAAGTGTGGAGCGACCATGACAAATGTCCCATCACGCAAGATCCTTTTGCCACTCTGCACGAGTTCCTCGACTGGCGCAAAGTCAAGCTGCTACCCCACAAACCTCACGACAATGCTCAGCTCATCAGGTGAGCCATACAAATGTAAACGTGTAATAACTATTGGATCTTTAGATTTAAAATGAGCAAAGTTCTCTGCCGATGGAATAGGATTATTGGTCATAGTGTAAAAAATTATTTTGTATATGTATTATAGATCACTATTTTTCAGCTAGTGTGCCACAAGACCATGTCTCGTTTGCTGGGGGAATTGCCCATTTAAATCTTTGCAGAGAACAGGGTTCCTACAGGTGTTTGAAATCCTTGAAAATTCTTGAATTTTATTGTTGTGTATTGAAGGATGGAAAAGTGGTTGAGTATTGGGTTAGGTGATTGTAAATGCTTAAAACTGTTGCCATGTTTGTCAACAATCTTCTTATAAATGATGCCAACACTGCTCTGTGTGGGCTAAACTTTGCCATTGAATTTATTTTTCTCGTGTGATTAAGAGCAGCTGCGATTAGTTTGTACAGCATTGTCTTATGAAGCGTCATCACCCCCTACAGGTCACGCCCCAGAGCACAGGTACATGCTAGACCTAAAAAGGGTATTATGAAATGTGTCTTAGTGCATGGGTTACTATCAAATATGGACCTTTATAATGGGCCATGCAAAACATTAAGGTAGCGTTTCCCAGGGGTAGATTATAATGTGAAAAACTTGCTGAATTTGAAAATGTAATTTACAAATTACTGTCAAGCCTGGAAAAGCCACACTTGAGTTTGATGAAGCTTGGTGTGTGGGTTCAGGTGTAAAACTGCATTCACTCAACTATTAAAATAGCAGCGTGAGTCAGGCAAGGTTCCTGCCTGCTTATCGGGGGCATTTGGTTCACTGTCTTGCCCATAGACACTTGGACATTTAACTCAGAGGAACCAGGAATGAAACCTGCGACCTCTTGGTCCCAAAACGGACACTTTTCCTCATGAGCTAATGCTATTTGCCTCCAGTTCATTACACAATTGAGTGTCCAAGGCAGTTCTTCCTAAATGTGCTATTTCTACATTGTCTTTAGAGCTTTTGTTACCCTTTCAAAATAGTTGACAACTGTTCTCTTGTAGCGGGGAACTTTGGTATTTTAGTAACAGAACCTTGAATTCGCATCTTAAATGAACTGGGACCAAGTGCAAGTTAGCTAAAATTGGATTGATATGGTCAAACTTTCTTGTCCTAGCCTAAAGTCTTGCTGCCGCATTTTAAACCAGCTACAAACTTTTAATGCAGGTCATCAAGAGACCAGACAGAAAAAAATTGCATTTATCAACTTGTGAAGTAATAGACACATGAATTATAATCTCGGCATCTAAATTTGACCGCATCATACAAATCTTCGCAATATTATGGAGCTGAAAGAAAGCTATTCTAGTAATATTTTTCACATGTAGTTGAAACGAAAAATTATTATCAAACATGACACCTAGATCTTTGACCAAGTCATTCTGTGATATTACATTTGTCAAGGTTGAGAGCAGTGTCTGAGAACTAGTCACGACAATGAGCTTGACCAACAATCAACATTTCCTTATTTTCTGGGTTAATGTGCAAAAAATAAGTCACACCCATCTTTGTTTCTCAGTAAGACAAGTCTCCAAATTTCCATATTTTAATGGAGTGGATGCTTCCATTAGCAAAGACAGTTCTTCCTAAATGCACTTTTTCCACATTGTCTTCAGAGCTTTTCTCACCCTTTCAAAATAGTTGACGACTTCATCCTGGTGTCCTTTTGCAGCGGGGTCTACTTCCAGGGCACGACCATCGGCATGGCGCCTATTATGAGCATGTGCACGGCCGAACAGTCCGGAGGCATCGTCATGGTAAGCCTTGGCACCTCTCCGCTTCCTCTGCCTCCACCAAGCCTTTCATGAATCCAAAGAGATGTTTACTTATCGCCGCAATAGCGTCTGTGCACATCCTGACTGCACATCGCGTGAAATGATATTATTTCGTAAATCGCCTGCTTCTGGCTCGTGAAACGGCCTTGCCGGTCACGCTGTCTTTCATTTTGTGCTGAAGTGTTTGAACACAACCCTAAAAAAAATCATTTACATTTTCATGATAAATGGCCACTGCCAGCTCTCATTGCCATCACAAAGTATTTTCTTGCTGTAAAAATGAGCTGCCAGGGCTGTCCCGCCGTGGAGCACTGGTTCCAGATCGCAAAGTGGTTATCTGCTCCGTGCCATTAGGCGGCTGTCCAGATGGACCTGCCCTCCCGTAATATATGTGTCTTCTCGGGCAGAGCCTCCTCCAGATGTTTGTCGCCTGCGTTACTTTACGGGTGGCAGATGGCAGCCGCCAAGATTAAAGGGCTGCACGAGTCGTCGGTGGACAGTCATGAGAGAGAAAAAGCCACTCTTGTTCCCCCAAAAAAACATGGGATAAAATCTTGAATGTTTAGACGTTAGTATATTTAAAATTCCATTCAATTGAGTTAATTATTTGTCTTTGGCACTTTCTGAGAATTATTTCAACACTTAAATTAACTCTTTTTTCATACCTTTGCTGTTCTTGTGATAGATTCCCGGAGCGACTAAAACATGGAAAAAAAATATTCACGGACAGATGTGTTAAACCCGCATGGGGAATTTGGCATTAACACCTTTAGCTGCAAAACGCCAAGTTGTTCATGTCACGTATTTTTTGACCATGTGCCTACTCAAGACGGCAACTACCGTTGTCAGATAGCATTTAGGAAGCCGGCACATATTTAGTCCTGCGTTGTGTAATTGTCAAGTCAAATGTTTTTGTCAAGCCTTTAACCGCAAAAAGTTTCAAATAACTGCAAAGGCCACAATTACAACATCCCCTGATCTGAAGCCTGCATGTGAGCCTTTATTTATAGACGACAGCACCAGAGCAAGCACTTTGGAGAATATTGCCAAATTGCAACAGAAACGTGAGAAGTCTTTTTGTGTTGTCATTAGTTGTTTCTGCGGTGACGGAAAATATATCATTTGCTAATCATCGCTCGGGGAGCAAAGGAAAAACTAGTGACCTGATAATGATTCAGATGATAAGGAAAGCGAACTGTGTCTTTTTAACGGATAACTTCCACTTCTGCTCAAGTCGGCTGTGAAAATTGACGACTTGATTTGTTGGTGAAATAGTTTAAATATCGTTAGTTAAAATTGAGTTAAGTGCCGTAAAAACTCCTGTTTGACTCCTATTATGTTATATGACTAATGTTAGCAAAAACATCAACTAATTTCTGCTCTAAGGGTTTTATAATTTTTTTCAACGTCACAGCAGTGTTTTGTTAAAGGGCAGCTCGCCGTTTTCCTCTGCTCTGCACACTTGAGGGACCGAGCACTAAAATGATCAAACATGTATGCGACTCGATGCCATTGGCGCTGCACTGTAGTTTTGTCTCCGATGCCAAAAGATAGCTTGGCATAATTGGCATGTTTTTGAGGCAGGAAAAATAATGTAATTGTCCTTCTGGCTGACATTGGTGTATTCTTCTTCTACCTCAAACAAATTAGGTGAAATACGAGCTTTCTGGGTGTCTATGTTAAAAATGAGCACCATCTTCTTTTCCCATAGCGAAACTATCATTGTCTTTTTCTACCTCAAAAGTTTGCAGTGTCTTATTTTTGTGTGGAAAACAAAAGTTGTTTTTGCTTTGCTGAAGTTAAGCTTCTTATTTTTTTTCATCGCAGAAGCTGCCGTTTTCCTTTTCTACCCCAAATGTTACATTCATGTCATGGCAAAATATAGCATCTTTTACTGCACTGAAAGGTGGCGTCGTGTTTTTCTGTGCAGAAGGTTTGCATTGTCTCCCTTTGTCCTCAAAATGTGGGTCATCTTTTTCACTTATTCACATTGTAAGATAAAAAGCTAAAAAAGCGACTCATATGCCAATGCACTCTATAGCTTTTAAAAGACATAAGAGACATAATAGAGTGACACTGTCCAAATTCACAGCATTAAAGAAGTACATTTTTTGTTGGCTCCCAAAAAATACTCAACAAAATGTCAACAAGCGCATACGATTTATCAATTTCAAAGTGGCAGTTTTGAGCTCACTCCCAATTAACATGAGATAGAATGAGACAGAGACAGACAACTCGCACTCTCATTCACACCTAGGGACAATTTGGACCGGCTAATTAACCTGACTTGCATGTTTTTGGAATGTGGGATGAAACCGGAGTGCCCAGAGAAAACCCGGAGAACATGCAAACTCCACACGGGGAGGCTCTGGTAGTTGGACTTGAACCCTGAACCTCTGCACCGTGGGGCTGCCGCCCCGATCCAATCCAGTGCAATTTGAAATATGTACCAATAGGTTTGCGAAAACAAAGTGCATAATCTCTAGATTTGTTTCGAACTAATATGCAACATAGTTGCTTATACATCAAATGAACACTTCTATAAACTTATAATATTGCCTTTTTAATCCTTCAACATGGATGAAGACGTATTGGACATGCAACCCTCAAGTCTGCCGAATTTTGCTTACCACGAAAGGTCCTGAACCAGAAGTATTATTTTGTTATATTTTTTTAAACAAAAGCTGAAATAAACACAAATTATTCATGTGAAAAACCCTTAATGTACATAGAACTGTTTTGACTATGTTCAATATTTCAAACACATAAAAATGTGTAATTAATGAAAAAAAAAAAAACCAATTGCTTTATAGGTAACACACAATACTAAAAGAAATACATTCTCAAAATTTTAATAAAATGTGTACTTTAACAACTGCAATTATTTGAATGTTTAAGTAATATAGATTAATGTACCAGTGATAAAGAAAAAAAATATTTTAAACCCCTTACTGTAGCTTTAATCAGCGCTTTGAATGCAGACATTCGGACTCCTTTTTGTATTCTGCAATCATTTTCTTCTTGGACTTCATCTCACTGTTCACTGTCTTTCTTGGGACCCATCATTCTCGGCCAAATAGGCAATGATACACACTTGATCACAGTAAAATGAGATGTGGTCTCTCCCAAACAAAATTGGAATGGTTACAATTGACTGAAAAGGAATAAGAACTTGGGGGGATGAGGGCACAGCACAGTCGGTGCCATTGAGTGGCTTTGGTGACTGTCTTACGCCTCCTTGTGTTCATTTATTTGTTTGCCATATACCTGTAAGCCCACCCACCCATTTATTTCAGTCCTGTATTTTACTGGTCTAAAATCGGCTTATATAGGACTGTATACGGTACTTGTACATAGCCTTTCTGTTTTTCCTGTATCCATTTATATTTGTCTCCCTTCAACAGGATCACTCCGAGAATCCGCTGGGCGCTGCCGTGACGCTAGCTCACGAACTGGGTCACAATTTCGGTATGAACCACGACACGCCCGAGCGCGGGTGCGGTTGCAGGATGACTGTGGACCGAGGTGGCTGCATCATGACGCCCTCCACGGGGTAAGACATCTTTTTTTAATTGATTTGTCTTTAGCGTCATTGATAGCAATGTTGTGAAACGTTTTATCCATCTGGTTTGCCTCACATAAAAGTTATCCTAATGGAGGGAGCATGCTACGAGTTGAAACCTAAACCCAAAGCAGGGGTGTCAAACTCATTTAGTCCACTCACTAATAAATTAACGGCATAAAAACTGTGTCATAGCTGTAGGGTTGGGTGTCTTATCGGAGGTTCTCAAATAATGATTCAGGCATGTAAGATTTGATTATAAAACAATTATTGTGTGTTTTCCTTATTTTTCATTTTTTTTCCTTTTTTTCTACTAAAATTTAATTTCTTGTAGTGATTATCAACGGTGCAAAAAAAAGAATAATCAAAACCACATTGAAATCATTTCCACTACTGTTTATTTAACTCTGGGAAACTCATGCAGACCAAAAAGTGACAAAAATAGTACACAAATTTAAATATTTTTTGAATCTCTACCTGAATATGTAAACGTTGCTGTCAGAGATTATATCCATTAAAGAAAAGCAGTAAAGCTTCTTTAAACTTCTGCTAAGACACCAATGTGCTAATTGTTTTAATATGATATTTTTGGTGTTGCCTTAAACAGCGCAACGGGGACTATTTTTTAAAGTAAAATAACAACCGGTAGGTCTTATCAATGTTCTCTGGTTGATAAGAGGGCTGCATCATTTGAAGTGTCCTTAAAGTGGTGAAAGTATAATTACTTTTAGCAAAGCTGTTCTAATCATGGAACACATTAGGTAAGAGGAAAAGAGGGATTGCGGGGTGGAGAGTTTCTTTATGTTAAACACTGCAGTTTTTGTTAGTTAAGAATGAAAATGGCGAAACTAGAAATATCCTGTTTTTAAACACAGTCCAAACACCAATTCAAACCTTTAAAAAAGATGAAAAAAGTTTGAGTGTGTCTAAGAGATACACGTACTTGCACACACAACATAAGGAGCTTGATAGAGGTGGCAATGAAAACACAAGCAGTGTTACCGCGGATGCTTGAAAAAGGTTCAAAGGCATTGAATTCATAATTCTGAAAAGGCCTTAATTGACATTAAAATGTCTTGAATTACATTTTTGAAGGTCTAAAAAAATCTGAACATATCAATAACATTTATTCTTGTTTGAACTAAAAAGATCTAGCAACATTTATCAATTGTCATTTTTAATAATTCACAGATTTACATTGGTGGCAACATGGCATGATCACAATAACGGGGCCATCAAAATTATGATGGGGTTTCAGTCTGGCCTTTCAGAGAAGACGTATGTCTTGGGTCAACCCACAATAGACATAGCTACCTCAGACTGAGACGTTTACTCTGGACCATGGAAGTGAAAGTGTAAATTTAATGAGAAATGGCTGTCTGATGAACATTTATCGCCATGTGTAAAAGCTGTGGTAGGTAATGTGTGCAAGGTAGGATGTATTGTGTGCAAGAGATATTTGTACTTTTTTGTTTTGTGTGTTTCAATTGTGTTTTTTTTGGTGACTTAGTCTTAAATTGGATTTCAAAAGGCATTGAAACGTCTTTAAAAGTCTTGAATTTAACTAGCCTTGGGCAATGGGAACCCTGAACAAGTTATAAACTTCCAAATTTCGTATCTTCAATTGTAGTGAGCAAATGCAGCTTAGAGAGCGGCGCTTATTTTTACCACATCTATTGGATATATTTAAAACTGCAAATAATTGTTTGACCCTCATTTTTCTCTTGAGCTTCTCTCAGCATTGTATCACGGAAAATGATGTGGTGATCCACATTTGGCCGGCCAAGTGATTTTTTTCTAGATATTATGTAACATTTTCAAGGAAAAGGCCCAGTGTTGCCCTGCAGATGAGATTAGATATGGCGGCTTGGAGTGGTTGATAGCACTATCCAATTTGGCTGCCAGACAGTGCTAGATACCCCTCAATAAAGCAGATGTTTATCAATTTTGATGGTATTTATTCGGTGTGCCTTGACATGAAACCTGGATAAAGACAATCGTGGAGGCCTAAAGTACATCTGTATATATTTTGCACGAAAAACACTTCGATTTTTGAGCCTATACTTCACATAAAAGCACAGGCACACACAATCACACACACACACAAATCAGGTTTTATAAGGTAGTGTATATTAGATAGGTAGATCTTTTATCAACGTGTACTCGTGGAATCTGCGTCGTTGCTGTCATGCACATTCTAGTCAAATATCAACATGTTACCTTGTGTTCTCTTTAATTGATGTTCACTGTGTTTTGTGTACTGTTACCCAATGCTGAATTTTTTGCACCCTGGTCCTCCTGGAAGGGGGTTTACCACTTGTGAGGCCCCTTTTCAAGGTTTCTTTTTTCCTCATGCTGAGGTTTTGAGTTTTTCCTTGCCCGTATGTTGGTTTAAGATCAGGGGATGGTGTAATTGTAACCTGTGCAGTCCTTTGAGACATCTTGTGATTAAGGGCTATACAAATAAATGTGACTTGACTGGTGGCAATAGGAATAAATTTTCCATTGCGTTTAGTTTTGTCGTTATGCTAGCAGTAGCAACTATTGTTTTTTCCTTTGCCTACCAAAAGATATTAAAAAAAATCTGAGTGCTTTGCATGCTGGATCAGTTGAATGATGCAATCAGCCTTGAGTATTATTTCACACAAAAATCGCTTTACGATCCGTGTGATATCTGTTGAAAAAAAAACCCCTGCTAATGTAGTTCATTTAACAAGATGTACGGAGTCATAGGATCTCATTTTCGCTCGTAAACGATGCTGCAGATTTACGACTCTGTGTAATCGCTCTATCACAAGACAGCCGCGCACACACACAACGCTTACCATCGGTTGAGAATGAAGCATTTGCTCCAGCATTCCGCCTCCATGGCCTGGGTCGACTAGATAACCATGTTGCTGCAGGCAACGAGCGCTCTTGTTGGTAAAAAGCAAAGCTGATAAGGACAGTCCGAAACGCAACTACAGATTATGACTCCCGCGTTGGAAGTCTTGCCCATACGGCATTCCCCCTCACTTCTAAAAACAGCCACAGTTGGGTATTTTTGTTTGTTTTTTGCAGGCAACAGTTTTTGTATGATTCCATTTTTAAAGATGTTTTTTGGTCAGTTGATTTTTGTTTTAATTAATGTACAGTTGGTCACTAATTGAGCCACATTTTTTTGCAAATTCTTCTTGATAATATTTTACAAACTACCATCAGCTCATTCTATAAAGGCCATGGTCACCATTAAAAGTATTCCCGAAGACCAAATTATTTTTCTATTTTTTTCACTAGGCACAGAACGTGCAGTGTTTCTCCCCACAGCTATGCAAATTTAGGAAATTTAGTCCCAGAGGTAACCATTCTGGCTTGTTTCCCTCAGAGCTGTGATGTAATTGGAAAAACAACACTTTTGAAATGGCGAATCCTATTAACACACCAGACAGGCATTGTAGTGGACAGCGATTGCATACCATTTATTTCTGCTTGGAGAAATTGGAACTTTGAGATTTTCCTAGCCTTAATGTAGGTTTTAGATCAAGGGATGGTGTAATAATAGTCTGTGGTCTGCGATCATCTGTGGTCTGTGCATCTCTTTGAGACTCCATGTGACAAAGGGCTATACTAATAAACATGACTTGACTTGACCCTGTCACTTAAGGCCTTGTGACTGCTTTGTCAGAGTTGCTTGCTTCGACCTCTAAAAGCTGCTATTGTCCAGCTAGCTCCCCTTTAGCATTGGGGCTGTCGAGGGCTTTCCTGTTTTGTCTGCTCTCGGTTGGCGCTCGTTTTCTACACACAATGAGTTGTTTGGCAAGCTCGCCTGGCGTTAGCAACGATTAAGCCGTGTCCCTTGGTTTATTTCGAACGGCTTCGCGTTTGTCGCCATAGCTGCTTTTTGTTGGTGGTTCCCAGTTAACCTGTCTGCTAAGTGTGTGGCTTTTGGTCAGTCAGCCTCGAGTGTTCACCTCAAAAACAGCGCTGATAAAAACATTCTGCTGTTCTTCAAGGGACAGTGTTTTTAAATTTGTCCTCTAGATGTTGCTGTAATGTTTAGTGCAACCAAAAATGAGTCAAAAGGAAGACTACGAACTGCGGAGGCAGCAGAAAACACCTTTTTCTTCCTATTCCAAAGCCAGCCTTACTCAAAGAATGACAAAAAAGAGAAAATGTTTTTTAAAGGAACAAAAAATAGGGAAGAAACAAAAAGAAAAGAGGCAAAAAAGGATAACAGGAAAAAATGAAGTATGGGAAAAGAAAGCAACAACAGCAAAACGGTGAAAAAGAAAGAAACAAGGAAATAAAGAAAAGAAAGGAATAAAAGAAACGATTCAAATTTTCTCTTTTTTTTTAATATTTTCCTTATTATTTTTACATTTTTATTTTGAGTTATGCTTTTTGCCTTATTTTTTCATGTTTTTGTCCCTTTTCTTTTCCTTTCTATTTTTGTTTCTTTTTTATTATTCTTATTTCTTTTTCAAACCTAATAAGGTGCTTTTGATCACTTTGAGTCTCTATATTTTTTCTTCTTTCATTGTGCTTTTAGCACTAGTTTTCGGTGGCACAACAAAATACAGCGACATCAAGTGGGAAAATAAAACACACCGTCCCTTTAACTTTCATATTAAGGCGGGGGCCTCAAACTATCATTTTGGGCGCCACAATTGACCCCGATAAGTTTGAGAACACTGATCTACATACTTTAGCTACTGCTAATCATCCATTGAATTTTCTTTTTCCTTAAATTATTTATTTCTATGAATCAGCATTGTCCAGAATCCGAATTACTCTAGTTTATAAAACGCACAATCTACATCCAGTTCTTTTTTTTAAATGTAAGTTGCACTGGAGTACAAGTTAAATTATTATTTTTTTTTTTTTGTGATGTTTAGCATAACATTAACAGTGCACATCACCCTGAAAAGACCCCCGCGCCTGTTGAACATGGTGGTGGTAGCATCATGCTCTCGGATTGTTTTTCTTTAGCAGGGACTGGGAAGATCGTTGTTATGAAAATTAGTGCAGCTAAATACATGGCTATTCTGGGAGAAAATATTTTTTAGCCAGAGAGACCTGAGAATGAGGTACACCCTCCAACAGGACAACAGCCCCAAACTTAAAGTAAAATCTACAATGGAATGGTGTAAAACCATTAATATAACTGTGTTTGAATTACCCGGCTTAAGGCCAGACCTAAATCCTATATAAGATTTGTGGAAAGATCTAAAAATGATGTGCACAAATAATCACCAAGAAACCCTAGAGGAACTTGAGCTGTTTTGCAAGGAAGAATGGGCAAATATTTCTGTTTCAAGGTGTGCAAAAGTTATAGAGATATACCTAAAAAGACATGTGGCTGTGATTGCAGCAGTAGGAGGTTGTACAAAGTATAAACTCAAAGGAAACCAATATTTGTGCCATGACTATTAATAAATGTTTTGCTTGTTAGCCCAATATGAAATATTGAATACATTTTTTTTGTTTTATGTTGTTGATTCTCTGAAAATATTTTCAGTTTTTTTTATTTATTTATTTTTTATCAATAAGTTTTAAGCCTGAAAGATGCCAATATGTCAAACAACTCTATGTGGGCCAATACCTTTCCGAGGCACTGTACATAACTTAAAACTCAAATATTCTCAGCTGAACTTAAAATACCTTTTCAGCCGGCAGCCAAAAATATAAAAGAATCCGAGATTTTTTTGATTTATGTCAACTTGATCAGGAAAAGTGGAGTCATGGCAGGCATTCTAGGGATGACGAGACGATCTCAACTGGGCAGAATGAGTCACAGCGCTGATAAATTATTTAGAGGAATGACATTTTGTTGCACACATTGAGGACACACAGTAAAATACCACAGTTTGGTTGTGCTTCCACAATTATTTTCACATTTGTTTTTATAATTTTTTTTCTCTCACTTGAAGCTTTCAAGGAAGAGGATGGCCTTGCATTCAAATGATGTTATTATCGGTGGCGCTGCCGGCTGTAATCAGGGTGACCGACTCACTTTGATGCATCGGCACACAGAGCCGACTAGTGAAACAAGAAATTGGGGCTTGTTTTTATTGTCCCATACATGCACGCTGATATTTGGGCCAAACATTAGCATCGTGTGTTTTGCTGGAGAAGTCTAAAAATCAACATTTGCCATCCCAAAGCTTTGAGTGGTAGGCGTAGTATTTAGCTGAGATAGGGTTATTTAAAGTTCAGGTTTTACGTTTTGTTTTTCAATTTTGTCCGAATTGTTTCTTGACTTTAAGCTTTTTTTATGTTTTAAATCGCTACATTTTTGTTTTTGTTTTTTTACTATATTTTTTACAACAATAAGGCACGCATTAGAGCAGGGGTCACCAACCTTTTTGAAACTGAGAGCTACTTCACGGTTACTGAATCATACGAAGGGCTACCAGTTTGATACGCTCTTCTGAAATAACAGATTTGCTCAGTTTGCCTTTAGTTATACATTATTTATAATGATTAGTAATACTCACCTATGTAAAGACACTGATCATGTTAATGATTTCTAACAATGATTATCAAAAATGACAACAAGGTGGGAAACAGATATCAATATTCAACACTTTATCTCTATTAATCACAGTATTTGTTACATTTTCAGATGATCACTTACATCACTACATTTTAGCAAAAAATATCCCATTTGCACAAGCCACTGACATGCCCTGTTAACAAATCATGAACTATGTTGCAACATGTTTCAAAAAGTTAACAATTATGTAATGTTAAACAAAATCAACTTACATATTTTTAAATATGTAATACATTTTTTATTTCACATTTTGAACTAATGGCCAAGTCTGTGTTATGTTTAACAAAATTATAACTTTTAAATGTCATGAACACACTTTTAAATTGAACACAATTCTTCAATATTTTAATTCAACTTTGCCATGGCACTACCGTGTTGCCACTGACTACATCTGGTATCCGTCCTTGGTTAGTGGGAAGACTGGCATTGCATGCTGTTCACCAGTGTGTTGTAATCTGGTGTGTAACTTGACACTGCAACTGTGAGTGAGTCTCTCAGATGTGCATCAGTGAGGCGTGTTCTGTGTTTGTTTTTGATGAAGTTCATGTCAGAAAATGCTGATTCACAGAGATAGGTTGAGCCAAACAGGCTGGCAACCTTCATGGCTGCTGTGCATACTCCACTGTACTTCTCTGTGTCAACAAAGCGCCAAAAGTTTGGTGCAGCCTGGTAGGCTTTGAGATGGAGATCATTTTGCAATGTTATAATTTCAATCTCCACCTGTCCAGCATCCAAGTTGAACGTTGCACTTAACTGCTCAGCAAAGCATGTTGTGTCCCCATTCATGAAAGGGTTGGAAATGAAGAACACACATGGTTCAAGCTCATGAAGGTCACAAAACCTATTCTCAAACTCTTGCCCAAGTCTGTTTATTACTTCAATGTACTTTTCTGCCACTTTTTCAAATGTCTCAGATGCAGAAGCATTGTCTTTCAGCACTGACTGCACAGAGGGAAAGTGCAGAACTTTTTTTCTCTGTAAATCTGCAGAGAATGCATTCATTTTGGCTTTAAATGCATTTAAAGCACTTATCATATCGACAACAGTCTTACCTTTGCCTTGCAGCTGGCAGTTCAGGAGGTTTAGTTTCCCAGTAATGTCCACCAAAAATGCAAGGTCAAGTGTCCACTCTGTGTCCTCTAGCAGTGAGACATCTTCGCCTTTGGACTGCATGAACTCTTTGATTTCACGCAAAAGAGACAAAAAACGATGCAAAACTCGTCCTCTGCTGAGCCATCTTATTTCTGTGTGTAGCAGTAGGTCCCCATATTCTGCTGACATCTCCTCTAATAGTACCTTGAAAATCCTGTGCTGCTTTGCTTTGGAGCGGATGTTGTTTATGATTTTCACAACGGGAGTCATCACGTGCCCAAAGCCGATCACTTTCGCACACAACGCCTGCTGGTGAATGATGCAATGGTAATGCAGAAATTTGGGGAAGTCTGGGTCACGTTTACAGTGAGCGATGAAACCTGTCTGTCGGCCGACCATAGCAGGAGCCCCGTCTGTTGTCACCGCTACCAGCTTTTCCAATGGCACCTTTTTCTGCACGAAAAACTCCTTCACCGTGTTATAAATGTCAACTCCTCTCGTAGTTGTCTTTAAGGGCAGTAGTGTCAGGAGTTCTTCTTTTGTGGAGAAATCATTAAACACCATCCGGATAAAAACCAATAACTGCGCTGTACTGCTGCTGTCCACGGACTCATCGCACTGGAGGCTAAACCACTTGCACTTCGCCAGATCCTGCTCCAACTGATCGACCAAGTTACTGGACATAGCTGATACTCGTCTTGCCATCGTAGATGCCCCCAGTTGGACGTCGGAAAGAGTGGAGATTAGGTCGCTTCCATTTTTCTCGTCTTTAAATACAGTGTTAGCAATTAATAACATCGCTTCTTTGACAACTTCTCCATCTGTAAATGCCTTTTTTTCTTGATCAGAAAATGTGTAGCTCTAAACGAGGCTTCGGTTGCTTTTTGTGAGTTTTTGGCCGGCCTCGTAAAAAAAGACTGTTGCTTACCCAGAGCGGTCTTTAGCTCACGGGCTTTTTCTGCCCGTAGGGCGCTTGCAGGTGGATATTTATCATGGTAGCTTTTGTGACACGTATTGAAATGTCTCTCCACATTGTGCCGTTTTGCTGTCGCCACGGTCGTCCCGCAAATCAGACACACGCAGGTTTCTTTTACAGTCGTAAAAAAGAACTCCTCTTCCCATTCACTGTGAAAGAGATACGTTTTCTTTCTTTTTTCTGCCATGTTTTTGGGGTACGAAAGTGCATACAGCGCCCGCTAGCTTACTCTCCACATCCCACAAGCTCTACTTTACTGCCCATAGGTAAATATTGTGCGCGTTAACCTTAAAGTATTTTTAAGATAGTATTTTTTAAATCTATATACATACAAGTGTGATTAAAAAAATAATAGCAACAGAACAAAATTAATTTTTAGACGCAGCTCTCTATGAGATGTGCTATTTTTGGAACAGGCCCGCGGGCGACTCATGTGGTCCTTGCGGGCGACCGGGTGCCCGCGGGCACCGTGTTGGTGACACCTGCATTAGAGCATGCCATACGTTATTTATCATGTGTTGCGCCTATTTTGTTCAGGAAGGGTGTAGTAGAGGCCACCATGAGAACTTTGAGGGGGAAGACGTTGAAGGTTTAGAATATAAGAAGTGTGTCCAGGAATAACATGTTTGTGTATTAGTGTGCATAACCATTTGTGTCTCAAGAACAAGTGTGTGCTCATTTTTAAATATGCCTGTGTGCGGGTGTGCATTGTTGTAGTAGAGGACACCATGATAGTAAAGAAAAAATAGAGTAGCTTTAGTATTGGTTTTCTCCTGTATGTCCAAACAGTTATTTTATACTGAAATAAAAGGAACTTTCACTCTCTGATTACAAAAATTCTAGCTTTATAAACATCTGATATTGTTTCAGTGAGTTTTACTTTAATCCGTTAACATGTTTTTTTTAATTTAGTCATTACCATTGGTTAATTACTGTAAAATACAATAATCTTGACATACATTGGCAGTCAGGGATTAATAGGGTGATACTATGTATTTAATGATTACCGTTTAGTTTTTCCTTGTTGAGTTCAGAAATCCGTTTCGTCCAACAATTTTAAATAGTACACATTAAATATTTCGATCACAAGACGGAGCCTTTTAAAAACAGACCAGAACGGAAACAGGACCCAAGATGAGCGCTCTACCTACTGAGATACTAACACCCAGTTCCACTCTTAAAGGTGTGGGAATCAAAAAACGGCAAAATGATGAGCTGATAGTGGCCAATGATGTAAACAGTGCATAATAGTCAAAATAACAGTGTGGAATAAAGATCAAAATAATGAATCCTACGTAATCTCCTTTATCAAAACTAGAATAAACTTCTGAGGTAAACACATGGCATCTGCTATTATTTATTTTTCGACTGTCAACTTTCTGCAATCTGGCTCTTATTAACGAGCTGCACCTCAATGCTTCGTTTTGGTACTATAGTATTCACTCGAATTACATTTGCTGAATCTTTCAGTGGGCCTTTGCTGGGTATTGTTAGGTTCCTGACTAAAAATCGAGACGTGCACTTCTCTTTCGTCTGCGGTGAATTCAAAAGAAAGAAAAACACATAAGTGTACCATCATGACAGACCTTGTTGATCGAATTGGTCAATGTCTTGGCGGGCGCAGACATTTTATTCTCGGATGCAATTCCCTAAAGACTTTCCAGTGTTTGCACAACGTGTCCTTTATTTTAATCACCAAGCTCCCCACCACGATGGTGTCACGGACTATCATTTGCAAAAAGGTCAGACGTGTCACCTCATGTTAGCCTGGACTCAATATTTGTCATTCTGCGGCACAGACACTGGGAAAAAAAACAATTTAGGTCTCATCCATCTCAAGGCTGAAGCTGTCAATCAAGTGACAGAAAGCTTTTAGTTTTGCTCCCACTGAACATTTAGCTCACGTCCGTCAGTTTTTGTGCATTTATCAGCATCCAATTGAATTACTTTCAAGGAAAAAGCAAAAACTTTTTGGAAAGGGTGAAGGTTCTTGATTGAAAGTGTGACTAGTCTATTTATTTGATTTCCTATCCATGAAGAACGTTTTGTAACCACTATTTAATAATACAAACTGTCCCTTAAAGTCTAGGCAAAGAACAAAACAATACCGTTTTCCCCTTGGTTTCCTTTTTCTTCTCTCAAATAAGTACAACAATTATCCTTCCAAGTCAAATGTTCTTGACTTGTTCGCAGGGTACTTTTCAAGTCAATCTTTTCTTATTTTAGGATTTATTTTAAGAATATATTTTCTAGCATGATCAAAATAGTCCGAAATGTATGAAAAATCATGTTTATTTTGAGTATATTATTGCTTTCTTCCCATAAAATTTCTCTGCCTGTTATGTTATTTTTTTACTTTTTTGCCTTTATAGAATGTTTTAGTTTTACAACATTTGTAGTATGTTGAAAGTTCAAAGCCGGGTGTCTAAATCGAGGCTCGAGGATATAATTGAATCCTCAACATTTTATTTACATTGTAAACATTCCATAAAGCCGCAAAAAGTCAAAAACTACGAAAAGTGAGTTTTTATTTTTATATTTTTTTACATAACAGCAAGTATACATTTTATTTTATCATCAATTACAGTTTTTTTTGTTTAACATTTTTGTGGAAAGAGCACAATTATCTGCCATTTGTTATATTGGATTTCTTTATGTAAGTATTTTCTTAATTTACTACTAAGATAACTTCAAAATTAAGAACTATAATACTTAAATAGAAAAATTGACTGGCTATAATGCATTGTTTTTATTCTATTTATCTATTCTTCTATCTATGTACGCATCCATTCATTCTTTCTTTTATTTAATTTCTACTGTTTAAATTGACTCGTCGGCCTTCACGGTAAGCAAAACGTGTGGTGTAGTGCAACCAAAAACGAGTGCTATAAAGCAAAAGGAAGAATATGAACTATGGAGACTCAAAGCAACCAAAGCGCAATGTTTTACTTCTCATTTTTTTGCCCAGCCTTTTTGAGGTTTTTGGGTACTTATAGCAGCAAGATGTGCAACCCCTAGCAAAGAGTATGGAATCACCAGTCTTGGGCGAGCCTTCACTCAGACACTTTATTCTGTAGAAAAAACTCAGATCACAAACATAAATCAATCATAAGGTCATTCTAAAGTGCAACATATTTGGATTTAGAAACACTAAAGAAATTAAGGAAAAACATTGCAATGGTCAGTAAATGTGCAGGGAAATAAATATTAAATCACTTAATTATGAGGATGAAAATATAGAATCTGTGCATTTTGTGTAGAAAATAAAGACACACCCAGTCAATTGTCTTTCCTGAATTGGGCACCTGGCTTAGATTAAGTCTACTCGTTAATAAGCAGTTAGAAACAGTGCAGTTATCACACCTTTAATGGCTCCTGGACTAAATGGATTGGCAAGAATCATGGCTCCAACGAGAAAGATGTCTCTTTGAGACCAAAGACAGGATCCTCAAACTTTTTGAAGAAGGTAACGCTACTTATATAGTTGCCAAAGATGTGGACTGTTCAGTCAGCTGTATCGAAGATTTGGACCAAGTACAAACAACATGGGAAGATTGTTAAAGTCTTTATTACTTGTAGGCCAAAGAAACCATGCAGGCGTCAAGACAAACAACTAAAGGCCATATGTCTTGAAAACAAAAAAAAGGCACGAGGCAAATGAAGAGAAAATGGGAGGAAGTTGGAGTCAATGTACGTGACAGAACTGTGCAAAACCATCTGGAGGAAATACAATTTTCAAATGGAAAACTACCGTTGATGCTTAAACAGAAAACAAGACTAAAATGAGCTGAGGAGCGGCAATCATGGAAGGTGGATGACCGGATAAAGGTTATCCTCAGTGATGAGTCAGGAATCTGCATTGGACAAGGTGATGATGCTGGAACTTTTGTTTGGTGCCGTTCCTGTGAGATTTACAAAGAGGACTGCCTAAAGAAAACCAAAGACCCACTGTCCTTGATGAAATGGGGCAGAATGTCAGGCAAAGGCACTGAAGAGATGGCTGTGGTCAAATCTGCAATAAATGCACACGTTTACAATGACATTTTGGACGGCTTTCTCATGCCTTCGATTGAAAGAATGTTTAGAGATGATGAACTCATTTTACAAGATGACAATGCATCATGCCACAAAGCAAAAACTGTGAAAGCTTTCCTTGGAGAAAGACGCATCCAGTCAATGCCATGGCCTGTAAATGGCCCAGATCTCAACTCAATTGAAAACCTGTAGTGGAAATGGAAATAAAATTGCCCACAGCAAGGCTCCGACCTGCAAAGAAGATCTGGAAACTGCAATCAAAGAGAGTTGGCACCAGATTGATGAAGAATACTGTTTGTCACCCATCAAGTCCATGCCTTAGAGTCTGCAAGTTGTCATAAAAACCAAAGGTGGTGCAACTAAATAGTGATATGTTTTGATTGTTATTTCTTTGTCTGTTCTTCATTAAAAAAAAATCCTCAGAATGGATCATTTTGAGTTTTCGGATTTTTACACACAAAAAAAATTCATACTCAAGATAAAACACAGTGTAATGTAAGATGATAAAGTTATCAGTCTAACATGAGCTTGTTGACTTGGAGCAGTGTCTGAAATAACGTCTGCCCGGTGCATCTTTTACGTCGGGCGTACAACTTACAAAACATCTCCGCCCGGGTGGCCGACAACTTCTTCAAGGAAAAAAAAAAGAAAAAGAAAACACTTTTTTTCAAATCAAACGTTTGCTTTATTCCAATTTCGAAATCTTCGTCCGGTTTGGAATTTTCTGAATTTCGGTTCGTTTGGCAATTTGCATACTCGGCAGCCAACCAGAAGCCTGCATTGAATAACTTCGTGCTTCCGGACTTTCCCGAGCGTTATAAGGTCGTGCATTTGCATATCGTTTTCCGAAGTAGATGCACGGAGAACACCAGAAAAATGGAGAAGTGGTTTGGAATCAAGCCAAAACCTCAGCCCCAGAAGAAAGATTTGAAAGCAGCTAACAAAATGTATGACGCTACAAAACGTAAATGTACATTAAAAGCATTGTGGAAAGAGGAGTTGACGTGGTTTGTAGCAGTCGATGCAACGCAAACATTGCATGAATGAAGATGAGTAAATACAGGTACATACTGATGGCAGATGAAAAACAGCGATGTCATATACATGCAATTAATGTTATAAGTAGATTTATAATAAACTTAATTTTAAAGTGTTGTTCTGTTATGTATTGAATGAATGAATAAAAACTTTATTCGAACATTAAAATAAAAGCAGAACAAAAACAATAACTCAACAACAAAATATCACATAATATGTTCGAATAGGGGTAGTCAGAAGCAAATGCTTTTATTCCCTACCCCTTCATCTTCCCTATTAAACACACCAATTATATAACAACAATGGTAATAATATTAATAATAACAGTTATGATTTAACAACAGCAACAATAAACACAAAATTAATCATAGTTCTATTCCCAATCTCTGTCACTCACACCCGATTTTCTTCATCTCTGTATTCCGCCAGGAATGATTTTGTATTTAAATTTGAACAAGTGAATAGTTGGACATTGTTTGATCTCGTCTTGCAAACCGTTCCAGAGCTTGACTCCACACACAGACACACACATACTTCTCCTGGTGGTTTTCACCTTTGGGATCATGAATTCACTACAGCCCCTTAAGTTATAATTTCCTTCTTTCCGAATGAATAATTTATGGGTGTTTTCTGGCACTATGTTTTTGTTGACCTTAAATAGCAGCTGTGCAGTGAAAAATTTTACTAAATCATCTAGTTTTAATAATTTGGACTGCAGGAAAAAAATATGAGTATGATCTTGATATCCTACCCTGTGTATAGTTTTAATTGCACGTTTTTTCGAGGATAAAAAGGGGCTGTAGTGAACTTTTGTAATTAGACTTCTGCACAATATATTCCGATTATCAATACTAAATACTTTGCAACAATCGTTTTTTTCCAATGTCTTATTGTGTTTCAAGTTGTGAAAAATGGGGCTGGCAACTTTTTGGCTGGTCAGGCAACTTTTCAGAGTTGTCTGCCCTGGTGTCCGGTGATTTTTGTCACGAGTTTCAGACACTGCTTGGAGATTGAATAAGTGCAAACCCTGCAGTCCAAAGGAAACTATAATATCCTTGTTTTCATAAATCTGGCCCTTATTCGAATTATCATTGTCTCTATTGTCATTGATATCAATGTTGTGAAACATGTATGCAACGAGATAAGGCATGACCTTATTTCGACAAGTCTATATGACTCTTAATCGCCCCTTTACCTTCAACAATGCCAGCCATATTTGTTATTGTTTCCCTTTGTTAACTATCCATTCTCTTTCTCATTTTTAAATCAAAAACAAAAACATGTGCAGACAGCAGAACACTTTTAATGGTTTTCTTTAATAGCCTTTCACAGCAGAAATTTATTTAGCAGAGAAATAAACAAAAACCACTCACTGCAAAATGAAAACACGATGATTATCATAAAAATTCGTGATGAGCATTTCAAAGCTCCGCGTCTTGATCAATAAAGCCAAATGAAAGTATAATAGAGCGGCAAAGACAAAAAATGAGCTTGCCAATCCTTCATAAGCGCACAATATTATCTCCAGAAGCGTTATATTTTCACTGCTGGTGAACTAAAAGGCGCCTAATTGTTGTGCCGAACCAAATTAGTTCCGCTCGTGCAAACTACAAACCTGAAGACGCTGCAAGGCTGCAAGCCAATATTGTCTGAGGAAGTCGACACTTTGTATTTGGCTCGTATTCCCTGGCTGGTGGCCTCAGCTGTCATAATAAACACGTTAAAATTTTGGAACCGCTCCAAATGGAACACTTTCTGCTGCAAAAACAGGAGAAGCATATATGATAAAAAACATTATGGTTTTTATTCTTTTCATTATTTATTTATATTTTACAATGTGTTTTATTTTTCTCATTACACTATACTTCTTTAATTCTTTCATTTTGGCTTATTTTTTCTCACTGTGTGTAGCACCAAATTACAAAAAAATACAATAAAAATAAAGTTAGATGAAATAAAATGTTTTTTTGGGGGGGTTTCATTTTGAAATATTCCTCACATTTTTACTCATTGTTTAATTTTATTATTAGAAAAAAAGAGTTTTACCATTTACTATAGTCTTAAATCTAGTAAGATATTACATGTTTTCTTATTTGACTATACAATATTATTTCTCAGTACTCACGGATCCTCAACACAGTAACAAAAATTGAGAAAAGTTCAGAACCATACCATTTGTTACCATACATAAAAGGACAACTACCTTATTCTTTTGTAAGTACATTTTAAGTTTTAATTTTTTTTCTCTGTATTGTTCACTACCTTGTTCTGTACCTACACTGCCTGGGATATTCTGTTTACCGTAAATTCCGGACTATAAGCCGCTACTTTTTTCCCAAACGTTCAACCCTGCGGCTTGTTCAGTGATGCGGCCAATTTATGTAATTTTTCTAACAGCCGCGGGCGGCGCTCGAATTCAAGGCACATGACGTAGCTTACAAGCTAAACGCAATCGAGCAGTCCGATAAAGAAGGAAACAGCTACTGCACGCACTGCCTTGCGAGCGTGTTGCTAGCGTGTTTTTGAATAAGGGAGCGTGGAACGTAGTCTATTTGACAAAGTCTCTTACCCATACTGGGGAAGAAAACTTTCATGAGGTCAACTATAAGGAGGTAGATGACGACGGTTTACCGTGGTTTCTGCAAGAATGGATTGTTTTTTTAACAGATCGGTTCACTGTGTTGCGAGCGTGTTTCTATTAGCGTTTTGCTACCCTTCACAAGCACGGTTTGGGATGAAAGTTATAATATTTTTATTAAAGCTTTTAAAACCCTCTCGGTGTACCGTCTTTCTTTGTAAATATGTGTAACCATGTATAATATGTATTTGCAACTGTATATTTTTGTAATGTATTTATTTGTATCTATTTTGGACACTTATTCTGATAAGTCTTGCACTGACCAATTAAAAAGAAGGGGCGTAACAGACGCGGGGGATGAGGGGAAGTGGGGACCGGTAAAGGTGAGTGTTTGTGGACACGGCAGACAATAATGGATATATATTTTTCCCACCCTTACCTTTGGAAATATATACTTTTTTTCCTTGGATTACTTTTAACGGGACCTGGACTCTGCAGGTCTGCAACCAATGTTAACTACCGGTATCGTTTTCCGTTGTTTAGCCGGCTGTGGTTTTTGGACTGTGAACTTCGTGACCTTGCCTCAGCCTCTTGGCTGAGCAAGTGTCTCGGCCACTTGGCTTTGTAGCGTATTATGATTTGACCGATAATGGATAATTGATAAAGAATATAGAACAATAAAGCTTACAAAAAAAACCCTCAGTTAAAATCGCGGGACTCAAAGTTGTGTTTGGGTTAATTTTATGATTACGTTAGATATTTTAATTTGGGCGCCTGCGGCTTATATACAGGTGCAGCTTGTGTAAGTACAAAAGCGACTATCCTCTCAAAATGTGGTGGGTGCGGCTTATAATCAGGTGCGCTCTATAGTCCGGAATTTACGGTAATTGTTAAGTAAAAACCTCAACAGAACTTTTCAACATCAGTGTTTGTTTTACCTGTCTCACAACCAGATGTTATATGATCACGTAGAGGAAGAAAAGTCATTTTTCTTCAGTTACCTGATTCATTTGGCCAACAGAGCCTTCTAAAATCAACACCTTAACAATTATCAAAGAAGAAATGTTAAGAGGCTCGCCATTATATAATTAGTCGTGTCAACTATTCTTTGGCTAGGTATCCCTTCCCCACCGTGTTCAGCACATGCAGCAAGAAGGACCTGGCAGCCAGTTTAGAGAAAGGCGTGGGCATGTGTCTGTACAACATGCCTGAAGTTAAAGTTCTCTATGGTGGCCAAAAGTGTGGCAACGGCTACGTGGAGGAAGGCGAGGAGTGCGACTGCGGCGAGCCCGAGGTAAGCATTGCCGTCCGTGAGCCAGCAGGGAGTTTCGAAAGCATGACTTTCCGTTTTTGTCAAACTTACAAGTGCATGACCTACTCAAACACTTGTACATCAATAATTTTGTGTCTACTGAAAGCATTGCTGGCTTAACACTTACATAAAATGTGGACTCCTGCGCTAAAGGCAGGGATCAGAGACAAAACTGTTGAAAGAGCAATATTGAACCAAAAACCTTTTTTTCTGAAACCACAAAAAATAAACGCTTTATACAAGCCTTATAATATAAATTTGTTATATTAGCTTAGTAAAATGATGAAGTTTAATACAGCATATCCTGTCGAGAATGATTCACCACGTGACTACTCTATTGTAGGATACCTCCTTAAGTTTAAACTTTTTACAATATTAATGAATTACAGTATGTCTCATTTATTTAAAACATTAAACAGACCGAATTTTTTATTTCAAATTCTCATTTTGAGGATTCGAAAAGGACCACAAAATGAAACAAGCATCATGTTCCCCTTATCCGGGCAACAAAAAGAGTGCCATAAAATGTGGCATGTATTCCTAAAAATAAAACAGCAGTCTTTTGATAGACAATTAGCTTAATGCTAACGTATATTTGTAAACTGCCATTCTTGGGATCGTAAAAGTTAGCATGAATGCTTTTAATATAACCTCTACATTGCCGTTTCTTCACTCACTTAACACCCTCATTTTGACTTACTACTGTTTTTTGTGTGTTTTTTTTTTTTGCAAACTAACGTCTTAAAGCACAGCAGGCCGCGTTAGTTATCGTCTGTTCCAATTTCCTTCGGGCAGCAACTTGCGTGAGCGCCACCACCGCCTGCTGCTCAGTCATTTGCGTGACAGGCTGTCGTGCGGGTTTCGTTTCTCACTCACGGTCCCATTCATCACCTTGTTCAAAAGGAGAAAGTTTAATGGGGTCCAGGCCGAAATAAACTTTACACCTGGGAGCTGCCGCACACTGTGAGTGGATGAGCACCGTGCGGATGCATTACTGCAGTTGCTGGCCCCTTAGGAAGGCAGCAGAAAAAAAATTTCAGTATGTGATTGATCATCGTGACATTTTTTTTTTACTAAAAGGACTCCCCCCTGTAGAGCGCAGACCACCCTCAAGGTTGAACAATTCTAATTTCAATCTGCACCTGCAAAGACGCACGGCTTTTGGTCATTAGCATTTATGCATTATTCACTCAAGTGTCCAAAAAAAGCCCTAGGGATTCTTTGCTTTGCTCGTGTCCGTGAGTCCAAATATTAGAAACGTCTCCAATGTTATTGTGTGTAATTCAGAGTAGTCGAGGCTTTTAAAATTTGCATACTATCATTATAGCTCTTCTCATACTCATGTTTTCTCTGAGGCAAAGGTTTTACATGCTGTAATTTCCGCACGATAAGCTGCACCTAGAAAACAAAAAATTGCAAGCATTTCAAAGTGTGCCTTATAATCCAGTGCGCCTTGAATTCCAGGAAGTACGCTGAAATTGGCTATGCCTCATTCCAATGAGGCGCTACTCCTATCGGTAATCATTTATGATGGAATCACTTTCCAAAGATTAACCCAGTTTTGTTTTTTCTTTAAAACATGTTTTGATTGTCTGATATTTTTATACAATTTCTCTTGAAATCATTTTCATTCTTATTAAGTCAGGTGCGCCTTATATATGAAATATATTTCTTCAAAGGCTATTCTTTTAGGTGCGTCTTATAGTCCACAAAATACGTTAATTTTATTTCAATTAAAATGGTCCACATACATTTTCGATTTTGTGGCAATGACACGCTTTAATTGAAGAATAATAATGCCATACTAAAATTAATGTTTTTTTGGGAAGTTTTTTGCAAATGCGATTGGGATATTCCTTTTTTGCAGTTTTATTTGTACAAGTACTCAATCAACTTTTTTGAATGTACCAATAACATACTCGTACTTGTCAACCTCTCCCACGTTTTCCCCTTGTTAATGAGTGCAATCCCTCTTTTTAAGCAATTAAAATCTTTACAAACACAATGCTGCACCTATTACTCACAGCAAGACGGACCATGTAGAATACTACGACAATATTAAGTCAAGTCATGTTTATTTGTATAGCCCTTAATCACAAGGATTCTCAAAGGGGTGTATAAACCACCGATTATTGCAAACCTCAGACTTTTATTACACCATGCCCTGATCTAAAACCTACACGAGGGCAAGGAAAAGCTCAAAAACCTCAACATGAGAAAAATGAATAAACCTTGGGAAAGGTAATCCCACTTCGAAGACAACCAGGCTGCAACAGATGTTGCAATAAAAAATAATACACAGCTATAGAGCTATACAATAGAAGTGTGTTTTAAGCCTAGATTTAAACAATTCCACTGAAGTTGCAGATCAAATCTCAGGGGGATTTCCAGAGCGAAGGCTCCGGACACTACGATTACATTGTCATCTGTTACGAATGACAAATGATACAGATTACAGCCAAAATGGGCCTGATGTGATCAGTCTAAGAAAACGTTTTTTTATTGATTTATTTTTGTAAAGAAAAATCCTGTACAAAAATAATTTACACAATTTGAAACGATCAAAATAACATTTAAAATACGGGGAGAACATAAGTTGACAGATGTGCGTACTACTTTAAGAATATGACATTTTCCTAAATAATAATCCTTAAAGTTATTTGAAATTTGTCTACAGGTATGGGCAAATTTGTATGCAAATTAGGGTAGGAATGTTTCTCAACATTTTTGAGCCGAGGTACACTTTTTTTTACTTCAAAATATCTCGAGGCACACTGTCCATGTTTTAAATTAAATCAATCATGATAATTCTTAAATAATCATGTTTGCTCAATTGAAAGTATGTTTTTCTTATCATTTGTCACAATGGCTCAGGTCATGCAGGTTTTTCCATTTAGGTTAATAATTCTGCTGTAATTTAGAATTTTACCATATGTTTAATCTGTACCATATTTTCATCTTTTTTTTAATGTTATAGGCCTAGTTACTTAGTTGAGAAGAAAGCAAAGACACTGAACAATGTCATGATTTTTTGCAAAGATAAAACTGGGCAATTTCCTTAAACATACTGGACAAAGCCTCGGCGCACTGGTTGAAAAACACTGACATAGGTGATAGTTTATTTGATGCTTCAAAATAGGGCGGAGGACACATTTTGAACTTGAAAGGAGAACATGAATATTCTTTTTTTTAAAAAAAACTCACATTGTCAAATTCCATATGTGTTCTAAAAGCCCTCACTTGAGACCTTTCTTTTCATTGAATCTCCTAGATTAGAGAAAACAGATCTGCCAGAAAGAGCGTGGACATCAAAGAACAGCAACCTTATTGGTCGATAGTAACAATTAAGTAAACAGTACATAATAATCAAAATAACGAACTGGCATCCGATGCAATCCCTTATGCAGGTGTCCAATATTAAAACAGATTAACCGTATTTGTAGGCTACAGGCAGACGATGGGGGAAACTGATCGGGTTGCAATTCCTCCACCTGCACATCTAATATGCGACTGTATTTAAATTTCATTGCTTACCGTGGTACACATGAAGTGTGGAACTCTGAGAACTCATCGACCTTGGTATTGCGGCGGCATTTGTGCATAATGTCCCTCGCTACCTTGCTGTTTGATGTGCAGACGCATTCCTCTCACATAAGATGAAAGGCGCCTCTCGCATCCATTCGTAACAAAAAAGCTTCTGTCAAGGCTCTCAGATAAACAGTCAATCTTCTTTCAGTTGTCAGATGGTGTCGTCTTGATACTTCTGAGGCCTACCCAAAATTAGTTCTGAGACATTTAAACCAGACTTAAATCATTTTGCGTGATGCTGCAATGTGTGACCTACTCAGAGAAATATTTTTAATGTGTTTTGGCAATTATAAAAGATAAGGATTTATTTATTGTTGTCGCCATGGGAAAGTATAGACATAAAAAGGGGGTCTCCAACTCAATTTTCTTCGGGGCCACTGGAGTTGAGGTCTGGGAGAGGTTGTGTCCTCTAGAAAATATTGAATAATTCATCCCACTGTTCTCAGAGCTTTTTTTTTACACAAAATAGTAATCGCTAAAAAAAACGTTTAATGAAAATTAATCCAATCTAGATAAAGAAAACAAACTTAATGAAGAATCTCTGTTTTTGTAAAAGCCATAAGAATTTGTCATTAACGTCTCTTTCTTACTTTTTAAACAAGATCTGAGATGGAACACATTGTCCCGCGATTAAGACACTCCTTGCGGACTGTGTCTGTAGCTGTCAATCTTAATGAACTACTAATTAACAAAATTCTGAAGCCTTATTCGGAATGAAATTAAATGATCTGCATTTATAAAGCGCTTTTCAAATCAAGACTTCCCAAAGCGCTTTACAGTGTGCTTCACATTTCCCAATAGCGGCCGTGCAGCCATGTAAGGCGCTGACCTGCTTATTGGGGGTATTAGGGGTTCAGTGTCTTACCCAAGGACACTTCGACATGTAACACGGAGGAGCCGGGATTCGAACTGCGATCTCTTGATCCCAAGACGAGCGCTCTACCTCCTGAGCCACTGCCGCCCCAAGAATGTACTCGACAACTAGTAACCTGCTGCCACACTAAAATGTCCAACCGCCCAACACTCTTGTTAGAAAGATTCCAAGCATTTATGTATAATGATTTTTGTGGCACTCGTGCATATGTGTTAATGCCAACACAATACTTTATATATATATATATATATATATATATATATATATATATATATATATATATATATATATATTTATTTATTTATTTTCGCAAATTTTCACTTTTTGCGGGGTTTTTCGGCAGAACGTCAGCGGACGCGGGATAAGGCAGCCAGCTGGATGGGACGGGGGAGGGGGGCGGTCGGCGGAGGTTACTCCCAGGCCGCGCGACGGAGCGAGTTCAGCGGACGCGGCGTCACCCTAATAAGGATAAGCGGTGCAGATAATGAGATGAGATGAGATTTTTTTATTTATCTATTAGTTTATTTTTGAAAGCGCGTTGCTTCTTCGCAGATTTTCACTTTTAGCGGGTGGTTTTGGTCCCCATTAACCGGGTCTAAAAAAATAATAATAATAAAAAATAAAAAAAAAACATTTTTGAAGGGTCGTCGCTACTTTGCAGATTTTCACTTTTTGAGGGTGGTTTTGTTCCCCATTAGCCAGCCGGGTCTAAAAAATAATAATAATTTAAATAATTTTTTTTTTTTTGGAAGGTGCGCCGCTACTTCGCGGATTTTCACTTATCGCGGGTGGTTTTGGTCCCCATTAACCGTGATAACCGAGGTCTTACTGTATTGACTGCTGTTATTGTTGATTAAGATTGACAATTCTGGAAAAAGTCTACCAATGAGTGTCTTAATCGTGGCACACTGTGTTACTCCTCTGTATTTGATATTTTATCGCTGAATTTCCCAAGCCTGCAATCTTACCCGATAGGCACAGTGGTAATTGCGTACATCCATTCAACCATTCATTCATTATCCACACCGCTTATCCTCAGTAGGGTCAGGGGGGTGCTGGAGCCCATCCCAGTTATCTTCGGGAAGTGGGCAGGGTACACCCTGAACTTGTTGCCAGCCAGTTGCAGGGCACACGGAGACAGACAACTCACTCCCTCATTCACACCTAGGGATAATTTTGACTGGCCAATTAACCTGACATGCATGCTTTTGGAATGTGGGAGAAAAACTGAGGACCTCGAGGAAATCCACGCAAGCACAGGAAGAACATGCAAACTCATCCATTTACATGTGTTACCAATTAGGCGACAAGGCATTTGGCTACCAAGGGAGTCATAGTTTCTCACATCATTTGCCTGTGCTTTATTGAATTTCTTTACTTTGACATTAAAAGTGCTTGCCAGAAATCGCAATGCTTTGTTTTAATCTCATCTCATCTCATCTACACCGCTTATCCTCAGTAGGGTCGCGGGGTGCAGGAGCCCATCCCAGCAATCATCGGGCAGTGGGCAGGGGACACCCTGAACTGGTTGCCAGCCAATCGCAGGGCACAGGGGGACAGACAACTCACCCGCTCATTCACACCTAGGGACAATTTGGACCGGCCAATTCACCTGCAATGCATGCCTTTGGAATGTGGGAGGAAACCGGAGTGCCCGGAGGAAACCCACGCAAGCACGGGGAGAACATACAAACTCCGCACAGGAAGTCTGGAGCTGGATTTGTTTTAATCAAACAGTCGTATTCCCCTGGTCCGTACCAGTTCTAAGCCAGAAACCAAAAGGACGCGCTGCCGGACGAGGTTAGGAGTGCATCTGCTTTGCCGCAAGTCCTCAACTGGCACTGCACCTGGGGAGATCTGTTGGAAAGGCCCGGCGCACGTCCAAAGTCCCCCCCGACACGCTTGCAACTATCCACCTAGTGAAGAAAAACAGAAAAAGCTGCAATGTGTTTATAGCCTTAGTGTTTATAAGAAAAAAATAGTTATATATATCCGTAATTTATATTAAAAATGTGGGTGGAAAATTTTAATTAACAAACTTGCCCCAAAGGCAGAAAGTCGCTCAAAGTTACTTGTAAGGTGCATCCACTGTCTTTCAAGCCTCAGTTCAGCAGTGGTGACCATCTCAACCAACATCACAGAAGCCCTTCATTCTGCTGTTTCAATTTAAGAGTAATATTTCGCAACTGGGTTGCAAAAATGATTACCGTATTTTCCGCACTATAAGGCGCACCTAAAAGCCTTTATTTTTTTCAAAAGCTGACCATGCACCTTATAATACAGTGCGCCTTATTTATGGAACAAAATTAATGAAATGAAAATGAAATGAAATGATCTGCTTTTATATAGCGCTTTTCAAGTCAATGTCTTCCCAAAGCGCTTTACATTGTGCTTCACATTTCCCAATAGCGGCCGTGATCTGTGCAGCCATGTAAGGTGCTAACCTGCTTATTGGGGGTATTGGGGGTTCAGTGTCTTACCCAAGGACACTTCAACATGTAACACGGACAAGCCGGAATTCGCAAATTCTTGCAAATAACTTGCAGCCGCCGACTAGATTTTCCCCCGAACGCCAAATAGTCCGCGGTGTATGCTGGGATTTATTTACCGGCGTTTCATTGGCTAACCAATGTGTCAATCATCATTTGAATGGATCACTATTGGCTAAAGTTATTCGGAGGTCAAGGGGAGGATCCTTTTTATCATTTACAGGCTGGCATTGGCTTGAACGGCAAAACAAAGCCTGCAATTGGCCGAAAAAGATGAATGCGTATAGCACGTGGCTGACGGCATACCGAAAGCATTTTTTTCTATTCTGTATTTGTAAATATTTTATTCTACTGGATTTACTACCCTCACGGATATAAGAGGACATTGGCTGCACATTATTATGAACACAACTACTTCGGTGAGCTACTCCGGGTTTTATATTGTCCCTGTATCTTGTTTCAGACTGAACTCGATGTTTCTGTGATAAGCGGTGCAGATAATGGATGGAATGGAGTGTCTATTTTTAAATTAAACTCAATTCCAAGTGTTTATTGTCATATGCACAGTAAAGTTGCGAGCGAAAAAGAAAATAGAAACTAAGGAACGTTTGGCATTTCTTGAATCCCAAGACTTTAACCTTTCGAATGATGGAACAATGCATTTGAGTGACATTGTACGGACACCGCATCCGCACGTGTTCTCGTCACGTATTTGCGTCTTTGCAAGCTTTGGGAATATTAAGGGGGTAATAAGTTTGACTGAACTATCTGACTGTTTTGTCCACGTTCCCATTGTAGCGCCTTATAATCCGGTGCGTCTTATGTATGTCAAAAATAAGACCAAAAACTATTTTTTAGGGGTGCGCCCTATAACCCGGTGCGCCTTATAGTGCGGAAAATACGGTAATCAAAAAAGCTAATTATAACTTATAGTCACTGCCCTGGGTCAAACCATGAAGTAGCAAGAAAATCGTATCCTGGTGCAGACACACACCAATATTAAAACATTAGTTAATCACTTTTGATCCTTGCCTAACGAATTAGCAGGGAGGTGGCATATCAAACTCAAATGGGCCACATTAATGATAAGCTCTTAAATTAAGGATGTGGGCTACACTAACATGCTTTCATATTGAGGTGGGGGCCACAAACGCTCATCTACCAGGCCAAATTTGAGACTCTTGTTATAGTTTATTTTTTGCCACCTCCCACAAGTGCTTCAAAGGTAAAAAAAATCAATAAGTTTATTGAATGTTCAAAATTTCAGATATGCTTCCACTTCAAGAAAAGCCTTTTGAAACAGAAAAATCTTTTGGGACAATGAGAGTCACGCTGGAAAGAAAAAGCTTACCCTATTGGAATTTTGCTTACTTGAAGTGTAATCTTTCTAGTTTAAGATATTTATTCCATTTTGTTGTTTTTCCGCTTCCTCCCGCAAGGAATGTTTGAATCCGTGCTGCAACGCTACCACGTGCACCCTGAAGGGAGACGCCGTGTGCGCCCATGGGCAATGCTGCGACGACTGCCAGGTGACACTCAACTCCCAACTACGCCAATTTTAAGAAGTTTTATTTTTCGGTGCAGAACAGAAGTTTCAAATGAAACTAGGATCTTGGTCCGGGGTGGGCAAACTCGTTGGGCATTGGGTTGAAAAATTTGGCAGAGGGGCAGAGTCAGGAGGAGACAAAATTTTTTTTTTTCTGTGATAGCTGTCAAAATATAGTCTCAATCCAATACCGTGGCAATAATCATCGTTATTTCAAAAAGACGTATCTCTAGTTTTTCAGCATTTTGTATTTCGAATTATTTAGTTGTACACGCTACGTTTTTGCAAAAAAAAAATGAAAAAGGTGAAGATAAGTATCTTTAGACTCAGCAAAATGTGCATTTATGTATAGATAAACATGCAGAAATTAACATGTTTTGTTTTTTCTATAAACAGACCATTCTGGTTTTGAAACACTCATAACGAAAGCAAAGTAATGTATTATTATCCTTTTGAACCTTGTAAGGCCCAAATATACAAAAACAGGGTATATATTTTTAACCACTAAAATGGATGAAAATGAAATGTTTGCAAATAAAAAAATCTATCCGTAACCTTATCATGAGAACCTTATCATACTTTCTCAATTAAGATAAATCCAGTCAAAGTGTTCTTGCTCAGCCAAAAATTGCAGATTGTGAAAGTTTAGCACTAGCTTCTATAAAAATTCCCCTCCAAGAGTAATTGTGAGTCCAAACAATAGCATCAAAAGACTATGTTGATGTGAAGAAGGTCAATAACCAAAGAATATTTCTACCCCTTTTCAGAAAAAATGAACATATTTTTTTTTAATTTTATGAAACTTGATAAAGATACTTTAAAAATTGATATCAGGCACATAAAAATGTGGTTCTTCAGCTCAGTACACATGAATGCTGTAACAGACACTCTACAGGACATTCGGGGACAAGAGTGGCACCAAATAAACATTTTATAAAAATGATAATAATAAAAACGTCTTATATATGATCATATTAACATTTTTTTTGGCTGGCTGGAAGTGGCCACTTGTTGGTCTCTAATAACCCTCCTGTTGTCCTCATTTTCTGTATACAGCCTGAAAATGACCTTTCTTCATTAAACTCACATTATAAGCAGCTTGATTGAATTTTAAACACCAAATTTCATATTACTTTAAGAAATAACTTGTATTTCACTACAATATATGTGATATAGTTCTAACTCTTCACTTGTATTTCTTTAGCTTCTGAAAATTTAAAACATTTTGCCAAAAGGAGGTTTGGATGACATTTTGTTCAAACGTTTTTTTTTTCTCCCCCATTGAACAATTCCAGATTATACAATACAATTTGGTACATAGAAAAAAAAATACCTGAAAAAATAACCCATTCAGACAATTTGGGGTCCTTTGTTACTCAATGAAATCCAAAAAAAGAGCTCTGGCCTCTGTGAGAACACCAGCTATGTTGTCTTGTTCATGTCTGCTACGGTCTTGTTCACGTTTACTACTAATTGGTCTGAAACTGCAATTTGCAAGAAAACCATTTGATCTATGTGGTATACTTCTTCAACTGATTAAACTGAGACACAAACGAAAATATTGTCATATTCTGTGGTGTGTAAGTAACTTTGACATTGATTTCAACTGTATTCACCTCGCGGGTCATTTTGACCTGATGACAATCTTTGGGTTTTTTGTCCTGTTGGGGCCAATCTAGGAAAGGTACTCAAAATTACAGTGACAAAAAAAATCTCATTCAGAGGGTTATTCTTGGATTTTTAACACTGTGGCGGGTTATGATGACCTGAAGTGAATTGATGATTTTCTTCTTCTAGCTGAAATTGGCGGGCACCGTGTGCCGCGAGTCGGGCAACTCGTGCGACCTGCCCGAGTTCTGCACGGGCGCTGACCCGCACTGCCCTGCCAACGTTTACCTGCACGACGGCCACGCTTGCCACGCCGTCGACGGTTACTGCTACAATGGCATCTGCCAGACCCACGAGCAGCAGTGTATCACCCTGTGGGGCCCAGGTTGTTTTTTTGCTATTTTTTTCCACTTTACATCGGCCTCCTAATGCCAATCGGCTGGAATTGAACCCATGCCGACCTCCTCGCAGGAGCCAAGCCGGCGCCAGGGATCTGCTTTGAGCGAGTCAATTCTGCGGGGGATCCTTACGGGAACTGCGGCAAAGATTCCAAAGGCTCCTTTGCCAAATGTGATGCAAGGTGTGGCTCAAACTTCAATGGACTAATTTAATTTAAATTGTAATAATAATGTATTTAATAAACATAAAAAAGGGACTATAAGTTGCTACTTTCATCCCAGGTTTTGAACCATGCATCTCATACAATAATGCTGCCAATTTGTGAATCAAGAGGTCCACTAGCCCTACTTTTACATAAAGTCCACATAGACCCAGCAACATGAGCAAAACAGAATATATCTCATTTATAATGAATAATAATAAATTAAAATAGGACTTAGCACGTCCGTGGCACAGTTCTGACATCATGGGATCAAATCCAGCTCCCAGCCTTCCTGTGCAGAGTTTGCATGTTCTCCTCGTGCTTGCGTGGGTTTCCTCCCACACCCATAAAAACATGGATGTCAAGTTAATTGGCCGGTCCAAATTGTCCCTAATTTTGAATGAGCGAGTGAGTTGTCCGTCTCTGTGTGCCCTGCGACTGTCTGGCAACCAATTGAGGGTGTCACAGCACCCTTGCGACTCTACTGAGGATAAGCGGTGCAAAAAAAGGATTGATGGACGTTATAATAGGATAGTGCCTGTAAGGATCTAGCATGCCAACACCCTCCATAAGGCGCCATAGGAGTAATTAACTGATTAAGTGCACCTGGCACTCATTAACCACTCGCATGGCATCATGACGGCACGGACAGATCCCTAGTGTCAGATGGTTGACGTTATCGCCCGTCATTGGCGCTTCTTTGAACCTTTCATGCCTTCGTTTTGCCCTTTTAAGACTCTCTGTATTCATTATGCCTTAAATAATTTGACTGTGTATGTGTTGCCCGTTATCTGCCTTCCTCCCTCTGCTGAACACCTTTTGTCTTTTCCCTTGAACCCATTAGTTAAACTCTACTCGTGTGTCCACGTTTGAATCCTCTCCGCACACCATATCTTACCTCACGAACAACTTTGCTTTTTAAATCACACAGGTCTTGAAAACCTTTATAGTTTGCCAAAAACTTGCCTGCTGCAAATGGAACAAGATTGACAAGTCAATCACTAGAGGTTTACGAACTAAAAAAAAAAAAAAAACGTCAACCTGGCTTTTTACCTTTTAAGTCAAGTCAAGTTATGTTTTTTGTATAGTCCTTAATCACAAGGAGTCTCAAAGGGCTGCACAGACCTCAGACTACAGACTATTATTACATCATCTGATCTAGAATCTACATGAGGACAAGGAAAAACTCAAAAACTCTAGCACGAGAAAAATAAATAAACCTTGAAAATAAATAAACCTTGAAAAGAAACCGCGCATGAGGTAATCCCCCTTCCAGGATGACCAGGCTGCCGTGGATGTTGCATTAACAACTAATGTAAATGAAAAGTAAAATGATTAATAATTAAAGTAAAAAAATAAGAAAAAAGACGTTTTACTCAGAGGTTTTCTTGGAATTTTTTTTTTGCTATGTTCAACTGTTGTTTACTGAACAATGGAAAAAGCTAGAAACATACTATTTTCTCAAGATGAAGGCTCAAGCGTTCTTTTGATATGTCCTATGCCTATATAGGCACAGCGCTAAATTTTCTGTGTGCCTTTAAAAATGAGTCAAAATGGCAAAAATTGTCTGGGACCCGGGCTTTCTGTTTAAGAAAAACGTCTGGCATTGAACGAATTATAATAAAAAATTATCCTAAATAAAATACAGTAATAAGTTTTCTTACTGTCCCTCTTTCCTCCTGCTCTAACTTTGATTTGTATATTTCGTATTTTAAAGCCGTACCTTGCAAGATAAATTGCTTGCAAATATGAAGAACGTTGCAGTGCATTCACAAGTTTAATTATAATGCACCAAGTTGTAAATATTAAAGTAATTCTGACATCTAAGCATCTTTCAAAGTTGGAGTTAACTACAATACTGTAAATAAATGTCAAGTTTCAAGTTTGATAGCAAAATATGAAGAGAAGACATCAATGGATTTTGAACTTACAAGGAGAACAGGGGAGCCCAAACCTCTGATAAGAATTCCCAACCTGTTGCAAAGGCCCTCCCCTGAGCCCATTCTTTGTATTAAATCTCCTAGGTTATATAAGTACCCTCAATGGTGTGGATATTAAAAAACATCATTGGCTAATAGTGACAGTGATGTAAACAGTTCATAATAGTCAAAACAATGGACAACAGCACGCAGTGATAGTCCAAATAACAAATTAGCATCTTGTTATTCCTGTTGTGTTACTATTTTACTCTTTAAAATAAGGGGAGGGATAAAAGTCTAATACTTATGACATCTGCCCCTAATCAACTTACTGTAGATAAATGACAATAATCAAGAAATATACATATAATTAATTACAGAAAAACAAACCAGTTAAATAAACTCGTTTTGTGCTACACACCAGGGTCATACATCATGTTTTTACTGTTGTTTACATAAATGCATTGTGCAAAAATAATTATATCAATGCTGTTTGTAATCACAATACTTAGAGGCATTCATTGGTCTTAAGTCTTTAAATATACTGCTGTGCTACAAACACGACGCGTCTCTGCCCGTTTGTAGCATTTTACGAAATGCGCATTTTCTAAATCGGAAAGAAATATGAAGCAATGTTCATTTTTGTTTCTTCTTTGGTCATTCATGGTGCATTTTTGCCATCTGCTGGACAGTTACGATAACAGCAGGTTTGATGTGCAATTTCTCTGAACCACTCTCCTTAAATATAACGCTCTTAATTGCTACTCCCAAAACATTTTCAAATCTGAAAATGGTCTTAATCCATTCATGAAATATGATTTCTGATATTTGGCAGCTCTGGTATTAAAACCTTAACTCTTTCCCTGTACTGCTTTACGTTGTAACTATCTCGTTACTATGTGGACATCTGCAGCTTAGAGTACGGTTTTTTTTCAGGGATGCAAAATGTGGTAAAATCCAGTGCCAGGGGGGTGCCAACCGGCCAGTGATTGGCACCAACGCTGTTTCCATAGAAACCAACATCCCGCTCCAAGAAGGCGGCCGCATCCTGTGTCGAGGGACACACGTGTACCTCGGGGACGACATGCCCGATCCGGGTCTGGTCCTGGCCGGCACCAAGTGCGGAGATGGGACGGTAAGCTGCAACTAAATTGAAAAATAAAATCCTGATGAAGTGTTACCTCTTTATACGAGCTCAATAAGTTCCCAGATCGTACTCGTAGCTCGAATTGATCATGCAACTAGCGAATTTTCCCGATATGAAATTATTAATAACAAATTGGTCTTTTCCTGTCCTCCCAAAATCATCTAATACAAAATAGAACATCTTTCTAATCACTTTAACACGTTCAGATGGTAAGTAAATATAAAACATCACAGTAATGAGATAAATAAAAGGTATTAATTAAATAAAATGCCAGTTTGTTATGAGCACCATGGAGGGAGTCGCCATAATAAAGGCGTGCGCGAGGAAGGGGGACAGGGGGCATTCTCCAGGAAGAATGACTGAGATGGCATACCTGTCAACTTATACATTATCCCTGTATTTCATGTTATTTGATCATTTCAAAATTTCTTAGCCGTGCAAAACTTTTGGGAAAAATATATAAAAAGATCAATCTCGTATTGCCCATTTCGGCCTTAATTTGCATCATCTTGATCACTGGTAGCAGATGACGCCGCCATTATAGAATGTTAATATTGATGCGGTATTCTGCAAAATATGTCTTTTGTGAGTAAATGGGTGCCGCATTGTGTTTCGTAAGTTTATTATCGCTTAATAATGGGAATTTCAACCATTAATGGTTAGAGCAATTGGCTAAAAAAGGCATGAAATTGAGAGACTGTTGATGATACGCAATAACTGTGCAATTAAAATTAAAATTACTGTAACTATAAATGACGTACATACAAAAACAATTTACATCACCTTATTTTGCCTGTAGTAGTTTGCATGCGCAAACTGGAACCAGCTTATGACAGTGGTGAGCAGTCTCTAATGGTAGCAACAGTGACTTATCATGACATGGATTTTCGTTATTTGGTGAGCAAGATGTTTTGGTCCAAATAAATAGGTAGAGCTACACAATTTTTGAAATAACCTAATTGCAATTTTCAGAACAATATTGCAAATTTGATGCTTTTTTCGTTTTTTTAAAGAAAAGTGCCTTTTCTGTGCTATTTTCTTTGTGAGTACTTCATTATATTTAGCAGTGTAGAATTTGTGAGACCCCAGTGGATGGACCTTCAAGGGCAGGGGTCTCTAAATTTTGGCCCAGGGGTCATCGTTTGAAGCCCCGCCGTAATATGTAAGTTTAAAGGGACAGTTATATTGTTTAGCACCTCCTAGTGGTAGAAAAACGAATTGATTAAAAAGAACTGTATTGATTCTTTTACAAAAATCCAGAATACACGAACTATCAAATTAACTGGCATTTTTTTTAGAAATACTCCTTGCTCGAGAAATTACACAATACAGCAACATCTAGTGGTCAAATAATACACATTGTCCCTTCAATGTAAGTTAAGCACATGCAAATTTATTAATTTATTTATAGTTTCACCTTAATTCTTAATGTTTATTTAGATCTTAACTTGTTGTTATTGTTGCTTTTAATATATCAGAACTGTTATTATAAATATTATGTTTATTTTATTGTTGTTATTATCATTGGTGCCGCAGTGACATTTGGTAACTAGGCGCATTATGATGTTGAGGGATGGGTATTGCGAAGATTAGTGTAAAAATATGTGATTATTGTAATTATTATAATTATTGATATCTGACCTATGTAATAAGTATATCCATGAGATTTTGTTATATTAGACATAAGAGGAAAGGAGGATTTGTAAAATGTATCTAATATGGAAGATAAAGGGGTAGGAAAAATAAGCATCTGCCTCTGACTACGCCTTTTTGAACATGTTATGTGACATTATTTTGTTGTTGACTCATTGTTTTTGTCCTGTTTTTACTTTAATGTTTGAAATAAAAGTTTTCATTCATTCATCTTATTTTTGGAATCAAATTTTAAAAAAATGAACAGTTGAATGTTTTTAATTAGAAGTTTTCTTGTGGAAAACCCAATTTGGTCCACTTTCATCCGGAACTTAGCTCCAAAACAACGCTAGGAATTAAATGGACAGAACTCTTTCAAGGCAGTTTGGTTTTGTTTTCCTTTTTTCTTATTTTATCTGGCGTTTTTCATCACATTTAAGCCTATTCGGTCCTTAATAAGGTAAAAATAGTTTTTAAAATGCTATAATTATTGAGGGTGCTTGGGTTGGTTAAAGGCTGGTGACACCCATGGGTAAAAATTCATTGTAGATAAAAAGATTACGCCAAGGGGATTGCATCATTCAACTGCTCCCCGCACCCGTCCAGAGGACATGTGGCGACGAGACAAAATTATGTTTATCACCCAATCAACAATACACAAACATGTTAATGAACCAATAAACCAATTAACCCAAAAAGTGAGTGAGTAGAGCCTGCAAAAACCTAAGCGTGTTTGCTCTATTATATAGTGCCGTTTTAGTTGGCCAAACACTCCATCAATCAAATAGCAAAAATTCCTTGAAAAAACGCAGGGTTTTAGGATTACCCAACTGCACTACATCACATCGCGATAACAATTCTATTCTGGTAAATCGTGCAGCCCTATAAAGAGGTACCTCTATCATAAAGTAACACCACTCGGTGTTGTGTTTTTGTACCATCCATGGATGGTAAGGACCGTGTAGTTTACTTTCCAGTGTTTTTGAAAGGCAAATGCTAAATAGCGTCTATTCTCTTACAGATTGAACATAAAAAGCAGGAGCCATGTAGCCTTTGTCCTCTACGTAGAGCATAGTAGATAATTGCTTAGCTGTAATACAAAGAATCTCTTTTACAATCCTGCCCGGAATATGTTCTTGCCATGAATACTAAACCTGAGCTTAGCCGGCCTGGTTGACTCCTCAAAGCTCAGCAAAACGCTTGAATCTGCATCCCGATTCCCGGCAGGTGTGCCTGAACCGCCAGTGCCAGAACGTCAGCGTCTTCGGGGTGCACGAATGCTCGGGAAAGTGCAACGGACGTGGGGTGAGTGCAAACCGGCCGCCAGCTTAATATTTAATGAGACTGCAGCCCGACATGCCCTCTCATTGACTCGTGAGCAAGTGGTCCGCTTAATCACGGCGGTGATTCGCCAAATGAAAAGCATGTTGTTGAATTACGTCCCACTTTATGTCCTCCTTCTTTTGAATATTTTGTTGGAATTAGGTTTTGTAAAAGCGACATTTAAAAAGCCGTTCATAAGGGTTTTTCAACTGGCTGTGTAAACTAGGGGGGCCAATACTGGAAGAAAATAATCTAGTATTGATGGATATTGATCCGTTACCGATACTTTTTGCTTGGAAATGTCATGAGCATTGAAAAATATAACCCTTCCCTCCCTTGATTTAGTTTATAATTATGATATACACAGTACAAACATGTTAGGCACTAAAACAATTAATTCTTTATTAAATAACTATATAACTAGTGTGAAAAATAAATAGAAATATTTCTATTACACCTGCTTCAGAACAAAGGCCAAGGCCAATGTTTTTTTAACAGACCCGTTTACTGTGTTGCGAGCGTGTTGCTAGCGTGTGCTACTATTAACTGCCCTGTCAGGCACCGTTTGGGATGAAAGTTATATTATTATTATTATTAAAGCTTTGAAAACTCTCTCGGTGTACCGTCTTTCTTTGTAAATATGTGTAACCGATGTATAATATGTATTTGCACCTGTATATTTTTGTAATGTATTTCTTTGAAACACTTATTCTGATATGTTTTGCGATTTAAAAAAGAGGGGCGGAGCAAACACGGGCTGACGGGAAGTGGGGTAAAGGTGAGTGAGACCTGTTGTCGCGCCAGACAATAGTGGATATATATTTTTCCCACCCTTACCTTTGAAAATATAGACTTTTTTTCCTCGGATTTGTTTCAACGGGTACTCGGACTCTGCAGGTCTGCATCAAACCTTAAGTACCGGTATCATTTTCCATTCATTTTGCCGGCTGTGATTTTTGGACTGTGTACTTCAATGAAGGACATTTAGTTTCAACCGCGCGACTTGAAGTCGGGTCTGGATAAATGTAATGTTTGTGTTACAATCTTTTAACGTGGGCGCATGCGGCTTATATACAGGGGCGGCTTGTGTATGTACGAAATCGGTTTTCCTCTGAAAATGTGGTGGGTACGGCTTATAATCAGGTGCGCTCCATAGTCCGGAATTTACAGTATTTATTGTGTATAACTGGCGTCTGCTGGACACTTGAAGTACCAGCAGGTTCTGTGTTCAGTTTCCATTTGTCTAAACCACATTTGACGTAAAAATGGTACACTTAAATAAAATTGCAAAATCTTAAAATCCCCTTCATACATGCTAAAATATGGTTCTCAATGTTCGTTCTGAGATGATATATATTATTTTCAGTACAAGATAAAATGTCAAGTCATGTTTATTTGTAATGTCCTTAATCACAAGGAGTCTCAAAGGGCTGCACAGACCACAGATTATTGTAAACTATCGACTATTAATACAAGATTCCCTGATCTAAACCTACATGAGGGCAAGGAAAAACACAAAACCTGAACATAGTTCGCAAAATAATCTGCCCTTGGATCCCAAAATATGTTTCCACTACATTTTTACAATGCTTTGTCTATTATTTTCAGAATGAGATAAAACTTCATTTTTCATACAATGTCAGTTAACAAAAGTGTTTACCTTTATCACGTCATTAGCAAGACATAGCCAAACTACGGGCCGTGGGCCCCATAGGCCTTTGAAACCTGGCCCAGACAAACATTGTAAAACCATTTTTTTTTTTTTTTTAAAAAGACTGACAATATGTTTTTCCCCTTTGTCAGAATACTTACATTTCCCCAAAAGATGGCACACTAAAACCACATTGAAACGTTGGAAGTACACCATAGTTTCCAGCTGAACGATTGGTGACTTGGTAAAATACAGTGAGTCTTCTGTGCCTGGAATGGATAGTACCATCAAAGCTTCTCTTTTTAGTTTTCGATCTGTTTCAAGATGACATTGAAGTCCATCATTAAAAATGGGTCGACAAAAAAAAAGAAAAAATGAAAAGTGCAGTGGCAAATTGGAGCGGTGACAGAGCGATCATGACGGTAATTAACCGATGCGATGCACGTAGCTTCAAATGAGTTTTAACTAAGTGTTAATTATTCGATGACAGATAAGTTTGGTTCCTGTTTTGGGAAATTTACAAGCTCATTAATGACTTGTGCTTATTTGTTGATGAAAGTATGTAGCTTGTCGAAATTTGAGCAAGCACGAGCCTATTAATAACTGGTGTCACTCTTATCCCCGGAGTCCCCTTGTGAAGTCACTCTCATAAAAATTATGTTCTTAAAGCATCCTGACTGCAAATTAAAGTGTATTGCGCTCAAGACGAACATAAAACTGATGCAAATGGTATTCCTACATTTCTGTGTTTTGTTAATGTATACATTTTTAAGTTTTATTTATAAAGTAAGAAAATACTATAACACACCAACTGTTTCAGCATTTTATCAAATTTATTGCTTAAAAAGTAAAATATTAGTTAGTTTTCGCTAACAATGACACACAAAAGGAGTTAACAACTTTATTGAGGGGTAAAGGGAAGTAACAAAAAGCGTTCTGCACAGATGCAATGAACAACACAAACACAGTCCAAACAACTCAAGGCTTTGTCAGGCACAAAACTGGCGTAAAAAGGTAAGAGGCTATGATCCGAAAGCAAGGAGTTGTCAGTCTACCAGGTAGATGACGAGCGCCAGGTGCAGAAAAGTAGTCAAATTGTCCACTGGCACCCTCTGGAGGACTGTGCCATGCTGGATCCTCACACATATCATTTTACTTTAATCCTTAATGTTTGAAAACCAATGTCATAACATGAATCAGATCCAGACACTGTATCTGCAGATCTGTTCCTGGTTCACAGATCCCTTAGCCACCTGGATTTTAGGGGCACAATATCCTGTGGTGTGTCTTGGGCAAGCATAGCTTTGCTGCACCCATCCCTCTCCAGGCTATTTTGGGATAAGGGTTTGCTCCCCCACATGAAACAGATAGTCCCAGGGTCCGTGGTTACCAGTAGCAGGAGAAGCTTCCTGATCTGGCTCAGATACAGCTCCTTCATGATCTGTTCGCTGTTGTTTTTCATTGTAAAGCACCACCCGCTCTTCAGAGATGAGTTGGATCTTTGCACTAAAGGTGTGTGTGTGTGTGTGTGTGTGTGTGTGTGTGTGTGTGTGTGTGTGTGTGTGTGTGTGTGTGTGTGTGTGTGTGTGTGTGTGTGTGTGTGTGTGTGTGTGTGTGTGTGTGTGTGAGAGAGACAATCCTGAGACTAGATCCTACATCATTGGAGAAAAACTCATTCACTCTGAAATTTAGAGTAATATCAAATCATTCATTTCTTTCACTTTTTCAAGCAGAACCGGCCATTACTAAAGTAGTAATCTGCTGTCACCTATTAGATACAAAATAGTATGAATGCTTCAAGGCTGATCACTCAGGGGGCGATACATATACTCAAATTGTTTTAGGAAAAAAATATGAATTTCTCATCTACAATTTGATAAAATTAAATAATTCCCTGTGACACATCAGACAAGGTCTCTCAGCCCACTGGTTGAGCAACGCTGCATTTGAGTCTCCTCTCTGCTGCAGCTCCCTTGTTAGCGTCTGCTTGACATGAGCTGTAGGAGGCCAAGCTTGGATCGCTCTGGAGGAAAATTCCCCTCCGTCATTAAAATATATCAAGCCATCATCAAACCTCCCTCATTGCGCTTTCTAACCTCGCTAACATCCAGCGCACAGATGTGCAACTCCCTTTCGGTCACCTCCCGACATCATCAGGACGGCTCACTCGGGAATCTGCTTGGATAGATGGAAAAGCCCCTTTTTGCTTGCAAGGGCTGGACTCCCTTCTGCACATGTTTTTACAATTAACAGATTTACAGCTATACGGGTCCAAACCAATGCAAAACAATGTTTTTTTAAATCGGCATGGTTGTGAATGACACAAAATTAACTGCCATAATATACTTTTGACATAAATAGTATCAGAACACTAGACACATGGAATGAGGTTTGTGTATGGTGAGAGACGGTCCGCTTTACAGATACGTGAACCTACTTCTTATTTATCATTTGATCGGCAGAGCAAAAAAAGCTATATAAAAACTGAAGCATTGAAAAAAAAATTATCTTAAGCTCCATGCACTTTTGGGAGAAAAACTGCATAGCGCCAATGGTGTGAATATCAAAGTGTTTGATACTTGTGGTGCTTTGTGGCCAAATTCTTCAAGTGTGTGCTACACCTAATAACCTTTCCCCAACAAATGCCTTCTAAATACAAAACAGCATGGTGATGTCAGGAAACATTTATGACGCCCCTCAAGAGGAGAAGTTAGTCAATGTTTTATCAAACATTATTCATGTAATACGTTACTGGAGCAAAACGTTTGACAGTAGTTTGTTCGATATTTACAACATGGACACCATATTTCAACTTTTTTACACACTCGCCAAGTCTTTAATGTATACAGTCAAACTAAAAAGCAGTTGTAGTTATTTATCAAAAACTTTCAATATTATGGCGATCAATGTCAGGTCACTAAACATTTATTTTATCCTCGAGGAACGATAACAAGCCAATACAATTTGATCCGCTACCCAGGAAACTGGCAAGGACAAAAACACTGAAAGACGACGTCTCACATCTGTGTTGCAATCTGGCATTATTCTCTACAGTAAGGTTGCGGTCTCGTCTAAAAATATAAAGCTCACATTTTACGCTACGCTTCCCTCATTCATGTTTTCTTTCGACGCAGTAGTAAATGCGTGCTCGTCTTTGTAATCGCCATCTTGAAAGGTCACATTGTCAGAAAACATGTGCTGAAACAACTGCAAAGCTAAAAACTGCATCAGGTGTATGGCGGTACAGCGCCCTTGGCGTTCTGCAGCCATAGACACTGACGCTGAATTCTCAACACAGTTGGCGCCAGCATGGCCCTGGGCTTTACCTTAACTTATAAATGGAGTCTATGCGCTGCTACTTTTGGATAAAGGCATTAATCGATGGGTAACCCTTAATTTTGAAAGAAATGTCCATGCACTGAGGAAAAAATAAATACGGCTTGACTTGCCGTTCGCTTGCTAATATTATCTCTAACTATATTGTTGGGGCTGAGGTGGGCGCCAAATCATAATCCTTGGTCTGCCATGAGGCAAGTGAATTGCGTGCCTAACTCTGCATCTACAAATTTGTTAATATTCATAATACTCTGAAAATTCTGCCATTTTGGAAAAAAAATCCAGCAAATGTGAAGTTAAATGAGAAAGAACTTTAACACTATATATAATAATTCATATATTCAATTGAATATTTCTATGATGACATGTGAGGCTCTGCCTCGACTGCCTGCTTATCACTGGATTCTAACCACCCCATACAGAGAGCTTTCGCTATAGATCATAAAAGAATGTGCAATGTTCCACCCCAGGTATGCAACAATAAAAAGAACTGTCACTGTGAAGCGCACTGGGCGCCCCCATTTTGTGAGGGGACGGGATTCGGCGGAAGCATCGACAGCGGCCCGACGAGACTTGCAGGTAGTTCCGCCTGATTATCTCATCATTTTGTCGCAGCTGTGCTGTTTTTTTGTATTTTTTCTTGCTGTTGCACTGCAAATATTGTGTAATAACACGACCCCCCATCGCCGTCTGCAGTAAATTAACCCAGCATGTTGATTTCTAGGAAGATGACTCATTGTGCTTGTGTGTGTGTTTAGGTTTGCTTAGAAATGTACAGGTTTCTCAAGGAAAAACTCTGTTTTTGTCAATGAAGATACTATAAAACTAATGAGAAATACACCCCATACATTGTTGGCATGGTTAATGGCTAGGCTAAAAATATCAGTTTTTAATGCAAAATCCTCATCGGTATATAGAGGCCAATTTCCAGCAGGTCCTCCACTATTTTAATTGTACATTGTGTTTGGTAATTGTGTTACAAGGCTAACGTATCATTAAAAAACCCTAGTGCTATGATGTTAGCACAGCTGAAAACTAACTAACAAGTTAGATAAGCTATACAAATGACATTCTTTTAAGCTAGTCGAGTATCTGAAGCATCACATTTGTAGATTTACTTTCAGAATGGACAGAACTTCCATGTAAAACTTATTTTCTTGTTCTAAGAAATGAACTTTATTCCATGTTAAAAATTGCAAAGAAACTGAAAATCTCCGACAGCGGTGTGTGATACAGACGCTGCCCTATTTACGAACGAGATAGGTTCCGGACGATCGTTTGTAAGTTAAATTTGTTCGTAAGTTGCTTCTGTGCTATATTTTGTATGTTTAATGTTTATATAAGTATGTTTAAGGCTTGTATAAGTAACCTGTGTTGTTTTGTAGTAAAAAATAAACATTTGATAAAATAGTATGCTCTATAAAGATAAATAAAGTGAAGCTTACTTACTTGCGGAAGATGGGCTTCAAGAGGTCCTCCTCTGTGTTAGAAAGTGGGCGAAAAAAAGCGATCCAACCATTTTCTCAACCGCATCAAGCTTTCTTATGCCACTTTCATTTCAAAAGAAACGGCTCGCATCTTCTTTACACTTTACACCAACCACATTGAATGGATGCAGGAGATAAAAACGTCAAAGTTCTTAGCGCGCTAGTGATAGAGTACACGTAGTATGTTTACAAATGAATTAGGAATTAGAAGCCGGATTTCTTCTTCGGGGTGGATGCTGGTTGACCTCTCACAGCGCTACGCAGGAAGAAGCACTACTAGTACTTTCCTCTACTCGGAAAAAGGTGCACACAATTCAAAATCTAACTGACAGCAATGTCCGGATATTTTTCGACATCCTGGAAAAAAATGTTCCCATCTACCGTTTTTTATCAGACGAATGATCGTAAGTAGGGGAGCGTCTGTACTTCTTTCAGAAAACGGCACAAACAGGCTTTAACCAAAGTATAAAGAGAATTAGAAGGCACTACAAACCAAGAGGACAAGTAAACAAAAGGGATTAGTTTAAGAAATAAATGTCTTAAAGGTCCCCAACCAGCAGCTTGGTTGAATGGAAAAAACAACAGTGTCAAGATCTACAGAGAAGCGGTGACTCTCGAGATGCTGGCCTTCAAGGCAGAGCAGCAGAAAAAACATGTTAAGCTGGCCGACAAAAGGAAAAGATTAATATGGGAAAAGAACACAGACATTGGACAATTCATTTGATAAATAAAGATGTGACTTGTTTAAGGAAAAAGAAAAACTTTCTGGGTAACCACAAAGGTTTGAATGGTAGCTTATGTGCATTTTACCATATGTCTCGTGCCGTCAGCCGACAGTGTAGTGGTGGCCGTGGCCATCTTGGTGGCCGCCAGCATCCTGCTTCTGGCCAGCAGCCTCGTTTTCCTCAAGAGGAAGACGCTACTGCGACTGCTCTTCACCCACAGGAAGACCACCTTAGAGAAGCTCAGGTAAGCCAACAAAAGCATCAAAAAGTTATCCTGTCTTGGGATCTCAGCTATATCGTCTTTATATGGTCTTTAGCAAGAAATTGTTTTGGGAATTTTGAGTGCCGATTGCGGGCAGCACGGCGGCGCAGTGGTTAGCGCGTGTGCGGCACAGTTCTATGGTCTTGGGAACCTCCTGTGCGGGTTCAAATCCAGCTACCGGACTTCCTGTGCGGAGTTTGTATGTTCTCCCCGTGCTTGCGTGGGTTTCCTCCGGGCATTCCGGTTTCCTCCCACATTCCAAAAACATGCATTTCAGGTGGATTGGCTGGTCCAAATTGTCCCTAGGTGTAAATGAGCGAGTGAGTTGTCTGTCCCTGTGTGCCCTGCGATTGGCTGGCAACCAGTTCAGGGTGTCCCTTGCCCACTGCCGGATGATTGCTGGGATGCGCTCCAGCAACCCCGCGACCCTACAGAGGATAAGCGGTGCAGCTAATGGGATGAGATGAGATGAGTGCAGATTGCAGTTACCTCAGATTACCGAAATAGGACGTCAAATGTCCACTCTCTAAAATATTGATCAGTCTCATAATTTTGAATTTTGAGCTGCACTTTTATTCATGAATTTGTGGTTCATTGATTTGATGAGATATACTTATTCAATCAAAAAACAAACACATTTTAAATTATAAAAACACAACTACATTTATTCAAACTAAAGTCAATAGACAAATATTTCGCCAAGAGGGAAATTAGAATGCAATAGATTTTCTGGGGTAGTGGCTGTATTTTGGTGAAAATAGCCAATGGGAGAAATGAGCAGAGATTTTCTATGGCGTGTTTGAAGCGTCCAACACCAGCATCAATAAGCAGTTAGTTTTGTTTTTTTTTCAAGTACTTTGACTTAGAAAGAGAGAAAGAGGGAGAGAGGGGGCACTTAGTTGTTTCAGTTGTTCAGATTCAGCTGGAGTTGTCATTTTGGAGGGAGAAGGAGAGAGAGTGAGGGAGAGAGGTTGAGAGGGTGAGGAAAGGGACTCATCTTTAGGACGTTTTTCAGTGCACGTGGCATCAGGGTCTTTTTAGACTTTTTTGGGTTGTGATGCGCTTGGGGTCCTGTGGTCTGCCTGCTTTTCCATCAGAGGAGTAGAGAGAGAGACAAATGTAGGGGGACGTAGATAATCTGTGATGAAGGGGTGTTTTGAAGGACCAATGATGTCTTTTGCAGTTCAGTCTTTTTGTCACTGTGTCTAGCTGGGAGGGGGAGGGGTAGTATTCGTCGAAAGGAAATCACCCTGCACAGCAGATGATTATTACTTGCGGCTGGAATTAAGTGTAACATAAATAAACCATTCCAAAGATGACAACTCATCAAATATGTCGGTGCTCTTTCTGTGACCTTTTACAGATCCATTGAGGCCAAGCGGCCCACCAGCCCCGTCTCCACATGTCGGCCATTACCTCAGCGCAAACCTCCGCCTAAGCCCTGCGGAATAGGAGCCGGCATTTACAAGGTGAGCCTTTCTTGCCGGATCCAATGTCACTGGCGTGCACAGAGAGAAAGTAGGTGGTGCTAAAGCTCTTGCCAATTGATTTGCTAACTGTATCTGACTTTGATATTTGGTTTGTTAGAAAGTGAGTCCTTGACGCATATTTTTTTTGTTTTTTCTTTTTAAAATACAAGTTTTCCTTTGTGTAATGTAGTATATATATTAGCTTACCATTTGTGTGTGTGTTTGGTTGCTAATCAGCATACATTCTGAAAAAGAGGTTGAAAATTGCAAGGTAAAAACTATCTACAGCTATATAAATCAAGCAATGTACCTTTTACTCTTCTAGATGTTACTGTTGGTTAGAATACAAAAACTAGTTTAATACATTTCCTGTGTATCTTTAAAAAGACAGTATGTATTATTAAGTCCCTCCTAATTCATTAAAGAATAAACAATCATGATCTAAATAACCACTTAAAACACATAAACTTACAAAAAACATTGTTATAAATGCTCGTACGTCGGGAGCACTTATTTTAAAAAAACATGAGGTTCATCCAAAAGGAAACTGACAAGATTGGCCGCCATCTTGCTGCAATGAGTAGGGTACCCCAAAATGATTCTTTGTCTTTCTTGTGACTTGTAGCGCTTGTTTTTGGTTGCACTACACCATACATTACAGACACTTTCCCCTTAAACAGAGTCTCATCTATCAATCAATACCAGTGTCTGAAACTCATGACAAAAAGTTACTGGACACCAGGGCAGACAACTCTGAAAAGTTGCCTGCCCAGCCATGAAGTTGCCTGCCCCATTTTTCACAACTTGAAACAATAAGACTAATTGCTGATAATCAAAATATATAACAGAACAACACTTTAAAATTAAGTTTATTATAAATCTACTCATAACATTTATTGCTTGTATTGCTTTTTCTTCATCTATCTATCAAGATGGCGACTGCGCATGGATACATGCTTGCGGCGAGCTCTCCAGCTAATCTTCTATTTATTGCCGTTCTCTTGTCTTTTTTGCTTTCACTTTTGGACACATGTGTGGCCAAAAACACTTACAGTAGGGACGAACTTATTCGGTTGGGTGGGCGTCTAAATTTCGATTATTCGGGCACTTTTTATACCGCCCATGATATACCGAGCGAACTTCAAAGAGACCCGGCATCCTTGTGGACAGCTATTCCTCTTAAAAAACGGCGGCGGCGACCCCGTAAAGAAAGAAAACAGAAACGTGGTTGCCGTGCAGGTAGATGTGTGAAGCGTGTGAAGTCCAAGCAGCAAGATGGACGCGAGGATGTAACTAATTCCACCATTCATTCCTCGCCGGACAACCGACGCTTTGAACTCAGCGCTCACGAGCGGCCACAACGCCGGGAGCTTTTGAAGATCTCGACAAAGACTACAAAGAGTTCAGCTAAGTCAAATGATTCAGCAAAGCTGAAATTTGGTCTGTTAAATATTAGATCGCTTGCTCCAAAAGCTTTACTTGTTGATAACATTATTCGTGATTATAAACTTAACTGTATGGGTCTTTGTGAAACGTGGTTACGCCCGGATGAGCACTTAGCGCTAAATTATGCCTCTCCCCCAGACTACGAGAGTAGTCATATAGCACGCACGCTGAAAAGAGGTGGTGGTGTTGCGCTAATCTCTGAAAAATCGCTCAAATTTAATACACGTACCTCTAATAATTACAAAACGTTTGAGGCTCTTGTGATGCGGTCCCCTCAATTGTCAATTGATGTAATAACTATCTATCGTGCACCTGGGCCATACACAACTTTCTTAGACGAATTTGCTGAACTTTTGTCTGAACTAGTAACCTATGCAGACAAAATAATAATTATGGGAGACTTTAACATTCATATGAACTCCCCACACAGTTCACTTACTATTGCGTTTAGTTCTCTAATTGATGCATTTGGTTTTACTCAACTGGTTGACTTGCCAACCCATAAAAATGGGAACACGCTAGACTTGATTCTGACTCGAGGAGTTTTAACCTCAAACATTATGGTGCTACCGTGTACTACTGTTATCTCTGATCATTATTTAGTGACATTTGAGGTGCTAACTAAATGTAAAGTTAATAAAGCTGAGGGATCTAGCGGACGCAATATAAGCACTGGCACAGTTTCTGAGCTCTTTGAACTCCTTCCTGGAGCAGTTGCGTCCTTTCCTAAATACAATGGCTCGATTGACTCACTCATGAATGAGTTCAATACCACCCTGACTAGTGTGCTGGATTCAATAGCGCCCATAAAACTAAAATCACGTCCTAAAAGACGCACACCTTGGTTTACTGAGGAAACTAGAACCCTTAAAAAAGAATGCAGGAAATGGGAGAGAAAATGGCGCGCTACCAAGCTTGAGGTTTTCCATCAAACCTGGTGTGACAGCTTGTTAAAGTATAAAGCGGCCCTTGCCTCTGCAAAATCGGCCTACCTTTCGAAGGTGATTGCGTCTCAAAAGAACAACCCCAAAGCCCTTTTTGACACTGTAGCATCGCTTACAAGGCAACAGCCTATCGCAGACAGTTCGACACACTCTGCTCAGGACTTAATGGTCTTCTTCACTAAGAAGATTCAATGCATACAGGAAGAAATTGCAAAAGATATTGTTAGTACCACACGTATTAAAGGACTGAAATTTACAGATGCACGACAGGGTGGCTGCCCTGGGAAAATGGCCGGTTTTAGTGAACTGTCACTTGATGATCTCAAACAAGTGGTGAATGCGGCCAAACCGACAACTTGCCAGTTCGACCCGCTCCCAGGTTCACTTATTAAAAGTCTTTTTAGCGTCCTTGGGCCTTCAGTTCTAAATATTATAAATACATCACTCTCCTCAGGTGTAGTTCCAGCAGCTTTTAAGTCCGCCGTTATTAAACCCACACTGAAACGACCCAACCTTGATCCAGAAATATTAAGTAATTACAGACCTGTGTCAAACCTACCTTTCCTCTCTAAAGTACTCGAAAGAGTAGTGGCACAGCAGCTGAATGCTTTCATATCGGAGAATAACCTTTTTGAATCCATGCAATCAGGATTCAGGGCTAACCACTCTACTGAGACAGCTCTGATCAAGGTAACAAATGATCTCCTAATGTCAATGGATTCTGGCGCTTCATCACTTTTGCTGCTGCTGGATCTTAGTGCTGCTTTTGACACAGTGCGCCACAATATCCTACTAGAACGGTTGGAAAAATGGATTGGTCTCTCAGGAGCTGTCCTCTCGTGGTTCAAATCCTACCTCTCAGATAGGACACACTGTGTTAAATATGGTGAAACGACATCTGAGCCCTTTAATGTTACCTGCGGTGTTCCGCAGGGTTCAGTGCTCGGCCCCCTACTTTTCAACATTTACATGCTTCCGTTAGGTGATATTATTCGCAAGTACAATATCAGCTTCCATTGCTATGCAGACGACACTCAACTATATCTTCCGTTGGAGGAATCTTCCACACTAAACTGTGGAAATTTGGAGGCCTGTCTCACTGAGATAAAAGAGTGGATGTCACTCAACTTCTTGCGTCTTAACTCCGAAAAGACTGAAATGTTAGTCATTGGTCCTTCTAAATGCCGGGACTTATTCTCAAAAACTGCTGTGAACATTGACAAATGTCACATCACACAGAGTGACTCAGTTAAAAATTTAGGTGTCATATTTGACCCTGAACTATCCTTTGAGATGCATGTAAAACAAATTACTAGAACTGCCTTCTTCCATCTTCGCAACATTGCTAAAATCCGTTCAATACTGTCTCAGTCTGATGCGGAAACATTAATTCATGCATTTGTTACCTCCCGTCTCGATTACTGCAATGCACTACTCTCCGGTCTCCCGAAGTCCAGAATCAAGTCTCTTCAGCTAGTACAAAATGCCGCAGCGAGGCTCTTAACCAGGACAAAAAAGTACGATCACATAACACCGATTTTGGCTAACCTGCATTGGCTCCCAGTTAGCCAAAGATGTGACTTCAAAGTTCTCTTAGTATTGTACAAAATCATACATGGACTTGCTCCCTCTTATCTTTCAGATCTGATCTGCCACTATGTCCCGGGCCGAAGCCTACGATCTGAGAGTGCTGGTCTTCTGATGATCCAGAGAGCAAAGAAGTCTTCTGCTGGTTCGAGAGCGTTCTCCATCCGGGCACCGGTGCTGTGGAATGCTCTTCCCCCTGAGATTCGATCTGCAACCTCAGTGGAAATGTTTAAATCTAAACTTAAAACTCACTTCTACTCCATTGCATACGAATAACCTACTCCTCTTGTCGGTTGAAAATAGTTTGTGTAATATAGTGTAACAATCTGTGAAGCCCTTTGAGACTCTTCGTGATTTAGGGCTATACAAATAAAAATGACTTGACTTGACTTGACTTGACATCGCTGTTTTCCATCTGCCATCAGTATGTACCTGTATTTACTCATCTTCATTCATGCAATGTTTGCGTTGCGTCGTCTTCTACAAGCCACGTGAACTCCTCTTTCCGCGATGCTTTTCATGTACGTTTACGTTTTGTAGCGTCACACATTTTGTTAGCTTCTTTTGAATATTTCTTTTGGGGCTGAGGTTTTGGCTTGGTTCCTAACCACTTATCTATTTTTCTTTTGTTCTCTGTTTTATTTGAACAATATTATATATTGCTCAAACATTTTTTTTTTGTGTGTTTAAGTTGTCGGCCACCCGGGCGGAGACGTTTTGGGCATCCGGGCAGACATTATTTCAGACACTGTCAATACCTCAAGTCTAAGAAAATTATCTAAGAATCACTTTGATACTAAAATGGCACTCTTAAATGCTACTAGGATTTTTTTTACAAACCTAAAAATTCTCTTTATTTATACTGTTTTCAGTATTTGGCACCCCTGAGAATGAAAAGCCTGATATGCTCTTGCTAATAAAAGGTATTAAGAAAGAATATATAACCTAATCTATTGAACAGTGTAGTTTTATTTTTCTGTTTTTACACTAAAATAAGTGAACAAAATCACCCTTTTTTCACCCTCTAAAATGTCTGTGAAGACCATTGTTTAGTAACTTTGGGGTGTGTCATCATTACAGCCCCCCCCCCCTACAAGAACAGAGTGTATCAATAAAGTTGAAGACATTTGAAAAAGAAAGCTTTATGGCGAATGAGGAATGCTGGCAGCAAACGATGAAAAAACGTTTTAGTAACGAAGTGCTAAATTTGTTACGAGCGGTTTTGGGATGTGTTGGCTGATGTGTGTGCTCATCGATGCATGCCAGAACTGAACAGCAACTGTCTTTGCGATTGTCACCTCTAATGTTGTGAACTTTGAAAACGTGCGCTCGTTTACTGGAGTGGAGTTGTGTGGGTTGTACTTGGTGATGTTATTGCCGATCACTTCGCTTTTAAAGACGAGTGAGGGAGGAGGGTGGACATAAAATGTTTCATTAAGAAGATAGGTGGGGTATGATGTCATATGCAAAGCGATAAAACGCTGAATTTGAATAGATTGATAACGGCAAATGGACTGCATTTCACTTAAAACCTACCAAAGGGCTTTATAATGTACTTCACACTTTACCCATACACATACAAAAACACACACGGAGACAGCCATGCAAGGAGCCTAACTGCTTATCGGGGGCATTTAGGGTTCAGGGTGTTGACCAAGGAAACTTCGACATTAAACTAGGAGGAGCCGGAAATCGAACCCTCGACCTCTTGTAGCGCTCTACCTCCTGCCGCAGAATGGAGCAATATGAAAAAGTCAAGGGCCCCAGAATAGGATGGTGGGGAATACTATTACTTACTTGAAGGGAAAGTGTGGATCATTTGTCCACCACATGTTACTGTTTGGTGAAGTCAACCGAGAACAAGTGCTAAAAACTACAAGAAAAAATATGAATTACTGCAGCTCAAAGTGACCAAAAAGCACCGTTTTCCTTTTTTTAATATATTTTTTTTTTTTGCCCGGCCTTTTTGAGGAGTTTGGGTACCTGTTGAAGCAAGATGGCAGACAATTATGTCTCATTGTTCGACTTATGAGTAGTTTTGAAAAAAGCATGTTTATTTTATTGTTGATCGTATTTTCGCTTATAATTCAAATAAACATGGGGTTTTTTAATGAACAAGAGGTGCATAATAATACACACTGTCTCTTTAAACTGCAAATTGTAAAGAAAAATATCCAGTTAAAAATTAATTGGCAAAAAAGAACAAAAAACATTAAAATAAGAAAGATAATCTTTTTTTTATCGTTTGGCAGGATATTTGAAAGTTTTAGAAAAATATTTAATGAAGCAAAATATAAAAATGAATACCAAATAATTGGATTCTTATCTCTTCCCCCTTATTTTAGTTGTTTCAGACAATAGAAATATTGTCTTATATTTCTGCTCATAATAAAGTTTTTGTTCTACTTTCACTGAAAATAATATAACAAAACAATAAATTCAACAAAATAAATAATGGAAAAAAAATCAAAAAACATTTTAATCAGTTTTCTTTTACTAAAATCAGTTGTTAACATACAGTACATTGTAAAATATGAAAAAGTATTAGATAGTTATTCACGGACAGACTGAGGAGATCATTTCTTCCTCATGCCATGAGGCTCTTTAACTCCACCCAGGGGAGTAAAAGCCCACAATAAACCACACCCCCACATTGCATATTACCCTATTTTTATTACGGTTTGTATTTTATGTAGCACTATTTAAATACTCTATATCAACACGTTACATTGGGTATTTATGTATTATATTGCTTTTACTTTATTATTGTTTTATTTTCAACACAAGGATACTGCTGGAAGTGTGAATTTCCCTACGGTAACAAATAAAGTATCTATCTATCTATCTTCAATCCAAGTATTTATTTCATACTTCACTAAAATTCTCTAAATTTAACTGCAAAATTAGAAAAATGTTATCAGATTATTTGTTCATTTAAATCATTTTCTTCTCATATCAATACAAATATTTTAGTCGAATAAAATAAGAAAATACTATCAGAAAACATTTAAATGCTGTAATGTTCTTATTATACTCACAATTGTTGCGGAGGGCAGGAGCCCTTCCTCTTTTGTTTTCAGGCAATGAGGATAGGACACCCTAAACCAGGGGTCGCCAACCTTTTAAAGCTTAGAGCTACTTTTTGTCAATGATTGGCTCGAAAAACTGTTATTAAAATGTTGTTTGTGTTATCACCAGATTGTAAATATTAGACTTGAAGTTAACCGTTAAAACATCATGTCATCGTGCACCACATTCGAGACCCCTGCCCTAAATTGTTAACCAGCTCGTCACAAAGCTCTATATTTTCTACTTTAGGGATCTACCCAGAGTAAAATGGCATGTCTCGAATTGGAAAGATTTCTCTGTTAGCCTCTTAGAAAGGGTGAAACGTCTACCCTGAAAATGACCTTTTATGTGTTGGGTTTTTTTTTTCTGGCCAGCCATCTTTCCTGAGCGCAGAGCCTCTGCTCCCGCCACCCAAGTTCCACTCGCACAGTCTGCGCCGACTGCCTCTCTACCAGCCACTGCACATTAGCGAGCCAATGCCCGTCTCTCTCAACGTGGGGCACCCTACCCTGCCCCCCCTGCCGGCCCGGCACAGGCTGCCCCCGGCCAACCACCGCAACAGTGCTCTGTCGCCGGCCGCTGTGCCACCGTTCCTTAGCCTGCCCCGCCAGCCCGCCTCCTACCGACTGGGCCAGGTTTGTCTCCACCATTATTTGTGTTCTACTGACCTAATGTTGTTACTGTTACAACTGTGTAATTCCCTGGCAAATTCTGAAGCGTACTCACACATTAATACAGAAATCCCTCGGTTTTCGCATTTAATGGGGACCAGAACCACTCGAGATAAAATCTGTGAGCTAGTGTTGCACCTTCATAAAAGCACCCAAAGGGTTATACTTGCCTCTAGATGATGTCATTACCTACTAAGAGTATAACTAAATAATAATTATACCGTAAATTCTGGACTATAAGCCGCTACTTTTTCCCCAAACTTTCAACCCTGTGGCTTATTCAGTGATACAGCCAATCTATGTAATTTTTCTAACGGCCGCCAGCGGCGCTTGAGTACAAAAGGTAAGATTTAAACCGGTGGAATATATGCTCTGAGGAAGACTGCAACTTCTTGGCTTGTGCAAAAATTTAATTAGCGTAAACATACTCTCATCATGCAAAATGCAAAAAGAAAGGCACATGACGCAGCTTTCAAGCTAAAAGCAATCGAGCAGTCCGATAAAGAAGGAAACAGAGATACTGCACGTAAACTAGGCATAAACGAATCGATGGTGAGACACTGGAAACGGCAGCGAGAAGAACTGGAGAACTGTAAAAAGGCGAAAAAAGTTTTCCGAGGTAAAAAAACTAGGTGGCCCGAACTGGAAGACCTTCTAGAAGACTGGGTGAACACACTGAAAGCAGATGGCCGAGGTGTTTCGACTGTGCAGATCAGACTGAAAGCAAAAACAATCGCCACCGCAAAGAAAATTCCAGATTTCAAAGGAAGACTGTCGTGGTGTCTTAGATTTATGAAACGAAAAGGTCTGTCCGTCAGGAGATATAAATTTAGTGGATATATATTTTTCCCACCCTTACCTTTGGGAATATACACTTTTTTCCTTGGATTACTTTCAACGGGACCCGGACTCTGCAGGTCTGCATCAAACTTTAAGTACCTGTATCATTTTCCGTTCATTTTGCCGGCTGTGATTTTTGGACTGTGTACCTTAATGAAGGACATTTAGTTTCAATCGCGTGACTTAAAGTCGGGTTTGGGTTAATTTTGTGTTTGTGTTACATTTTTTAATGTGGGCGCATGCGGCTTATATACCGGTGCGGCTTGTGTAAGTACAAAATCGTTTTTCCTCTTAAAATGTGGTGGGTGCGGCTTATAATCAGGTGCGCTCTATAGTCCGGAATTTACGGTATATCTACAAACAATAATTGCAGTTGAATGAATGGTTTTATTGTCATCAATCAAAAGTAAAACGACAACGGAGTGAAGCTTTGATAACCGAAATGCGAAGTAGCGAGGGGTCTCAGTTTATTAAAATTAATATATGAATGTTCCCTGGCGAATTCTGAATAGAATAGAATAAATGATAAGATGTAAGTTCATTTATTTGTATTATTTAAGCGTCTCGTTGTGGTATACAAAACTCCATAAAAAAAAGCATTAACTATCATATAAACATGCAATTTACACATGGGTCAAGAAATTTGCATTTATTTGACATAACACAATGCTTACTTAGAAGCAGCGTTTATCAACCTTTTTTGAGCCAAGGCACAGTTCCTTCATTGAAAAAATGCCACGCCACACCGCCAGTCAATGCTGTTGCATCTCTGGTAGCGGTAGATCCAAATGATAGCTTTTACTAGACCGCACAGGCACACAAATTGGATAATTTCCCACGGCACTTACCGTTAATTAATTACTGTGCCGCGGCAGACTAATTTGTCCAACAGTGGTTGAAAATCACAGATTCAGAGGGAGCTGTCATTGATTGTTTGCCATTTTGCTGCTAAGGGTACCCCTAACATCCAAAAATCTCGTGAAAGGTTTTCTTTTTTCGGTGCATGCAAGTTTTTATATGCATGGGGAGGTATTTGTGCTCTTCAGTATAAATCCTCAAAGAACTTTGTCCACCATGTATATTGTGGACTCCTGGCTGACTCGAGTAGTAAGCAAACCAGCAGAGGCGAAAGTCGATGTAGCCTGCTTGGAGTTTCTGATCATGTGACCACAAAAAGCTGCAGTCGATACCAGTATTAATAGCCATCACAAAAGCCGAGGAGCCTGGTCTCATCCTGATACCAATGCCTGGTAACAACACTTGCATATTCCTATTTTTCAGCTTATCCCTAGCTCAAATATTTTTTCATATATCAAAAGAGGTAAAAAAAAAATCATTACCCCTCAAATTATTACCTCGTTTTAAACATTAGAATTGTTCCGATTTAACAGTAAAAGATTTAGCCCAGGGGTGGCGAACAAGTTTGACACAAAGAGCCGAAATTTTTAACTGTGAGAGTCAAAGAGCCACACCAGGCACTGACCTGCCATGACAGACAGACACACAATTAAAAACATTTTATTTCCCAGAACACACTCCTCTCCTTACAATACAACAAGTATTGTTCTTGTGTTGATTTAAAGGAAAGTGTCCACCCTCAATACACACAAATAAAAATACACATGAAACAAGGCAAAAAGCCACAGTATATAAAAAATATGATGAGGCAAAGAGCCGCATTCTTATTGGCCAAGAGCCGCATGCCCACAGCCGCGTGTTCGCCACCCCTTCTTTAGCCTATCCCTGCAAAAGAATTCAACTTAAAATTAAAATCTAAATATCTTCATATCATTTGAGGCAGTGACATGCAGCCAGGTGAGGCAGGCGAGGTAATCTATAAATTAAAATTACATAAAATTATTATATTCTGAATTGGGAGTTTTTTGTCATTTAATTTCACAATTTCTGAATTGTCTTTTCCCAAACTGCAGAATTTTTCACAATTTATAATGAATATTATGAATTCAATTAGTATGTAATGTATTACTATGCTGAGTGTCTGCAGATGCAGAGTGAGGCACTCAATTCTTTTGCCTCGTGGCAGAAGGCGATAGTGAGACTACGGATTCTGATTCGGCACACACCCGAGCACCAAAGAATAGAATTAATGATGCTAACAGCTAGTCAATCCATCCAGTATTTTTTCTCATTGCTTTAACTTTTATTGATGCTACCAACGCTTTTATCCAAAAGAAGCAGAACATATACTTTTATTATAAGTAAAAGTAAGACGATAAAGCATGTTGTTTTATGCTGCAGTTTATATATTGCTTTCTAAAAGGAGGAATAAGATGTAAGTTCATTTATTTGTAAATCTGTTTGTGCCTCACCAGACATGAACCTCACCCCACGTCATTGATTTCAGGTCATTGTGCATACTGACGCATCATTTCCAATCATTCCATGTGTAATTCAGCCATCTATGCTTCAAAGGCAATTACTTCAGAAATTGCGTTCTTTGGTTTCTAAGAGTTTTAGCCAATTGTTACCAAATTGATTCTTATGTTCAGTTCCACGAAAAGTTTTCTTATTGTGGCATTCGGAGATGTGGGAATTAAAATCATGCTTTTATAAGGGGGAAAAACATAGATGATTATCCCCCTCTCCAACAAAACAAATCCCGCCAAGCCTGCTTCAATCTTTGCTCCGAATCCTAGTTCACTTTCCAAATACAGTCCCTGCTAACATAGACGTTATCGTACACTGTATTTTTAGCCACCAAACACAATCTGTCTGCAGAATATTGAAAACAACAAAACATGTGCTCGTTTAAAACCAGAATTATCAAACCTGAACCAAGATGGAAATCCAATGCCATTGTTGAAACAGTTTATTGACGCACAAAGATTTAGTCTGGCTTCAAAATAACTTAGCCGTAGGCTAACAAATAAAACGGTAGTGTAAGTGAGTATGGTTTCATCTGTTTTTCACGGGCATTTTTATACTCACTTACACAAGTCTTAACCACGAGACTGCAAGGATTGACAAAGGAAAAGGCATTACATTTTATCTCATCATCACGCTCTTTTTACTCACAACGTTGTAATGGAGCATCATGGGAAAGAGTTCAGCCAGAACATTGTACAACATGATATCGTCAGTGAAATTAGTGTAATGATGAAAAAATGGAATACATTTTCCTTTGTAATCTACAACCCTAGTATCCCAGTGATTACACCGTGGATTTTGGCTTTTTATCATTATTACTAAAGTTAGCATTGGGTCGGGCTGCTGAAATAACCAGTCTGTGGTAGAGTGAAGGTCGCCGACCACTATTAACTATACTCTCCCTAAAAATACCAATCAATTTTTTACTAAAGCTACCATATTTGTTTTTTTTTAATTAAAAAACTAATCATCTTGACTTGAGACTAAAATTTTACTCGATTGCCGTTTTATCTTTAAGTGAGACCAAGTCTTTGTGCGTGAATAAGCCGCTCCAACGATCGCATTCGGTTTTTGTTTTTGGTAAAAGTTTGCCACTTCCGGTCCTAAACAAGCCCATGTTGTCCGTTTCGTTTTAATATTCTAGAGACTGATTGTCCTTTGCTTGTTAAACTAGAGTGCACGATAACATTTACCGCTTTTTAGCATTAAAAGGTTGGCGGGTATGCATTTGTATCGAGCGCACAGTGATGATTTGCTCTCCATCGCCCGAACGTGATTTCCCAAGAGTTCAAACTGTTTGTCTGCTTCCTAAAAAACATAAAAAACGTTTGTGTCAAAACAAAACGCCGCAAGCGTTTTTTTTTTTCCCAGTGTCTGATCGAGTGCTCGGGCGACAAGGCACACGTCGAGGAAGAGATTCGATTGAAAGGCCGGCGCGAGGGCAAATGGCAAGCCTGGAAATAAAATACGCTCGGCAGATTATTGCGAGGCTTCCACCGTTGCCGCTCATATTTGCGATGCGCCGAAGCTTCTTTGAAGGCCAATCACGTCTTTGTGCAGTCGGGTTACGGCGAGCGATTGCATCAGCGCGGAAAGGGGAAAAAACTGCTGCCGACGACTTCTCTCGAACGGCAGCAGATATCACAAATCGTTAAATGTTGGGTCTTGTGATTTAAACACAGCCCACACAAGGAATCAAATAGCATCGATCAATAATTCACAAAAGGAAATGAATCAACTATTTGCACACAAACAGCTGTACGGTACAACAATACAGTGCCCGAAGGCTGAAGGCTGAAACCAAAGCTTTAAACTTCTTACCTCTTTTCCATTTTTTTCCTTCGCAGGGAAGACAGAAGCTAAATCTAAACAAGAGTGTGTTTTATCTCACCACTGTCGTGCAACTGAAAGAGAGTGCTACAAAGCACAAGGAAGAATAAGAAACTATAGACTCAAAACGACCAGTTTTGTACTAGTTTTTATGTTTCGGGTTCCCGTAGCAGCAATATGGCGGACAATCATGTCGGCCCCCTTTAGCTGAGGCTCATGTTATTTAAAACAAAAATGCAAATTTCTCTCCCTATGAGTATTTTATCAAAATGTATGTTTATATGATAGTCATGTATTTTTCTTATTTTTATCGATAGTTTTTTTTTCAACAAAGAATCGCTAATTAATGCACACTGCCCCTTTAAGAATGTTAAAAACACCGGGGAATCACAGCCACCTGGGGGCAGTAGACAACAAAAGTACACTGATCAGAGTTTTGTGAATAAATTCAATTAGCTGCAATGATGACATTTTTCGCAAAAGATAAAGAATAAACTTTCAAGTATTTTGACGTTGTTTGTTTAAAGGGGGCATTGTAATCATTTTAGCGCCTACTACTGGTAAAAAGAAATCATTTAAAGAAACTATTTTGGTTTGAATAATTAGCACGAAAAAAAACTGAATTATCATGTAAACATTCATTTTTAAATACTTGTAGGTTGTGGATGGGTAGAAAAATTGAGAAGAAAAATCATGCGGTTTGGTCACTTTGAGTCTCCGTAGTTTTTATTCTTGCTAGTGCTTTTTAGTAATTGGTTGCACTACACCATACAGTGACATCTGGTGGTCATATGTTGCAAGGTGTCTCTTAAAATTTTGAGTCAAAGCATTGGAAGTATTAGACAAAGACAAGTTATAATAAGAGAAGTCTCCAAATTACGGTTTCCTTTGATTTTACTCTTCCAAATTAACAATTAATTCATCGCAATACTTTTTTCTCCATTTTTTTGCTTTTTTTCAAAGGAAAAATTTCCATCTCTGTGAAACCTCAGCAGGGTTAGTTTCCTTTCGTTACCAGAGTTGTTAAAGGGACAGCGTGTAATATTTAGTGCCTACAAATGGTACAAAAACAAATTATCAAAACAATGTTACTTCTTTTTAAAAAAATCATGTTGAAAAATGTGTATTTATTTTCCATAGTGGAATCCCTAGCTAGAAGTTGTTGCTAAGTTTTTTGGGCATCTTGCTGCTACCCTGTACTTATTTGGCACTTGTTTTTGTTTATATCAGACAATACAGTGCCATCTAGTGGTCAAATATTACACACTAGGGCTTTAACTTTTAGTATGTTTTTTTTATTTTTATTCGTTTTAAAAGTAGACATATACCAAAAGGAGTAACTTATTTTTGTCGTATAAATAAAAAAATGCTTTAAAGCTAATGCTAAAGTGTATGAAAGATTTGATTTACACGGGATCAGAAAATTAGCATCCTCTTTCAAAAGGAATTTTAATGTTAGTGATTTTAGTTTGACTCCAAAAATTGAACTGGAATTAGCATCAGCACATCAGCAGTTAATGTCAAGTTGTAGTTTGGTGTCTAGAAAAAAATCCCTTTCAACCTCTTTGATATTTTCTTTTCAATGTCCTTGTTTTCTATAAAGCCAAACTAAAAGCTCATTGTTGGCGGACCGCCCCGCGTTCTCTGAGGACCAGCACGATCTCGTTTCTGGCAGCTTAATCACATCAGGATTAGATTTTTTTTTTTTTTTTTTTTCCCCTCCCTCTGGATTTTTCTTGTCATGTTATTTTTTGTTTTTTTACACCGATGCGGCACAGAGCAAATTTTGACACATTGTGGGCGGGCGCCACTTTGTTGCATAGCAGGTGAGCTGGCTCTGCCGCTCGCTCTGCGGCTTTTTCTCGCCCACGCCGGCGAGTGAAGAGCCTCCCTGCAGGAAACGTCACGTACTCCAAGAAGAAAGTCGCAAAGTTAATTTCCAAGTTGTACGGAAATCTGGAAAATGTGAAGTACTTAGCAGTTTAGGCCTATGATAAAGGCAAGGCAAGGCAAGTTTATTTGTATGGCACAATTCACACACAAGGCAATTCAAAGTGCTTCACAGAAATGGCAAAGAGACAGGTTAAAAACACACAATTACAGTTAAAACAAGACATTAAATTAATTAAACTAAATTTAATATGTGGTTTTTAAAATTCATTAAAACCAAAATATTACCTCTGTTCTTGCAGTTATTGGGGGGGAGGAGAACCTCTCTCAGCAAAGTAGAAACGCGCCTTCATAAAACCAACTGAGAGTATACAACAAAATATGAACTATAGATCTGCAAATAAAAACACACAGCACAGAATTGCAGTTGTGCAAATGGTCTTTATTGTCATTATTCAAAAGTTCAACAAAATTGGAGGGCTTCTTTCAGTGTAAGAAAGTGATTTAAAGAGCTAGCACCGGGTCTCTGATGAATAAAATCCAAGAGTCCTGAATGTAGCAGTGCCCCACAAGTTGTAACTCCAGGTCATCCATTTCAAGTGTAGAGGATCTGGGGTTTGTGAGAAACGGGTGCGGCAGAGGCGGCTTATTATGTAGCCATAGTAGTTGGCCGGACCTGCAGCGCCGTTATTGCTTTTACTCTCAATCCCACCTCAGTCCCTTCGCAGACCCAATAACAATCCATTTTCAATGTAACAAGGTTCTAAAATACTAACTGTTGCCTTGCTTAGCAGTTTGTTTTGGCTGGACACTTGTGACTTGTGTGCCCGCCCACTCCAGCTGTTTGACTGCCAGCATATACCAGTCTATCACAGTCGTGCGCACAGTCACACCCACCCATCACACATACAATCAAGCTGTCCTGTGATAGCATTTGCTGTCTGCTGTCTTCTGAAGAACACAATGTACGATATGTTGATATCAATGACAATTTAATTCAAAATCCGTAAAATATCGAAATCACGACACAGTGAGGGCTTACTGTATCAGCAAGTTTCTCTATGAGCCTTGGGTGTGAGCCGTTCCAGACATTCTGGGGTTAAGTCAGGTGTATGTGGTTACTATTACTACAGCTTAAGGCAAGTTATATTTAAGACTTTTAAAACGTTTTTAATGCCTTTTGAAATCAAATTTAGGACCAAGTCATCAAAAACAACACAATTGAAACAAACAAACCAGAAATATTTCTTGACCAAAATACATCATGCCTCCGATACATTACCTGGCACAGCTCGTAAATACGGCGAAAAACGTTTGTTGGACAGCCATTTCTTAGTAAATGTACACTTCCCCATTGTCTAAAGTTGCTGTGTTTTGGGAGTAGACTCAAGACATGCTTCTGCTCTGAAAAGCCTGACTGAAACTACATCACCGTTTTGATAGTTCCATTATTGTGGTCACGCAATGTAGCCACCAAAGTAAATCAGTGATTTATTTAAAAAAAGAGAATTGATAAATCTTACTAATTAGTTTTAGTACAAACAAATTTTGATCTTATGTGTTATTTTTAAGGCTTTCAAAATTGGATTTAAGACATTTGAATGCCAAATTAAGGACTTATTTTTAGAAAAATGAATTCAATGCCTTTTAGAATTCAAGGATCTGTGGGTACCCAAGAATAGTTTTGCACTCCATCTATTTTATATTTAAGAATCAGTCAATTGTGGTGAGACGTGTGTCTGGTGAGGTGGTCAAATTACAAATAAATGAACCTATATCTTTTTCATCATATAAAAAAACAGGTCTTATTGTCTTACCTTGTGAATGAAATATATTAAAGAAACTCCGCCACAGCCTTCAGAGGGCCAAATACGCAGTTCTGACCAACGCTCACAAGGTTCCCGGAGGTAGAAATTTGCTTTCCCTTAGACGAAATGAACAGTATGGAATCACCAAGTAAGTAAAAGAAACAAGCCAGTGGTGACACCAGACCTTATACACCTCATTAGTTCACTGGTGACTATTTTTGGTAACATTTTTCAAACTGCGCTTGCGCAAAAGGAAAAATTGTCAGGAGGGAAGAAATAGAATCGTGTGCTACCATCTGTCTCTTGTGAACTGAGAATTTGAGGACTACTGTTCTTTTAAGGTAGCACCCACATTAGCCGCAGTGGTGTAGTTGTACCACTAGATGGCACTGAAAACATACCTTAATAATTATTACACAAACATCACTTACATTGAAAGACTGTTTTGTTTTTTTTAACTTTATAATTCCAAGATGACTCGTGAGACTGTGCCTCACCAACTTCCCCTGACTGCCCGTCACTGTTGAGCTTAATTTTGTCTGGGTCAATGGAATACTTTTTGGAGAATTACCTTGAAAGTCCAAACTAAAGCTCCTGTTCACCTACAGGATTTTGACAAGCCCAGTCCACCTCAGAAGCCTCTTCCTGCCGACCCGTTGGGCAGGAGCGCTCGACTGGGTCACAACACTGGGAGGGGACCGTTGCCCATACCAATTCCCACCGTACCCAAACCACCCCCAACCATCCCGCTACCCACCAGGTAAGTCTGGGTGGAAAAAATGGAATTGAAAGATTTTTAATGCCATTGATAACAATTTAGTGAAACATTGTATGCAACGAGTGTAAACACCTAAAAAACACTTTAAAAGAGAAAAATAAGATAAACAAACAAATCAAAATCAGAAAATGATCTTACTTCAAACTTTGAAAGGACCTTCATTAAAAAGTTTGGCACCCGTTGGCAGCTCTAGAATATTGATTAAGAATTATTTGCTCACAAATAAATGTGTATTAAATATTAAGAATATAATACAACTCATTAAATAAGATGAAAAAAACAAGTTCAAATAATAATTGTTTGAGCCTGGTTATCGTGAAAGGCGGATTCCCTCACTGTTTCTTATTTTTCTCATGCTGAGGTTTTGAGTTTTTCCTTGCCTTCATACAGGTTTTAGATCAGGGGATGGTGTGATTAAGGGCTATACAGGTAAACACTACTTGACTGTCAGGATAAATATGCAAAATTATGAACTTTTCTTGTTCCTTAGATGGATAATTTTGCCATTTTTAAGTGCAGCGCACATATTTTCTTTTATTTCTCCTCAGTTTTTTTATTGCTAAAAATTCAGGTCGGAAAAAAAAATCTAAAATAAAATAGGAAGATCTCTATTCAGCAATCTATCAGCAGCCTTTTATAGTTTTTTGTAATGTTTTAACTCTAAATATAACACAATATGACATTTAACTATGTATTTGTAATATTTTCCTCAATGCTTACACTAATAATTACAGTCTTAAGAAAATACAGTATTGAATAAAAGTATGGTGAGGTAGGCAAAGTAATTATCTTGTTTGTTATTGTTGTGTAGATGGAGAATTAAGCATTTTATGCATTGTTTTTGTATAGTCAAACCATGTCATGTTTATTTGTATAGCCCTTAATCACAAAGAGTCTCAAAGGGCTGCACAGACCACAGATTATTGCAAACCACAGACTATTACACCATCCCCTGATCTAAAACCTACATGAGGGCAAGGAAAAACTCAAAAACAGAAAAATGAGGAAAATGAAGAAACCTTGAGAAGGGGTAATCCCCCTCCCAGGATGACCAGGCTGCAATGGAGGTTGCAATAACAAATAATACACAGATATTGCCAACATGAAATATAGGTTATTCAAATGCTATAGAATAGAAGTGTGTTTTAAGCCCAGATTTAAACAGTTCCACTGAGGTTGCAGATTGCGCATCATGAACGAGCTGAAAGGATTTTTTTGCACTTATGTATGTGCATTTCCTAGGCATTCCCGGATAAAACTTTTTTTTTTTTTTTTTTTCATTTTTGGGGCGTTTGGGCTGTATTTGACACAGGCCTTTTCTTTCACCGTTTTCATGATACACTAACAAATAGAAAGTAAAACCATTGGGGACAGGTGTGATGTCACTCTTCAGCACTCCACCAACCCCCATTCCTTATACCCTAATGAGTTCTGCCCCGAACAGCTTTGCTAAAGATGAAAGCAGATAGGTATGGTGCAAAAAAAAAGAAAAAACGAGGGCTGTTTAAACTCAGTTGGTATTGGTAACACATACAGAATAAATATTTATTGAATTATTCGGACTATAAGTCGCACCAGCCAAAAAAATCCATAATTGAAAAGGAAAAATTATATATACTGGAGGTCGCACTGGAGTCACATTTTGGGAATTTTATTACATAAAACTGAACACCAAAAATATACATGTCATCTTGAAAGGCAATGTAAAATAAACGGGCTGAATAAGATTGCTCAGTATATGAACGTTCCCTGATTGACATCGTGTTAATTTCAGTAACGATGTAGCAGTTTTTCAGAAAACATGCTTACCAAAGTCCAATGAAATTTTCACGGTAAACAATACACTTCTAAGTCAGACTCATCTTGGCCTCCACTTTCCAGCTTGTTATCTGCAGAATATGATTTTTTTTCAGTGTCATTTTTGTTTGGTTGTTTTTATAAATGAGTGATGTTGTGCTGAAGAAAATGTCCCCCCCTTGCGGGAACGCGCATACCTCGCTAAAATGACTTCACATCTCATTTATTATTATTATTATTATTATTATTTCATGCATGGATTGCATTTTTTGGCACAACACGACAAGGTTGAATTTATCAACACCCTCAGTATCAGTACCCTCTTGTGCTTTAGTGTAAAAATATGTAGATTAATATACAGGGGGCTACCAGGCTGTACTTGCCCAAGGCACACCACAGAAAATGGTGCCCCTACAACCCTAGTGGTTAAGGGATATAGTCAGTCTATTTCACATACAAGTTTCACCTGAGTATAAGCCACACCCCCTGTCAAACTATGAAAAAAAAAACTGCGACTTATAGTCCGAAAATTACTGTATATTAACATGTTCACGTTTTTAGAATGCCTCAACTTGACTGAAACCTATATGGGATTGTTTTTCCTTTTTCAGACCTGCACCTATGTTGCCCTACAGACCACCAAAGACCCCCAAAGACTAAGGAGCATCTCCCCGAAGGCAAAGAGTGTTTGGCTCACTCTTTTCCTCGTTTTTGCACTAATCTGTGACGCCTGCAACGGATGTCTATTATGTGAAAAGCACCACAATTGTGTTTGTGGACATTTGGAAACGAGAAAAAACAAAAAAAAAGGAAACCCCACATGGAGGTGCTCTCCTACTTCTCGGTGCTCTATCTTGACCTTGCTCAGGTACCAACGGACTATTTATTATTGTATCCTTCCGTCACAGGAAGATTGGACATTTCTGTTGGAGGCGTTTTTTACTTTTAGGAGGCAACGTTTGTGTTTTGTAACCTTTCATCAAAGGACAAAAGGGAACCAAGTCACGTTGTCGTCCACATATGAGCAAAAAGAGTTTCTTTGTTCCAACTTGGATGAAAAATAGAAATTCATCAAACACTACCACTTTGTGATGTTTACAGAAAATCATCAGTGTTTTTAAAAGAGGGGGGGTGAGGGTCATACAAATGTCTCGGAAAATGTTTCCCCTTTACACGTTTTGAGATTGTTCGATGTATTTTCTCCATGGCATCCGTTTTGCTTTTTCTGTGAGTGTTCGAAAAATAATTCATTACATGCAATTTTGTTCATTTTACCGTTGTGCATAAACACTGGATGTGTGGATTAAGGTTTAACACAAACAAGAATCTCTAATCTCTACCGCACTGCCCTCTTCTGCAAAATAAGAGTTATTACAATTCCCAGTTTTTGACCACTTATTTTTGTGTCATGGCAGACATTTCAATATGAACTAGCCGTGACCATTGATATTTGAATGCACCTTGAGTTGGTATCAAATTACATTCATATTCAAACAACCACGTCAATAAAACTATACAAGAAAATTGTCGTGGTTTTCTCATTTCACTATGAAAGCTCAAGAGTGTCGTTCAATTGAAAAAGAAACATCAATATAATAAAATAATCCCTTTTTTTCCATTGAATTATAACACTCTCGGGCTTCAGCCTAAATAATGGTGCAACTGTGTATGGAAGCTCAAGGGTGCCACAATTCAATTATAGTAGGAACATTTAATTATTTTGTTTTTTTAATGAATTGTGTCACTCTTGAGCTTATGGAGCAAACTAAAACAGTCAGAATGAAGTTGTGCTCACTTGTTGTTCAACTCGCTACTAGAAAGTAGCTTCTGATTTTCAACTACCGAATGTTACATTCTCGTGTGTCCAGACAAGACAAACTACTCAATCATACGTCAACATTTTGTATACAATTTAATGAATGGGTTCCAATTCAAAATCCCTTTTATAGATCAATTTAAGTTTATTCAGAAGGAGCCACAGAGTGAGAGCAAAGTTTCCTTTCAGAATATTCTGGACTGTTCAGAGTTGCTTAATACAGATTTTCTTTCCTTTTAAATAAATACAATTTGTTTGTCGCATATAACCAAAAACCGGTTTACAGAAATGGTTACAAAGGGAAACCCCTAGTAGTATCAGCGGAGTTGTCTATTAGAGCTTAACTTCCACTGCTACTTAGTTATAGAAGCCCAAAAGGGTAAAAATGCAATAAATAAAAATGAATTTTAAAAATAAAACCTTTTTCTAAATAACAGGCGATTAAGCGATACAGTTATTCATTTTTAAAACGGATTTGCAATGGAATATCTACTTAGTATTTGTTAAAACCCATGAATTCAACATTTCATTCCAATAAATAATGTTGAAATATTTAACATTTTGTCATAATGTCAAATTAATTTCTATGGTTTTATTGAAAAATAAATTCTCTTCTCCACAATGGCCTTCTTATTTCAGAATATTGATTGAAAGCAGGGGTCATCCTTTTGTAAATCAATCTACAAGAGGCAGAGATAGCAATGTAATGGATTCCTTTGTTCAAAAAAAAAAATGTTTGAAAATAAAATCAATAAAATGAATTTAAAGTACATCTTTACAAAAAATGTGATGTAACGTCTTGAAATTAATAGAATTCAAAAATAGTAAGTGAACTAATAATGACGCCGGATTTAAAAATGAATAACCATTATTGTCTGTCGATTCTTTTTCTTACATTTTGGCACTGCAGGACTCTCCCGAGTGGCCATTGCAGCCATGAAAACGGTGCGACGTTTGAATAATTCCATTTGAAAATCAAAATGTTACACTTTCATAATTTCTTTCATGTTCAACATTTAGTTCTGTCAAAATAAATCGGGAGCAAAGGTAGCTATACAATTTAAAACACAATTCATACACATTCATGCACACCGTTTCTCTTTTTCCGGAACCTGCAGAGCTAAATTTACAAAACAATCTTTACATGTGGAAAGTCCATACTTATAGAACTTAAAACAACCACTTTGAAAAGGGTGCAAATAGCTTCTCAGTCTATTTATAGTAGTACCTTATAAATGTGCTGTCATGATGGCACATCTGCTTTGTTTCCGGCAGCATCAGGAGTAAGCTTCTGTAACAGTTCAGTGTAGAGGAGAACTCTGGCTTGCAATGGCATGTCCTTGTCGCATCGAAGCAGCTTGGAGTAAATGTTCTTGTAGCTTTGCAGAATCTCTTCGTCCGTTTTGCTGCAAGCCAACGAAATGTCAGGCGCTCCACACGGGAAAAAGTAAGTGGTATCTTTCATCGTCCTCACCTGGGTTTGCGTTTGTTTTTTGTCATGAGTTTGATGAGCTGAAGGAGCAAATCTGAGAAGCGCGACTCAAAAAGAGAGCTGAGCTTGATCACCTCTTGGAGGTTCAGTCCTGATGCTGGGAAACCCGCAGATTCACCATCCCTTTCCTGAACATTACATGAGACCCAAGAGATAAGATTAATGACAGCGCTCTCTACTGCAGACGGTGAGCATTACAATAAAATGCAAGCAATAAGCATGGTTGGGTAGGACAGCGTTTTTCAACACTTTTTGAACCAAGGTACACCTTTATTTATAAAAAAGTTGCGAGGCAAACCGTCCGTCGAAAATGTTAGAAAATTAAGTTATGTCAAATATTTCACTGTACTACCTCATGAGCAGATGATTAGAATATAAAAAGAAGAAAATAATACTTAAAACAATAAAAGAATGATGTGCTTTATTTATGTTTTTATTTTTTATAGTGCAATCTTAAACCGCTTTGTTAAACAAATTAAGTTATTAAATGCACTGTGCTACCTCAGGAGCAGATAATTTGTATATAAAAAGTGTATAAAAATCTACTGCCACCTACTGATATGGATGACTATTACAGTTCCTCGTCTTAAGAAAGCAAAAATACTGATTGATGGCCTGATTTTTTTTGGAAAGATCAAATTGGGCACACTAGACAAGGTCTCACGGCACACTAGTGTGCCCCGGCACACTGGTTGAAAAACACTGGGGTAGGAGATTCTTACAGCATGACAACCAACCTTTGACAGAATATCATTTTTACCCACTACCTGAGTGTGGTGCCTCTAACAATTCAAAACCCAAAAGGTAAGCAAAGCTGTATTACGGTATCTTGAAGGACATTACATAGATACATTGTAAATGTATTGTATGCAGAATTTACACACACAATAAATCATTTTAATTATAGCAAGACATGTTCAATGGTTACCTCTTATAATGTTTAGTTTGAGCCTAGAAAAGCACAATGTGATTCCTATTTCAAATGAATTAGGAGTGTGCGTTACACGTGAGTGCACCGTCATTTTAAAATACATTTTAAAAGCATTTGAAACCCCAAACACAATATACCAATCCTAACAATTTGTTTGGGCTATGATGGAGTTTTGTGAATGTAAATGCTTTTGTCTTGCTTAAATAAAAAAAGAGGTTCTAATATTTAATTTCATGATAATAATGTCAACAATTTAAAAGTATTGAATATGGGGCAAGTACGGGAAATTAAATAAACAATTAGTGTGAGCTTTGGACTGTATGTTTGAAGCAACAGTCTTTACCCAGTTACATTTGCACCAGCTAGAATGATATGCTCCACTTAAAAGGGACATAGCGTTTATTTTGCAACCTCTACTGGTAAAGACATTCGAAAAAACATCAATTTAAAAATCAATGTTGATTTAAAAAGCAGGTATACACGGACTATCATATGGACGACCATTTCTTTAAAATAAATTAGGTTGATAAATTTGTATTATTTTACATTAAATGATGCTCACCTAAAGTTAGCTGACATGATTATTCGCCATCTTGCTGCTATAGGTACCCACAAAAAACAATCTTCTCCGTAGTTTGTTCTCTTCTTTGTGCTTCGTAGCACTTGTTTTCGGTTGCACTACACAATACAGCGACATATTGTGGTCAAATATTAGTGTTCCTTTAAATAATAATAACAATAATAATAATAATAAAAGGCACTAGCGTTGACACAACTTGTCAACAATAGCATTGTACTTCTTCATGGATTAACTTTGTGGATACTATTTCTGGGAATTCCACTTACCTAGCATAGGTTTGTTTATGGTTTTAAGCTGGAGGTAATATGGGTGAATAATTATGGTAACTAAACAACCCAAAATGATCAAATCACCGGGAAATTAAGAAATGGGCAACTGGTTGAAGCCAAAGGCTTAAAATGTATTTGGCTTCATAAAAGTCCGTATATGAATTCCAGAACAAACAGATAGGTGGCGGAGAACCACAACAAAGTAGAGTGGGCTTTCTACCTGTTGCTACGTTTTTTCGGATAAGGCATAAGATTTAGATCGATGTGGTGGTGGTCTTCTAACGGATATGGCTGCAGACAAAGTTAAATCATTTTTTATATTATTTCCCCACTTCCTCAGAAGAAAACCAAGTGGTCAGGCCACCCACCTCCTTCTGCTCCTCAAGCAGTTCTCTATGAATGATTTGAAAGGCGTTGCTGGTTTCCGCAATGATCTCCAAAGCTGTCATCAGACTCTTCTGCTTGGCCATGCTGCTGTTCTGAGCTGCGGCGACACACAAAATACAAAGAGGCAAGTATTTTAAACAACCGTGATCCGGCGGCCATACTGCAGCTTGCTGGGGAACGCACCTGCCATAGTGAACTCGGCGAAGGCCACCCGCTCCAGTAATGCTCGGAGAAGTTCACACGGTGCGTCTTTGAGGCTGAGGAACAAAGACACGGCCTTACTGTAGTGGAGCTCCGCCAAACTCCGGTGGTGCTTCCTCAAACGCTCATCCCCCACCTGATAACAGACAAGTATGGTAGAAACATGATGCTGCAGCACACTCGTGGGCCCTTTGACCTTGTCTGGTGTGCATCAGGAGATTGCTTAAATTTATTCTATTGAGGAGAATCACTTGATAATGAAAGTTTTTGCAAAAAGCAAGCTGTTACGTAGTCTCTATTCATGTCTTACTGTGAACATCAGAGTACCTGCAAAATTATTCTTCATCAGTAATTGACAGCAGATTTCCATTTTAATAAATGTCTGTTCAGGAGGAAGTAAGGTTAAAATAATTAGATAACAAATTTAGTTTGAAGACAAAGTTTGACTTTATTTTTTCTAATTAATTTTGTTTTAATAAAAGTTGAAATTTACAGTAGAAATTAAAACAAAAATCAAATTTTTATAAATACAAAATTAGTTACTAAATTATTCACCCACTAAATATTTGGCACACTTCAAAAAGTAACTTAGCAGCACATCAATGTGTGCTCAGATCAAAGTGTGAGTTTGTAAATTATTTTGTATTCATCTTATTTATCTAAAAGCACACAAAGGTTTTTTTTACATAAACCAATTTATGTGCAAAGAAATTCAGAGTTCGGCTAAATTATTTTTGAGGTGTTTAATGCGCATGCTCAAATGTATATAATACACAATTTTAAATTAATTATGACTGTTTAAAACATATTTGAATACTTTGTCCCTTTATGTACAAATATAAATCAACACACTACATACTGTATACACTAAGAGTAAGATTTGTCCTTAAAAAAAATCCAGCATGACCCGGCTTGAGGGTATTAAAGCCCGAACCAGCATAAACCCGACCAAATAACTTGATTTAATGAAAAGGGCCTAAAGTAAACCCAAAGCTGCATTTCGGCACCGTGCATACTGCGCACTTCGGCTTGAGTACGTGCTGCGCCAAGGTGCACATTCGGGTTTACTTCGGGCTCAGTCCCTCAAATCAACTGTGCACTTTGGGGCCATGGTACACACCGAAGTGAGCGGTACGCACAGCGCCAAAGTGTGTTTTTCAAGTAAAAGTACTGTTACTTCAGAATAATATTACTCAAGTCGAAGTAAAAAATAGTTATCGAAATAATTGCTTGAGTAAAAGTAAGTACGCCAAACAGCGTGCATATCTTTCACGAGGGGGAGAAAAAAAAGGAAAATAAAAGCGACAAGAGACAAGCACGGGCCCAAGAGCTTGCCACGAATATACACATACAAGTTTGTATATACATTTCTTTATGCATTTTTAAAAAATGGATTGGATTTTTTTCACTCATGAATTGCAGAGAAAATTGCAGGGAAATCGGATTGAGACTTGGTATATGCATATATTTCAATTCAAATCAAAGAATGGAAATTGTGATCGGGGAATCCCTACTACCTAAGATTAGCCAAATAGATATGAGTGGTTTGGGTGCACTTATTCACAACGTTCTATTTATTTCACCAGATTACTGGGGATGTTGCTCACCTGATTTCGGAAGCAACTGTGGTACATGGAAGCCAATCGGTGGTGGATAGTGGCCGCTCTATACTGGTACAGCGGCTGGCGGGCTGACTCGGTGTGCAGGTCGCAGTACTTGAGCGATTTCATCATGGCCTCAGTCACCTCTCGCTCAACCTTGACGAGTAAGCACTTATTGAGACCATATTGTTTGCGGTTTTGAATCAGTTCAAGTAAGATGATACCTGCTCCGGAGCTTTCCTGGAAAGTGGTGCGTAGTCCTGCAGAAGTGTGGCCAGTGTGAAGTATGTGGTGGACAGCTCCCAAATCACACTGTCCCAAACTGGCTGGTGGTTCTCTCTACATGACAGTGACCTCATTGCACGCAGGTAGTAATCTATGGCCTGGTATGAAAAAATAAGATTGTGAAACATTTTGATGACTTTAAGGTGTTCATTCAGGAGTGACATCGTTCTTCAGCTGAGGGGCAAATACAGATAAAGTGGCTTCAATTCAACAAACCCTAAATAAAAGAAAATTACAAAACAAAAAAAAAATGTTTACCGTCAAAAGTCAAAACAATGAAATAGATTATAATTTTTTTTAAACGGTGTCCTTTTTACAGTCCTGTCTTCAACGTTAGAACCTAAAATGTATTGCATACTTGTAAGTCTTTAACATTTACAAATCAAACCTTAACACAGCAAACAGGGGAAGAACCCCTTTTTTGCTGTCACCACGTTTTTTCTTTTGTCCATATAATCTATTTGGATCTTTGCACACGTGGAAAAACATTACAATGAGCCAATTTGGTATGACACCAATGTTTGGAGAAACTAACCACTGCTACAGACGTTTTTTGTTTTATTTTGACTTTATAAGCAGTGGGGCAGCTAAAAAATAGAAATCACACCCAGGCCGACATTTGGACAATGCTTTCACTGAAATGGAAACTAGAATATGCCGAGAAATAGTACAGAAAGGGAAAAGCCTGAGGACCCTTATATAAAAAAAGTGTCCGCACCTTAAGGAGCACCAGACTATGAGGCGCATGGAATTGAAATTACAGTAAAGATTGGGGTTTAATGATAAATGTATGCATTGATTGATGAGCTGTAATATATTAGAGATCACAATTGGATACAAATGCATAACATCGGATGCAACGGTAATCAAACCAGATCAACGCATAGAGTGCCACCTTGTGGTAGTAGAGCGCCTCCTGAGGGGAGAATTCCCCTCTGCTGTCATCCGTGGAGACACCCGAGTGGGCCTGGGCACAGATCCTCATCAGCTTGCCCGTGTTACACAGCAGCAGCGCTCGGTTGGTGCTGTCCCCGATGGCCTCAAAGTTCTTCATGCCCTCTTCGAAGTAAGCAAAGCTCTTTTTCCAAATCTCCTGCTCGGCGGCAGACACGGACGTCTTGACTGCAGAAGACAGCTGCTGATTAGAAACCCGAACATCATCAGTTTACATGTTAGCGCTCGCACCTTGGTCCGTCTGCATGGCCGCCGCTTGGTTCATGTAGTACACGCCCATCTCATTGCGGATGTTCCCGAGCCGCTTGAGCACCTGAGCCAACTGATCTGACGCCTCCCCCTTCAAGGCATGCGAGCCGAGCAGCTCGTAAGCGGCCTCGTAACACTTACTGCTAACAAACAGCTGGTACTCGGGATCCATAGCCAGGTCGGTAGCCATGTTGAAGGCTTGAGTGGTAGAATTGGAAATGTGTCAATTTACAGACATGATTTGGGAGCAATTTAAAAACGACAGTGGTACCTGTTTATAAGAGCGCCTCATAACACGAGAATTTTTAAAGGCGGGTTTTCTTGGAACAAAAATCTTGCACTATATACAAGGGTAAATCCAAAATAGGAGCAGTAACAGAGGCTAACGCTCAAGACAGCTCATCGCCAGCATCATCTGGTCAAATTAGCACATGCGCTTCCCACCATCAGCATCTGAGCCTGCCCACTTTTTTGTATTCGCAGAACATTTGTTTTTATCGTATTGTGACCCTGTACATTAATTCTGGAAAGGGAAATTGGAGGGTGTTTTCTGAGGAAAAGATGCAATGAAAAGAAGCAAGAAATTATAGAAAATCATAGCGTTCGTTTAAGTGACCTAGCTAAGAAGTACGATTGGTCAACATATCCTATTTGTAGGATATTAAAACAGAAATGTCATCAAGTTTTTAAAACTAACCAGGGATGTGACTGTTTTTTTTAAATTGTGAACTATTCATGATGACATGGAGAGAGTTGTTATTGAGGATACGCAACAAGGAGCTAGCAGTAGACGACAACACGAAGAGCAGTCGTTGTTGTCTACTGACAATATCCAAATATTCATGTGTTGAAATTTAAATACAAAAAAAAAACATTACTGGCAGAATACAGATAAGAAAATGGGGTATAGTAATACTAAAGATTGGAAATATTGCATAGCAAATGGATGCTTTAAAACTAAAGTTAACCTAGTTGTTACTGTTACTATTATTATATAATAGCTGTTATTATTGCTATTGTTGTTATTTTCATTGGTGTCTCAATGATATTTAGTTAATAGTAGCATTATAACATTAAAAGATGGGTACTACGATGATTGGCATATAACATATGACTATTGTTATTATTGTAATTATTGATATCCGACCTATGTAATATGTATATCCGTGAGATTTTGTTATATTTGGACACATGAGAGGATCTATCTGTAAAATGTAATTAACAGGGAAGATGAAGGGGTAGGAAAAATAAGCGTCTATTTCTTACTACCTCTTTTTGAACATGTTATGGTTACATTATTTTTGTTGTTGAGTCATTGTTTTTGTCCTGTTTTTATTTTCTAATGTTCGAAATAAAGTTTTTATTCATTCATTCATTGACAAAGACCTAGAACTTGAGGCAGCGTAAGTCCAACCAGAATGGATTGCAATGAGTGGTTTGAGAAATTGAAGAAGATGACTGTTGTTTGGCATGAAGAAGCAGCAAGTGCAGGTTAAAAATCCATGGAATGTTTTGCAGCGCTTTGCTTCATCAAAATAAAATAAAGAATATAAAAACAGTATGCTGTAAAAGCAGTTGTGTGTATGTTAATTTAAAGTTACAGTAATTTTAATTTTTAGTGTTCAGTCTTGCGTATTATCAAAAGTCGTGCGCTGTCACTGCTCCCATCCCCTACTTCTTTCACACAACCGCACCACGCAAACACTTTTGTTATGGTGACTCCCTCATTTATTCAGTTAATAGAAGCTTATTTATGTTATGTTAAATTTCTATTTGAATGTGTTTTAGTAATCAGTAAAATGTCTTTTATTATTAGGTATTTAGAGTTGACGTGGATTTTTCGAGAATGGACAATCAGTTTTAAATTATTTCATATCAGGAAAATTTGCTCGGTCGACGGGCAATCCGAGCTACTCGCGCGATCTTGGAAGGAATTAAGCTCATAAGAAGAGGTACCACTGTATTTATACTGTGACTCTTTAGAACCTTGACAGCTGCTCTCCCTGTGAAGGCTGTGCAAGATTTCCTGGTCCTCTTTAGTCTGGTAGCTGTATTCTTCTTGGTATGCTGCTCTGTTGTTTGGATTTTGGGCTAGCATCAACTGAATGTCCCCACAAAGAGAGAGGCAGTGACTGTGGAACACAAGCACGTGAGGGTGTACCGCACCTCCGATGGTGCAATAGGCATCTGCACGGGACACAAAAAGATGAGATGAGTAACAGCAAAATCACAAGGAAAGGTTTGTGGCAGTTTGGTTACAAATCTTACCATAACTTTGCAAAGACAGTTTTATGTAGCGCAACGCTCTGCCATATTTTAGCAAGTTAGTGGCGGCATTGGACAGCACATAGTACGCCTTGGAGGCTTTGAGGAAGAGTTGGAGCTTCATCTGGTGCTGCCATGTACCGCGAATCATGCCCGAACGTGTTGGAAGCTTTTGGTCTGCCTGCGAGGGTCCCACTAATAAAGAGCATGTTCGATTTAGATCCATAAGATTACATTACATTGCCAGCTTTACGGGTATTGCTAGGTAAGATGGTGACCTCTTTCAAGTAGAGAAGAGATGCCTTTCTCCACGCCTCCTTTCTTGGTGTCACTTCCGTCTTCGTACTTGAGAGGTATGGGGGTATTGGGGTCCACTGCTGGGAGGTCACTCTCCTGCTTGATGCTGCCATCTACAGCCTTGAGGCCCTGTGCAGGGTTATGGGCCCATTTGGAGTCAATTAACATGCAAAAATAGCACTTATTGTATTTATTTATGCATAACCTGCATTTTTTTTACCTAAAGAAGAACTTAAAGTTTGGGTGCGCATCAAACACACAGTTTTACGGTAGTATATTACCGTATTTGAGCAATGTTTGACTGGTCAAAAAAAATTGCTGACCACAAAAGCAAAACATTGGATGCAACAAGAATCAAACTTGAGTTGCAGCTGCAAGAGTACCCAGTCATTACCTCTGGAGAACCAGCTATATAGATAAAATACAAAAAGACATTAGGTTTTATCTAATTGTCACTATTTTAAGGCACAGTACTAGCATATGAAATGCACAATGAAAATGACATTCGTCCCTGGTACCGCAATCCTACTTCATTTAATTTAACATTTCCAAAATATTGGTTATATATTTAAAATTAAAATAAACTTATTTTCTATTTAGTCATAGAAAATACTTGCATTTTAACTGACCTGTCGCTACATCTACTAGACAATAGACGTTTTTCAGGGTTTTGTTTTAGTTGAAGAAAATGCGTATATCCGACTTGCCTTGAGAACGTAGTTGAGAACATGCCTGCATCGCTCCTCCTTGTCATGTGAAACAGGGAAAGTGCAACCTGGCTACAGAGACAAAAAAATAACATTATATTGACTCATAAAACATTTAAGTAAATGGCAGTGACATTTAATAAAATAAAATAAACTGACTCGGATGAGTTGGGTGGATTTGTATTTTTCTGGCACAGACAATTCTCCAACAGAGCGGATGACAGCCACAGCTTTACTGTCATTCTGCATGCGGCTATTTGTCTCTGAGTTACTGTCATCGCTCTCTTCCTCCAGGTCCTGGTCTTCCTCTTCGCGCTCATCATTACTGTAGCTGTCCTCCGAGCTGCAAGCCTGGAAGGACTCGCTCGAGTCGTCATCTTCTTCCTGAGGCTCATCAAGTTGGAAAAGCTCCGACAGCATGTAGTGGGCTGAGGCAATGATCTGCATGGGTAGTGAAGACAAGATTGTGGCTTATTTGTGTATTTGAAAGAAATATCTTTGTCCAGTAACTAAATTGGTTAGCGATTTTTGTTTTTAACTTATTACCAGGGCAGCAAAAAAATGTAATTAGATGTATTTACCCATAAATGGCAGTGATAGTATTTAAACTATATACTCTAATACCAAACCCGTTTCGTTTCCTGTCAATGTCAAAACATTAAAGACAAGGTAACTAAACTGCCACACGACTTTATTTTGCTCGTTGTTGAGAACAGTAAAATGCAATATATAGGCAAGATAGAAAATCATGATGACATGCTACTTGCTATTCATACTAAATACATTAAGATATAGTAAAACTTTTCTGACAGTGATATTTGTATTGTTTGTGAAAAATGTTTTTACTTTAAATTGATTTGCTGAGGTAGTAATGTCTGTATTGCACTGTCCTCAAGCGGCCAAGGCACATGCAAGTAAAAAGTACATTGAAAAACGTATTGTTTATATTTTGGTCATTTCAATACTGTCAGTTTTATTTTTTCCTCGAGCTGTATTCTACAATGATTTTTAAGGATTGTTAAGTAAATCATTTATTGTACAGTATGTTACAATAAAGAATTGATTTTTGTTTTATTTATGTGCTTCTATATGAAAAGGGGGAATGAACGGTTTATAATGTATTGTGTTTTTACTGTTGGACACCTGAAAAAGTTTGCTGAAGATGCCAGGGCTGTTGGTTATTCTGTCGATTATTTTTACACACAGTTGTTCGTTATTTTGGCTCAATGTCTGTCGTTTTCATTAATAATTCACACTGTAGTTTGTTATCTTGATTATTATGCACCATCTACATCAATGTGACTATTGGCCATACAATATTGCTGATCTTTGATTTCCACAGCCCTAATGGCTGATCTGTTTTATGTGACCTTAAAAATATGTGAATAACAAAGGTCTCAGAGGAGAACCTGTCAAACAGGTTTGACTTTTTTCTCTGAAGCCTTCTCTCCCTGTCCTTGCAAGTTCAAAATCCATAGATGTATTCTCTCTTTATTTTGGCGTCTACTAAAGAGTAAACTTATCAATGGGAGAATAGTTGCTTTAATGTGTGGGGGCATCTGTGGCTTTATTAGCAAATGATTGTCACAGTAAGTATCTTACGAAACCATGTTTTCTCCCACTTTACTAGAATGGTGGCATACCTGATGATGAAACAATGCAAGATTTACCTGGGGATGCCTGTCCTGATCCAGAAGTTTGACGCAGTTCAAAAGAAGAGTTCGGATTGTGCCGTAATGCTTTTTGTTTTCACTCGCCTTTATCATCAGGTTGCACGCCACTCTGTGGCAGAAGACATTACTTAGGTTTACCACCAATTTTGAACAAATGATGAAATACACTTACTTGTAAAGCAACACAGCCACAGGGAGCGTGAAGGGATTGTGGCTCTTCTCCTCTTCAGCCTCCTCACAAAGAGTGGTAAGGTCGTAAAGCTTGACGATGTCACTCCCGCTAGCTAACGATATATGAGGGAAATATTAAAAAATTTGACCACATACTGTATTTGATCATGATTTTCTCTTCTGATACCTTTGAAAAGCCAGTAAGTGTGACCCTCTTTGGTGCAGTTGGATTTCAGGAAAGAAAGGATGTTCTGAGCAATGTCTTTCACGACCCTCGTGGAAAACGTTGAGTTCTCCAGATGGGGGATGTCCTCTGTTTTTATCATTTCATATTTCTAGACCGTAGATTGATATGAGTGAATAAAAAAATACAAAAATCATCCGAGCACAGCAAAAAGCGGATTTTACCTGTACAATGCCATTAACATGAAAGCACATGACCAGTTCGGGGACATTGCACATCAGATTGTCCAGCCAGTAGTCAATACCTGTCAGGATATTGATAGGTTTATTGTTGTCCCTGGAAAATAAAACACACATGGAGTTAGGAAGTGAAGCTGCAGCAGCTTCATATAAAAATATTCTTGCAATTGGCTAAACTTAATGTGAATATTTGTCTCAAATTTGATAGATATTAGCCATTTATGCTTGTTGTTTACATGCTTTTATCAAAAGACTCTAGATAGAGATTAACTAATCTCAGAACAAAGTACTATCTACTGCGCTGCCCTTTGACCAACATTCATCTCCAAATTCCAACCTTAGTTTAAGGCTGACGGCAGGATAGCGACCCCCTCCAAAAATTGGCATGTTAGAGCCCACCAACATATGAATGTCCTCAAAGGTCCACATGATGTTTCTCACAAAGTTGTTCCTCAAACCCTACGAAGTACAAGGCAGGTTTTGAGCTGTCTGGTAAAAGCACAATCACAAAGTTTGATTTGAGTTACCTGGTCGTTTTCGCCTTCGTTAAAGAGCGCCAGGAGGTTTTGCTCCTGGGACGTCGATGTCACCTGCCCAAGAGCGAATTTGCTGTCCATTGGGCCACATTCCTAAAACATTTTAAAAAATAATATTCGGTGACTGAGAAAAATATGTTTGTCTTATGTTGTAATGTGTTAACTTTAAGAGATAATATTGGCTAAACAAAAATCCTCCAAAGGCTTAATTGGTCAAGACTGTGTAAGTTTTGTGTGAAGGATTTCTACTACCACAAACATATTTATAGATTCATTAGAACAAACTTTTTGAACAAGTCGTAAACAAATATAAACAAACAAATTGAACAACGTTTAATAATCAACTGCCCAGTCGCCCTTGAGGCTACTTGTTGCAATGTAACAACTATATTGAAGTGCGCGGTTTGAAGCTTCTTTTAGTGCTCTGCGGTCATCTTGCAGTTCCTTGGATGCGAGCAACTATGATGAAGTGAATGAAGGGCCTTTGTGTGGTGGTGCTGTGATAACAAGCAACATTCCACCTAATTTCTGAAACATTATTTATTGATGTTAATCAACTTTAATCTACCTGTTTACAAGCAGTCTCTTCTGCGTCCGAGCTGGTAAAGGTGGTGGGCCAGGACGAGCCAAAATCTTGTGACCCGGATCCCTCCTCTTCATTCAGGTTGTCTTCGACTGGCTCGGCAGCACAATCGCCGTTGATACTGGGAAAATAAAAATGGAACAATCATCTTATTGGGAGGGGGTGGGGGGTTAATTTCAGGAACCTACCTGTAGTAAAGGAACTTGGAAAGAATGGCTTTTTGATACCAATGTTCTTTGCTCTTTTTTTTCCTCTGCCACTTCTGATCCATCAGCCGCTGGTAAAAGTCCTTTAACCATGTCCAGTCTCCTGTCTAAAATATATTTATTTTTGATTAGACCATTTTCTTCCTTGCCGTTGCATTGGCAAAATTATAATTTCCATAGAGTCATACAAAACAATCACAAGGATGACAGCCATTCAAAGGGTCCAATGAGAAACTAACAGTAGTACCTGTGAAGATCTCATGAAGAGTTCTTGCATGTCCAGCTCATCCAAAAGTAGTGTGCGACCTACTCTGTGGACGGCCATGCTGACATGTGACTTACTGTAAGGAATTTTCAACAGCTTCTTGATGTTCTGTAGAGGAGGGCAGTTAGCATTCATGAATCGCATTTTTAAAGAAGCACAAATGAAAAGGTGGGTTTGGGTCCACGAACCTCTGAATCTGATACAACGTCCACATCGTCGCCGATGCAGTCAATAAATTCGTATGCCATTCCAAAACTGACACAAAAAGAATTTGAAACAGGTTAGATAAAAGCTCTCATTACATTGGTACAAGTTACTTAGGTATTTACAGCCACTAGGACAAGTAGTGAAGCAAAACATTTGAGAACGCAATTAACTAAACCAACCACTGTTCACTTCAGAGTTTATTAATGTAGCCCACGGGTCCCCAATCACTCGGCCGCACAGGACAAAAAAAAAAAAAGTTCCATTATTTTGAGCTTATCATTGTTCTATCGACACTGCTACTGCTACGGTAAATCTGGCACTCGGGGTAGCGTGCTAAAGCCAGACAGGTTTTTGCACAGGTGGGGTACGTTGCCTCTTGGTTAGTGCAGCTGTCCCATTGGAAACTAGGATCTCCGTCTGTGGAAGATACAGCGAGGGATGAAGCAAACCAAACTTCTGAACTTATGGCCAATTAGAATGTAGAATGGTTAACTGCATTCCCCCTATGTCCTGTTACAAAGGTTTTCCTAAACATGTCCACAATAGACGAGTAAATTTTCAGTCATAAAAACATTTGGCAATGAAACAAAAATCAATCATTGCAGTTTGAGGATGCATGGAATCCTTATGTCAAGAAAACGACTGGCAGCACACGGAGACAACACAACACCAAAACACTTTTCGGAAGGTTTATTTGCTGGGTTTGTATTTTTGACTACTTGATAGGAGACTTGACGTAGCATGTTGCGTAAAACTTAATGCTAGCGATCACAATGTGTTGCAGTGACGGGTTCATTTACCTTTTTATGACCAAATTCAAGCTCTTTTAAGTACTTTCAAAGCCAAGGTTTCAATTTCTCCAGTACTATTAAAATAATAAAATCCGGTGTGAAGAAAGTATTTTGCAGAGCCAAAAATATGTCTAACAATTACACATACAACTCTTAATCTTGCTAGTGCATTTATCAAGACATATGATATTTTTTTTCCATCAAAGGTGATGACACTTCATAGGACAATGCCATACAAACTAATGTCAGCTGCTATCTATCGCGAGAGAAGAAATGCAATGGCAGAGCTAAGCCACCAGAGAGCAGAGTTGGTGTCATTTTTTAGCAAACCTTGTTGTAAAAGAAGGCATCGATTTCAAGCATTTACAAACACTTCACCCAAAATTCAGGAACGTTTTAATCGTGGAAAAACACAACATTAAAATACAAGCATTTTCAAGGATTTCAAGCACGCTTATAAACCCTGACTGAATTGCCGCAAAGTTGCCCATTTAATGTCATGTTGATGCGATGTTACAAGGTCACCTAAATATTCTACAAAATTGTACCATGGATTTACAGTTACTACCCATCCATCCATTATCTGCACCGCTTATCCTCAGTAGGGTCACAGGAGTGCTGGAGCCCATCCCAGCCATCTTAGGGCAGTGGGCAGGGGACACCCTGAACAGGTTGCCAGCCAGTCGCAGAGCACACAGGGACAGACAATTCGCTCGCTCATTCACACCTAGGGACAATTTGGACCGGCCAAGTAACCTGACATGTTTTTGGAATGTGGGAGGAAACCCACACAAGCACGGGGAGAACATGCAAACTCCACATAAGAGGTTCGATCTCATGACCTCCGCCCTGTGCCGCACACTCGCTAACCACTGCGCCTCCGTGCTACGGTTATTATCATCATTATCATTATTTTGATCATTAAATGTTTTTATTGAGACGGGTGGAGACATAATTTCCGACATTAAACCGGTCTATGGTACAGAAAAGGTAGCGATCACTAATCGAACTCCTCAAAACTACCTGGCCAAAATCCCAGTAGCTACCTTGAAAACGGCTTCCCCTTGCTGCTCGAATCCAACACAGTGGTGCCAGCAGTGCCCAGCTGGGGGTTTTCTCTCAGCCAGTTGGCAGGGGGCAATTTGAGGTCGGTCTTCTCCTGCAGCAAGGCATACGTGCTGGGAGGCGGGGCGGCGCAGTACTTGACCACAGCGCGGCTCTTGATTTCACTGCTGCTTCCCGAGCATATGGCAGAGTCCTTCAATGTAGGGAGCAAGTGTGTTAAATGGTTTACATTTGCTAGATAAAATTGTCGTAACTAACATATATTGTTCAAGGGTTTTCCTTTTAAATATGTAGCCTAAACCAAACGTCCACACCTGACATCGAGCCATTGTAAATCGTTTTTATGGTACAAACCAGTTTTTGGTTTGCCTTTCAAGTGACTGATTTTCGACACAGTAGATCTTTCTACTTACGAGCTTGTTGTCTCCTCCAGTGGTGATGATTTCTTCTTGGGCATGATTTTCAGACGCATGTGCTTCTGACGAACTCATAGCGGATAGTGTACCCAAAATAGAAAATGTTGTCAAAGTAGTTCACAACACACTGTTAACGTTTCTTAGCTTAGCTTGCTAAGCTCCCCAAAAGCCACTAAACCCCGGATACCTTATCGAAGCGAATGAAACCCCCATAGGGTTCGGGTTACTGCTTAAGAAAAATATTTTGTTTGTGGATGTCAAAGTTGGAGAAGCGCAGCCACCACATTATAAACCAGCGATCTTCTCCACTCCCCCCACCTCGGCGCACGGCGTTCCCTGACTTCCGGGTTGTGCTTAAAATATTTTTGATTAAAATATTTTACTCATTTTTAGATTGAATAAAACATCTAAAAAAGTTCATTTAAACAATAAATGGAATTTTAATATTTTTGATTGCACTAAATGTAAATAAAATAGCTATACTCAAGAAAATCCACCCGGAAACACTTGGTGAGTTAATGTTCTAGAAAGGTCAGCGATATTCTTCCTACTTCTGGAAAAATCTAGACGAAAGTTGATAATTCACGTCAAATTGTTGCCGTTTATATTTTTATAATATGCATTACTGCATTTTCCATCATAATCAAATGTACCAAAACAATTTCTTTGCCATTTGACTATCACCGTTGTCAACGTTTAATATTGATACTTTTCAATGTGTTTTTTTTCCTTCAAAATGTCCAAGTATACTACACACGTCATTTAATTATACAATATTAAACTGCTTTAAAATAAACTAACTAATTTCACAAATTAAGATTAAGCTTTTTCCAGTCGGCCTTTTCCCCCCCGTTGTAGCAATTGTCTCCTAAAGTTGTTGACTTTGAATGTAATTGTTTTTTTTTTAATTGGAATTGATAAAAACACAGTACACGTTGTTTACTTTATTTATCGTTGTCTTTAATGTTTGGATAATAATGACTTAAAAAATAAAAATAAGATAAATAATTTCAAGCATAGGTAGTGGTTTAAGAATGGTATACGTTTAAATAATAGTGCAATGACAAATAGTGCATCATAACATTAGTATAACAAGAAGTAGTGCAATAACATGTAGCAGCAACAAATTTCCCAAATAAGTCGATAAATAAGATATGAGGACCCATTATCAATGCAATGTTTTGCGTATTTGTTTAAGTAGATACACACAGTGTCAGTTCGAATTTTGCTGTTTATGTTTTTCAACAACGTGTTTAAAACATGCACTTAAATATAAGATTTAGATTTTAAAAGAGCAATTCAGTCGGCTACTGATTGGCTGAAAAGAGAGAGCCTCTGGCACTAGCTGGAGGCGGGGCATTTATCAGCTGACTGCTGCGTTTTAACAATCAGCTGTTGTATTTGTCTGCCTCCTAATCGGGTGTGGAATATTAAGAAAACAAACCACAATTTAAAGACTCCAAAAAAGGAAATTGCTTGCTTGTGTTAGCATGGCCAACTGGAAGAGTCATGTACGTGCTCGCCTGCAACTCAGAGATCAAACACAGAAATTTCCATACGAGGGCGTCTATACAAGCTGTAAGATAATTCTCACTTTAATTTTCAATTTCTGTCAACTGTTCTTAACTTGACCTTGTTTTTAGTATCTCAATTGGAAGAACGCTTTGAAATCCGACAGCAGTTTTTAGAAGATGTCCAAGCAACAAGGTTAGAAATTTTCTTTTCTTTGGTCAATGTGATTTACCCTTTTTGTTGACTTTACAATGAAAATGTCAACATCGACTCAGTACAGCTCAGAAACTGGAGTAAAAGGTGGGGAGAATGTCAGGTTACTCAAACTTGGCCTCCGTGAAAGTGAGCATCTTGCTGAAAAGGTAAGAGCAATGATTGAACTTTGATTTTGTGGTGTGCCTTCATTTTTTTTTTTTTTTTTTTTGTGTGTCAACTCAGCTCTCCCAGACTGTGTCCGACTTGACTACTGTCCTGTATCTTAAAGATGCAGAATTGCAGCACTGGCAGTCGCGGTAAGAATAGATAGATAGATAGATAGATACTTTGTTCATCCCCGAAGGGAAATTCACATTTCCAGCAGCATCCCTGAGCTGAGAACAATCGAAAATAACACGGGAGCTGCTGGAGTGGCTGCCATTCGTGACGGCGCCGGAAGAAAAGATTCAATTTGAATCATGTACAAACAAACAAACAATTGAATCATGTACAAACAAACAAACAAACAAAATATTCGTGTTTCAATAATTCTATTAAGGAGGGTTACGAGTTCCACAGGGTGGAAAGTCATACGTGTCGTATGTAAAGTTTTTTTAAAAGTATATATTAGAATTAGAAAAATATTTGTTTGTCCATAATAACAAAACAGTGAACATTGTATATTACATGATTAGACATAGAATTTCAGGAAGATCCTGTAATGAAGGCTTGAAAAACAAAAATAAGAAGGTCACGATAGATAAGCAAAAATATGTACAAGGTTGTGCTTGGAGACTGGCCGAAGTTGTAAGTGGGATTACACGAGCAGCTACATAATTCCAAAATAAATCTAGAAATAAGATATGAATACATATTTTCCTAAATAAGGTCACGATAAAGATTTTTTTCAGTCTTATGCACTTGTTGAGGGTGGTTATCGCCCTGGGGAAGAAACTGGCTCTGAGCTGGGTGGTCCTTTTTTTAAGGGACCCATAGTGTCTATCAAAGGGCAGCAGATCAAATGAGTAGTGGTGAGAGAAGCCCTTTATAATTCTGAGAATATAAATCTTTGTTGTCCTGGACCTAAAACAAAACTCTTTAGATCAGTGTTTTCAACTTGTGTGCCACATTAAATTGCCAAATTTTCTCTTTGCAAAAGAAGCATGCTATTGTTCAGTGAGTAACTAGCATTCATCCATGTCAGTAGGTGACAGCATATTGCTTATTTTCTTTTTATAAAGTAATTATCTGCTCATAAAGTATTACAGTAATCCCTTGCTGTATCGCGGTTGCGCTACTTTGCAGATTTTCATTGTGCATTTGTTCTGCATTCTGATTGGCTAAACACTACCCCTGCCCATCTTTTGCCTGTGTTTACCTGTTCATCAATAACATAGCGGCATACATTATTTACACACATATTTCAATTTCAATATTCACTAAAAGCCATCATCATGTCAAGAAAACGCTTTGAATTGTCAAAAAAAGGCTGAGGAATTAATAGTCCACAAAGTTAGACTTCTTGACATGCTTAAGGAAGGTAAAAGCTACCCGGGTGTGGGGCGGCATTGCGGAATGAATGAATCTTACATTCGTTTCATCAAGAAGGAAGAATAAAACATAAGGGCGAAAAAGATAATGAATTTTAATGTGAACCACAAAGGGTTGCAACTCTCCATACCAAGACCATAGTGAGGGTTGAGTCTGCATTAACATTACAAACATAATGTTAGATACAAAACTTATCAGCACAAAAACAAAACTACTGTATGAAAACTTGAAAGCTGAGAGCGACGGGAAAGAGGAGGAAGATGTCGGGCCATCAACAGGTGCTGTTCATAAAGTCCAAGCGCGTTTAGCTCTAGCAAGTGCTGATTTGAAAACTTTAAACTCCAGATGTAAAAATCCACAGGCGGATAATTATTGCTTAATTTAATAATTTCTATTTCTTTTCTAGTAAAAAAAAATAAAAATACAATAAAATTGAAAAAAAAAACAATTTATTAAAATCCCAAGTTACCAACCAAAATGATTAACACATAACACATCCTGAGCCACAATGAACGCAGATTTATAAGAGAAACCCGGTACCTTCAATTTAGGTAACCTGACAATCCGAGCTTTAAAAATAATAATAAAATAAAACCATGTAATTGGTGTCAGGAACTAATTTTTAAAATCTTTCAAAAGATTTGGTCATTGAAAAAAGGTGTACCTTGGCTCAAAAAAGTGTGAGCATTCCTTTGGGTGAACAAAATAAGAAAAACTGTGTGGTTATGACCCAGACTAACAAGACCCAGACCTTGTTCAATCAAAATACAGTAAGACTGTTTAATCACCAATTCTTTATTATTTAGAGTGTCCCATCACCGCCAAGAGGCTCTCACTCTGGCTAAGGCAGGGAACGCCCTGAAGACAACTTTCTACCAACATGAGTACACCATCGAACGGCAGGCTAAAGAACTGGCTTCCCTCCATAAGGAGCAGAGAGGCCTGAAGGAGGCACTATCACAGGCACAAAGCGAGAAAGAGGATCTCCTGCAGCGGTGGATGGATGAAAAGAAGGAGGAAGCAGATCGCCTGAATAAATACAATGATGCACAGGAGAGGTGAGTGAAAATTCGAGCATTAGACCATTTTTGAGGCTAGTTGGATCACTTTCAATTTTTTCCAGGTGGCAGCGAGTAGCCAGACACTTGAGGAGGCGCCTTTACAGGAACGGGAAGAAAGATAGTAAGACCATCGCAAACAATTCCCAAAGTTGAACTATAATTCCCTGGAATTTTGACCTCAGCCGTTGTTTTCAAGTGTGGTGTTTGTAAGTTAGAAAACTAAAACGAAGTGATTTAGGTAATGAAGTCATATTAATCATAAAGTAACATAATTTTCTTTTTATGTACTAATGAAGATGTCATAAGATGTCAAACCTCATCAAACAACTTGTGTCACCCTATTACACAACTGATGATGTCACTGTATGTTCCACAAACAGAAATAATTTGCACGAATCTTGTCACGGTTAAGTTGACACAAACGTCTATTTCCCAGGTGATGTATTATGCATTTGGCCTTTTATTTTCCACAGGCTTGTATAATTACCATTTTGTAATTTCTCAACTTTTAACTCGCATTTGAGATTTTTTTTTTATCTCTTGGTTGAAATCTGTCTCATAATCCTGCGACCTTTTTAATTGTGTTTTTAGAACGATTCAGTGTTTGCTAATAAATTGTTAAATGTTTGTGAAAGATGAAATAATGTAAACTTCTGTGAATTGTGGAAATAAAGTAACATAATTATTATATACAGTTTGGTGTTGATTGCTAAGCTATTGTAATTCTAATCTCTCAATGTTTTGGATTGCATTTCTTTAGGCGCCCAACATTGGTTTTGAATGTCCAGTTTCCATAGTCACCAGTGTTTTAATAAGCTCTTGTGTTGGATGGTGCATGTCTGTGTGTGATCGTTTAGCAGTGAAACAACTCCGTGGCATCATGGTAAAAGGTGGCAAGCGTTATTCATCAATGAACAATGACGGCAAATGGGTAAGACAACTTCATATTTTTAAGTCGGAATTTAAATGGCACATGCTGCATAAACCAAATGTTACAATAAGAGCTATTAATGATATGCATTTCACTGCAAAAAGAATCCATCCATCCATTATCTGCACCGCCTATCCTCAGTAGGGTCGCGTGGGTGCTGGAGCCCATCTCAGCTATCTTCGGGCAGTGGGCAGGGGACACCCTGAACTGGTTGCCAGCCAGTTGCAGGGCTGAAAAAGAACATTATTTTTGATAGCATTTTATACTTTCCAATACTTACAAATTTCAATTAAAACATTAGTTTATCTTACTGTACTTTCTATTACGTGGTGACCCTAGAGAATCTCGATGCAATGATTACTAAAGAGTTATCAATGAGAAAAAAGAAAATTAAATACTATTTAATTCAAAACAAAACTAATAGGTGTATCAGTAGTTAGACTGACTTCACCTGGCATAAAAACTAATTATTTGTTTATTGTAATAGACAAACACACTAATTTTTTTAAAATTTAATAATGTAATATTTATCACAGAAGTTACATCCTATTGTAAAATTGTATACAGTAACTAGAATATTACTTGTCACTTTTCCCCTAAATATTAACTACTGTACTGATTTTAAAATTTAGAAGGTACTCAAAATAGGGAGAGAAAACATCGATGGGTCTTGAGCTTGCAAGGAGAACAAGGGATCGAGCCCATACTTCAGATAAGGAATCCCATCCTGTTCTAAAAGCATTCCACTGTGTCCTTTCCTTTTATTAAATCGGGTACATTCGCATAACATGTGAAAAGTCCCTGGTTCGAGACCAGGTGGAAACATGTGTTGGCTGGAGAGGGTTGGGCGCCACCATGCTGTACTTGCTCAAGACACACCACAGGAAATGGCGCCCCTATGACCCAAGTGGTTAAGGGATCCAACCAACCAACCAACCAACCAACCAGGTTACAAGAGAAGATCCGCTCTAAAGGGTTTAGATAAAAGAAAAAAAACACAACATGATTGGCCAATAGTGACAATAATGTAAAATGTTATTAATAGTCAAAATAACAAACTGGCATCCTATGTAATCTCCTTCGCAGGTATCCAATATTAAAAATAATATATACTTATTAACCACCCTGCACATTGATGCACTAAAAATACAACAAATCCTCATTTATCACAAGTATATGTTAAATATAATCTACAAGTCAAAATCGGCAGTTTTGAGAAACCGTGTAATGACAAGAAGCAAAAGGTTTATGCTCTATATGCCTAATGGTGTTTCCCATTTGTTAATGCTCTCCTCAGTTTCCTCACCCAGACGCTCCACCTTGCGAAGGAAGGAATCGCGAGTGTTCAACAAGCACCGGCAGGATGCTGACTCAGATCCATGATCAGTTGCCTCAAGCGTTTCGCTTTGAACGCTTTACCAAGATGAAGCCTGAGCCGGTATGTGTTGTTTCAGAACCAGTGGGTTATAAAAAAATAAATAGTGGGTTTTTTTTTGTCCTAAAAATGCTTTGGGAGAATTTGCAAACATTCAGTAGGAGAAAATGTGAAGAAATTGGTTTTATCATAAAATTAGTAAGCATCCTATTATAATGAGATGTCAGGTAGGTCAGTAAATATGTGGACAGTTGAACTTGAGTTGAGGTTTACAGCAGATGCTTGGTGTTATTGTTCTTTACACCTGTGTGTGTCCTTCTGTTTGACAGAAATTCAGGACATATACAGCCTCCCAGCATGACAACAAGTTATCATTTCAGGACAACATCATTGTCTTTGATGATGTGAGTTGCTTCATCTACCTTACACTCAAAAATCCAAATAGTAAAAAAAATGCAGGTAAAATAGAGACCAATTGTAGCTTGTGTCAATTAGACACATTTCCAGTGGTTTTGCACACCACGTTAAGAGTTTAGTGACTCACTAAAACGTTGGGTTTAATTGAACTAAGTAGGGTTATGATTTTTTTTTGCTCAACAATTTGCCTTTTTTTTTACATTAGGTATTTTGCCAATATTTACCCGAATGGATTTTAAAATTTACCTACTTGCATACTGTAGATATCTACTTACTGTCCCTCTAAAAAAACAGTTGGGTCAAATATAACCAGATTCTGGTCCAAATGACATGATCCACACCATTTTTGTAATTCTATAAATGTTTGGATTACTGTTGAGAAAAAAGATTTATCAAAAGGCCCAATTGTGGTCAATGATTTTACCTATAATTTGCCCACTTATTTTTGACTTATTATGAAGTACTTTATCCCAATCACAAAAAGAATTGCAACATATTTCTTCTGTACTTTTTAACTTTTTATAATCCAATAAAATTGTACTTAAAATAAGCTTAATGTTCTTCAAAAGCAAAACACAAATTATTTGACCTAAAACTGGGTGACCTACCTTCCCACACTTAGAATAATAAAGTATCCCATTTGGGGAAGTTTTGTGACGTGTTTCCTACTGTACTTTATAACAATCTTTTTATTAAAACTGCACTTAAAAAGTGAACTGTTTGTTCTACAATAGCAGTTTCCGAACTGTTTTGCACATTTTATGTATAATTTTTCTAGTCTTGATATAAAAAAATAGTCCCAAAAAAAAAAAAAAAAATAATATATATATATATATATATATATATATATATATATATATATATATATATATATAATGTGTGTGTGTGTATCATAAGCTATTTCAGATAATTTTGCTCATTGTACTTTTGAAAAAAACATAAATTATCTTTACATAATAACAACTGGCAACATTTTCTACCAACTGGCTAAGTGTTTATTACCTGCATTTCCTAAACTTTTCTCAACACCTTCAAATGCGTTTTGAACAAACTAACCAAGAAAGTTAGCACATTTTTCTCTTTCTGATGCAAAATTAGTAATTTTTAACCCAATTGATATAAAATGTATGATAAAACATGTTTGATTCTATCAGGGTGCAGGCCGTAAAAAATGTCCTGAGGACATCAGTCAACACAAGTCTCATTTCTGCCTTTGCCAACACGGGGTCAAGCTGGCCACTGAGAAAAACTCAGTGTATGGAGCCGACTTTGCCACACAACCCACAGTGGAACCAACCAAAGCAAGACGATTTGCCCGCGACCATCAGAAGAAATGTGCAGAGGCGCCTCTGGATGGAGGAGAATTTATGTGGTTCGGACAAGACACTTATGATGATTATGATAGTTTGGAAGTGTTAGGCTTCGCCAATCTCAACGCGGGTAGTAGACCCCTATAACCAGCAACAAAGAGCAAAGTTTTTGGGCACCCCCAGGTTTTCTGTGGAGATTTAGAAGAAGAAAATCACCATCTCTGTCATGCCAGAATTACTGAAACTATCATTAATACTGTACGTAGTATGCAAATGTGTGTGCGTTCGTCAATACACGTCAAATAAAATCACAAACTACATTAAATAAAAATAATCCTCGCTGCCATTACATTGATTATTTAAAAGTGGGGTACATTGTTTGAGATGTTCCTAAACAGTTGAAAGTAATATGTTTTTCTAATAAGTATGTGTTAACAATGCTCAACAGGGTTCAAAGAGCTTTTATAATTGGTTTTCTCACCACATTTATCTGCCTTTATCATTAGCAACGCTGTTCAGGACACACAAAACATTAGTACGCAGGAATGGGGGAGAAGGTGTAGGAAATAATTTCATGCTGTGTTTTTTTTTTTTTTTTTCAGCACAATTAGCGAAAGCTAGGCTGGCCAACAAAGTGACATTATTCGCTGATGTGACTAACGGCTAGGTTTGAAAAAAATTGTGCTAAACAAGGCCAAAGACTGCTGAAACCGAATACAATGTAACGATTTTCTATAATTGTCACAATCTTTCAAGTTCTTCATGGTTTAGAAATGTTAAATCACGTAATTAGCTGAAGTGACGATAGCCACCATAATGATGTTGATTACTAATGTAGCAAAAATGTGCCCTAAATCCAGGCCTGGTACTTCTGTACTAGAATAGAGATTATATAATGATTTTAAAATTATTTTCAGTCTTTTTTTTTAAAAAACAGAAAATAACCTCCCAAAAAAGAACAATGAGTATTGTGATAAAATGATGGAATGATTCATTTTTATTCTTATTCTAAGGTAGAAAGTCCTTAAGGATTTTAATAACGTTGCATCGCCCGATTTAATGTTGGAGAGCAAACCCCTTCTAAAAAATTGACCTCGAGACAAAAGGCCACCACTACTGCTGTACTTGCCCAAGCGGAGGAGGTAGTGGTCCTCTGACTCCAGCAGTTAAGTGGTTAAACCCTGAAAAAACAATAGTTTCTTAAATCGCTTCCAACCAATGCGTGTACGTGCTCTTGCCACAAAAGGAGGTTGACAGAGGCTGCAATGATGATTTGAGCCAGATGATGGCGTAAGCGAGTATATAACTTCCAGATTCCAGACAGAATCTTTAATATGGAGACCCGCCTATATTTATAAAAGAGTGTAATTTCATGTACATGATTACAGTTATTTCTACAACCCTATTTTTGTCATAATAATGTTGGACAAAATTACTTTTGACTTCACCATAGCTGGTTGGCACAAGATCACCTATGACAGCAAGAGAATACAAACCCTAAAACCAATACTGCAACATAGCAACACACCATGATTGGACAAAAATAAAGAGCTAACATCCATGTACACATTTTGTCACCATTGCAGTCAAAATATACTACTATATATCATATTTTCCGCACTATAAGGCACAGCCAATTTTAAGGTGCACCCCCCAAAACGTATTTTGTGATATGTTTTTCTATATATGGCGCATAGAATTAAAACTAAAGTAAGAGCTGGGTTTGCACCGTTTGAATAATTTTAGCAACAAATATTTGACATGTTAACCACAAGAGGGCACTGAAAGACCACTCTGTTTCTCAAAGGCATAGCAGTTAGCATATGAAGTATGATTTACCAACAATTCCAACAAGAGTACTTCATTCCGTACGAAGTTTTACCTTAAACAAAAATCACAATACGTTTTATACTTATGAACAATTATTGTCCAAAGCAACAACAAAAGATCTGCAATGAGCAATCAAAAGTTAGCATCTGAGCTGTCATCGAAGGTTTGCGCTTCTTTTGCTTTTAGCAACAAAAAAATTACATTTTAACCACAAGAGGATACTCGAACACTATTCTATGTTTCCCAAAGCCAAAACAGTTACCGTATGCAGTATATTTTAATTGTAACTATGCATTTCCAATTTTATCGCACCGGATTATGAGGCAGGCTTTCACATTTCTGGCCAATTTGTTTTTGGATTTTAGGTGGACCTTATATCCAGGAAATGTGGTAAATTTTATTTGAGGGAATTAAATTGTAACAGGTGGGTCATTGGAGCTAAAGCTTGTTCCTTGAAAATTTCAGAGAACATTGTGTACAGTACTTACTTTTTATAAGCACGCAGCTGGAATTCATCAAATGTGCAAGTAAGTTTTTAATCAAATGGGAATATTTATGAAATGTCAGAGGGTCATATTAATATTCAACATGCATACATGCAAATATACTTACTGTTTTGAAAAATAGATGAATTACTGAACTAAACTTTACTTTTATGCTAAATGGGATGTAGTGAGTAGAGTTTGCTGAGAAATACATCGTATGCGTTGACATGTTGCCCCCGTATCATTCCCTCGAGTTGCTATCGGGTCAATATATTCTATATAGTATAAGGTGGGTGTTTGCAGTGTGTTTTTTTTTTTTGTGAGAAAAAAACAATAAAAAGAATCATGAGGTGTTACATGGAAATGTAATGATAATTTGGTTAAACCTTACCTTCAAGTCAAAGTGGTTCAAATTCTCACCAACAGAGGGTAGCAGCGTAAAGTCCCATTAACTCGGATTCTTTTTATATTTTTAATTATCTTTTTTTTTCTTGCTCCGACAGAAAACTCAGAGTCAACTGACTCTTCATCAATTTAAATTGAAACTTTTTAGCTGATTTTCAAAGTCAATATTTTCTCCAGCAAAATATTTCAGGAGCAGCCGCCATTACTTCATCGAGGAGACAGTCAAGAATTAATTGCACTTTTACAAAGATAGCACTTACCTTGTCGTACAACAGGAAAAATACGTTGATAGTAACTACTAATGGAAAACTATTCATTATTTTGAGAGGCCTCTGTTGCCTACAGGGTGTAATCAATTTTCTATTCATGATATAATGGGTTGAGGTCAACTTGTTTTTTTTTTTTAAACAATGTATAGTTGAAATAGAATACAGGTACTTAAAATATATCGTCGATTGTAAATTCATCCATTTAGCCTCTATTTCACTCAGTCCAATACATTTTTTTGTTTCAAGCCCATGTTTTATGTATATACAGTATTTACTGTATGTACACTATATACTGTATACATATCTATATATTTAGTTGATCTCGGGCCTGACCAAACAAGATGTCAGATAACAATACCCAAATTACCCTACGTAATAAATTATATGTACCTATAGCTTGCAACGGGTAGTTTCGTTTGGAATAAGATCTGTCACTGCCTGTATTTGGTCATAGTGGTATGTTTGATTCATTTAAATCCTTGAATTATATTTTTCTTTATTTATTTAGCCGTAAATGTGTAGCTTCTATAATTATTTAATTGTGATGTCTATGCATTTCCATTATTTCAGTTGTGTTTATTATGTAGCCAGAAATGGCCTTGACTACCATCATATCAGTACTTGCTACTGTATAAGAGGTTTAGACAAAGGCCTACTGTACAAGTACTACTTGGTTTTTGTATTTTTGTAAATAGATATACTGTAGAAAAAAAGTAAAAATAATCTGGTAGTGCTTTGTAGGTCAGATAAGGTCACAGATGCTTTTGGTATGGTGACTTTTATATTGCTTTATTCATATTAACATGAAAATACCTCGGTTTTATTGTTACCACCAGTGGTTGTGTGATTACATGCTAATGATAAAATCAAAATTCAAATCAAATCCATTTGTAAAGCACTTTTCAACCAACAAATTGCCATTTAAAGGGCTTCATAACACATGCAGTGTACAATAAAACGATAAAATCCCCTCCTTTGTACCCGCCCGGCAACCGGAAAAACGTGAAATTAAGAAAAGTCCTGGTTCAATACAATAAAATTAAAACAAAAAGGTAATAGAAATAAAATGTGAATATGATAAGGCACGGACTAACCAAGTGAAGAAAGGGACCGGAGAGAGGGTTATCTGCACTGATAGGGATGACAGCAGAAAAATCTGATAGGTGGACCCCAGGTTGGTGTCACAGACCAGAAACAGACACAGGACCCAATAGCGCTCGTTTTTATTAATAAAGAGGGAGAGCAGGGCTTGCTTCCACGATCCGATGGCTGACGGACAAAGAGGAGCAGGCGATGCGGACTTCCGTGTCTGGCGAGGAGGATCGGAGACAGGCGGGAATTGCAAGTCGTTGGCCGGGACTGGAGAGCAAAGGCGATGTCAAGTTCGGAAATGAGGTCGGTAACAGGAGGCAGGCAGGTAACGGGGCAAAACAGGTCAGGTAACAGCCAGGCAGAACGGGGCGAAGTCAGGTCCGGAAACAGGTTGGCAACGAAGGTCAGGCAGAGAAAAGCGGGGCAGGAACAGAGTCGGATGAAAAGGCTTACTGAGCTGGTGGTAACAGTTCGCATAACGATCTGGCAGCTTCCCCTTGGAAGCCGGGGATTTAAAAAGGGAGTATCAGCCAATCAGCTGTCCGGGCTGTTGGCGCCACCTAAGCCGCCGCAGGTGCTCTCAATCGGCAATCGTGACAGTTGGAGGGTAAATTCAACCAGATTCTGATTTAAGGTACTCAGAATCATATCAGAGAGCTGGTGAGACAAAGAAAAAAGCATAATTTGATCAATAATCCCAATATTTTTAATCTTATTATACAGCATCGGGTATAATAAGGTTGAGTATCAATACACGACCTGGAGAGCAACAGACGCTGCCAGGCCATACTTGCCTAAGGCACACCAAAGGAAGTGGTACCCCGATGAACCCGGCGGTTAAGTGATCCATCAACTTACGTTTTTTTGTTCAATGAGAAATTCCATCTTTTCAGTTTAGTTTTGGCTGTGGCACTCTCCTTCTGTTAGTATCGTCTGCGCACTTGGGAATTGCTAAACCCATTACCTGTATCGCATTTGTGCACGGAACATTTTGTGAATAAAACCTTTGAAGGAACTGCTTATTGAACCAACCTTTACTTTGATAAGCTTCCTCAACGGCACCTGGTATAAAACGACCATGCGTAAGAATAAAAATGGATCAGTCCATCATTTTATCACAATACTCATTGTTCTTTTTTGGGGGGTTATTTTCTGTTTAAAAAAACTGAAACATTTTCAGAAATTATTTTTGAGTGACTAAACCTTAATGTTTTGTTTTTTTTAATTTTTCCAATTCAATGTTTTTTTTTTTTTTTGCATTGTTGTTGTTTAACCAAACACTATTTTCGTCCATATAACTAAATTACTGTATATGGAAGAGGTCTCCAAACTTTTTCAAGCAGAGAGCTATTTTTTGTTAATATGCGCTCTAGGAGGGACCGTAGGTGCCTGCGGGCATCCATGGAGAGCCCTGGTATATGGAGTACCCAAAAAAATCTGTGGCCGCCTGGAAATTCCTTGTAATCACCCAATCACCGTCTGTATTTCTAACTGTAATTTGCACCGTAGAAACGTCAACACAACATGAGAGCTGTCAAATGTATTTTGCCATCGTCATACTGTATAATGTAAATCTGTGGACATATTCTCAACACACGCAAGTAAAATTGCAAAGGAGGACTTTTAATGAACAAGGTGTCAAAAGAAGAGAATGATCAATGTTGTGTTTGTGTGTGTACACAATGCATCACATACATGGTTTGGAGATGCAAAACGGCAAGCTTATGTCAACATGTTTGCTTCGTGGAATCTCAAACCTCCTCCCAAGGACACCAGGCAGTACAAGGCGGTAAACAAGCACAGGGAGCACTAAAGCTTTGCACCTCATGAATATGAAACGAGATGGGGCTTTAAATCCAAACACTCTTTGCTCTCTTTATTCTTAGTGTTAGCTCTGATTTATTCACAGGTGTGCGTTCGTGTGTGTTTGTGTTCTTTTGATGTGTTGAGCAAAGAGCTCTTGCACCTGTTTGAGGAGGAGGGGTGAAAATAGCAAGAGGTTGATCTGCCAGTTGCATTTACACTGACGAATAAATGAAGGCTGACACCACCAAACGGTACCCTTTGTGCACTTATGATCTTGTGTTTGCAAGGTCTTAATGTTTCTTTCTCAGACAGAACTATTACTTTTTTAAAATTCTCGTTTAACTTAATATTGTGATTATGATTATTATACAGTTATTGTTTCAAAGCTCCCATGGTGAGTGCCAACAATGATTTATTCTATTTACAGTACAGTAATTATTTAAGGGGGGTGTGCCATTTGACATATCTGTTAACCTCCACGGATCCATGCCTGTACAAACTGTCGTATTTTCCCGTACAAAATAATCATACACCTTTTTTTTTTTTTTTTCCGGAATGATGCATGATGGGAAATCCCCAGGCGGCAGACGCATGCGCACAGTAGCATCAAATCGCTCGCTTCGTTTGCAACGAAAAAGACGATACCGAGATAGAGGCTTCCGCGACGAACTCCTTTGACTTGATTGATTTGCTGTTTCGTGATAGTCGGTGTGTACCGGATGGTACCCATAATTGACAAATTTGCGTTTTTTTGTACAGATTTTCTTGTACGTCGTACACGTCTTAAAATGCATAATAAAAGTACTTTGTACGGCAAAAACGTACAGGTTGACAGGTATTTATCTCTTAATTATGTGTTTACAATGCCTGACTGAATTTAAAGAGCCCTTATGCTTTTGTTTCCTCCTTTGCCTATCTGTCCGGGGCAGAACACATTTGGTAGGAGAAATGGGGGTTGGGGGAATGCTGAAGAGTAACGTGGTACTGGTCCCCGTGGGTCTTTGTTTTTTATGTGCTAGCGTAGCGTGAAAATATTGAAATTAAGAAAAGTCCTGGTTCAATTAAAGTCCAAATACCAACCCAAAGCAATAGACAGACTAGCGGGAAAACGATCCATGTAACTTTCAGGTAGGCTGCTAAGCAAACATGTTCAAATGCATCTAAGCTTGCCCAGTCTGTCGCTTTTGTGCTCTTGACCAACACTAGAAACAGTTTGCTGCATTAATATTCTTATTACTGTCATATACCTGTAGACCAACATCCAATAGAATTATAATTACATTCTCAATTTGTAGTGGTTTGTTAAATTGGCTCCAGGAAATTCAATGTCTTTCCAAAAGCCATCTTTTTATGCAAATTGATAAATGAAATGATCTGCATTTATATAGCGCTTTTCAAGTCAATGACTTCCCAAAGCGCTTTACAATGTGCTCCACATTTCCCAATAGCGGCCTTGCAGCCATGTAAGGCGCTAACCTGCTTATTGGGGGTATTAGGGGTTCAGTGTCTTACCCAAGGACACTTCGACATGTAACACGGACGAGCCGGGATTCGAACTGGGATCCCTTGATCCCAAGAGGAGCGCTCTACCTCCTGAGCTACTGCCGCAGATAAATAGTTGGGCCAACTACCGTAAATTCCGGACTATAAGTCGCTACTTTTTTCCCAAACCTTTAACCCTGCGGCTTATTCAGTGATGCGGCCAATTTATTTCATTTTTTCATTTAAATATAAACAGTGTTATTAAAAAACAGTAATTTGTTACAGAGAGAAATTCAGCATCATTGTATTCAGTGCTTGACGACGCCACTGTAACTATACAGTATATAGTTGTATTATACCTGCCCTTCTTGACCGTTGCTAGAGAATCAAGGTTTGTATGTTACATATTTGATTGAGCAACATTTATCAATCAGAGGACGTCGTAATTAATGATCTGTTTTTAATAAGGTGGGAAGTAACGCAGCATGTTGTAATGATTGTTGAGTTACAAATTGTATTAATAGTGCATTACAGAACTTGTTCCAGAAAAAAGGAATTGCATTCCGGGAATGGGTTGCTTTGTTACCCGGTATTCCCAAAATTGAGTATTAATCATCATGGCCTTGTTTCAGTGACATTCCAAGTCAACTATGTGACGACCCTGAAGAGATAAATAAGATAAAGATCATCCAAAAAACATGCCTTGCACTCACCTTGACGGTTTACTATTGCTGCATAAAACTCACTGGACCTATAAAAATCCTGCAAAATTCCAATCCTGGCACTGAGTAGCGTCATTGTGTTTTGTGTTTGGAACGTCCCAGTGACCCATTCCCAACACAACATGCGGTATACTGATTAGCATGTAGCTGGGGAGCATAATTACATAAAATCTGTCGTAAACAAAGCGTGTACGAGATACACTTCATTGGGAATGATAGCTGAGAGTCAGAAGAAGGGATGTATTTCGCACAAATAAATGATAGAATTGTGAAGCTTTGGATAATACACAGTAGAGGCAAGATCGGGCCTAAAAAACTAGCCCATCCCGACCTGGCCCTCGGGTACAAAATCCCGAACCAGCCTGAACCCGACCGGTTTACTTAATTTGAGGGACTAGACCCGAAGTGCAGGACCGAAGTACAGTGCCGAAGTGCAGCGCCGAAGTGCGCATTTCGGTGCGAAAGTGTACACCCAAGTGTATTGCTGAGTTGTGTTACACAAATTAAAATACTGTTTCTTCAGGATAATATTACTCAAGTACAAGTAAAGAGTAGACATCCAAATAATTACTTAAATAAAAGTAAGTGCAATAAATAGTGAGCATACTGTGCAGATCCTCCACGAAAAAATAAAATGGGGTAAAAACACCGAGAGAGAAGCTGAGCCCGGACCGGCCCGACTGAATGATTGACATTTTAAAATCAGGCCGGGTTGGGCCCCGTCCCAAGATCTTACCTCGAATACAAATATATTAAACATTTAGTCCTGTGTAATCTTAATTACTTTTGGATGATTGTTGTATAGGTTTAATTAGGTATTAAAACACATTTTCTACTGTGATTAATAAAAATTAACTATCAATTAACAAGGTTTTTAGATAAGTAATTTAAGGCTGTCTCCATGACAATTCTGAATGTCTCTTTATCATAACACATCAGGTACCAATGTCAATTTTACACATTTTTAGGAAACGAAACACACAATGAATTTACTAAAAGAAAGTCTTGTGATAATTGAATTGAACAGTCTCTATTGTCATTGATAACAACATTGTGAACATTGTTTGCAACAAAATTAGACATGACACTCCAAGATAAACACCTGATAAAAAATTAAAAGAGGAGATTAAGATAGAAGAATATCAGGTTAGACAATAAAAACTATTTACAAGATAGAGACTTGCCTAAGATGGAATAATAACGCAATGAAAAGTAGTGCATTGTGACAAGAGTGCAAGGAAAAGTAGTGGAATAACATTTAGCAGAAACAAATAAAACCCCAAATAATTATGACATAATGCGATGCGATTAAAATAATGATAATAATAATAATAATAATAATAATAATACTAATAATAATAGGGGCAGCACGGCGGAGCAGTGGTTAGTGAGTGTACGGCACAGTTCTGAGGTCGTGAGATCGAACCTCCTGTGAGGAGTTTGCATGTTCTTTCTGTGCATGCGTGGGTTTCTTCCGGGCACTCTGGTTTCCTCCCACATTCCAAAAACATTCGTTTCAGGTTAATTGGCCGGTCCAAATTGTCCCTAGGTGCGGATGAGCGAACGAATTGTCTGTCCCTTTGTGCCCTGCAACTGGCTGGCAACCAGTTCAGGGTGTCCCCTGCCCACCGCCCGAGGATGGCTGGGATGGGCTCCAGCACCTCCGCAACCCTACTGAGGATAAGCGGTGCAGATAATGGATGGATGGATGGATGGAAAGATGGATAATAATAATAATAATAATAATAATAATAATAATAATTACGTTAAACAATATATAAATACTGCATATTTTCATTACTTACCACTTCTCCTCAAAAAACTGTAATCTCTATTGAAATACTGTACTAGTACATACAACCAATAAAATGAATGATCAACAAATAATTGATCTAATGCACTGACAATTAAGGACAGTCTTACTTATCCTTACTTTTATGTGTTTATCCTGGAGTTTAACAATGTTGGTATTACTAACAACAAAAACAATTCTAAAAGAACATTAATAATTAAATCAACAAGTCTCACAAAGTAGATTATTCTGCAGTGAAGAGTATCTTTTATTTCAGCTATTGTAAAAAATAAAATGAATGTCCATAAGGTCCACACTTAGACAATACTAAAGATTAACAAAAAGATATTCCCTTGTTTAAAAGCTGAGCGCATTATTATGAATAACCTGTCCTCATATATTGCTATAACCTTCTCTGCCCATTCCGTAAGCAAAGGCACATTTTGCAGCATTAGCAGGCATCAAGCATGCGGTGGCCTCTCTACTGCTACGCGTTTGAGTCCTTCAGATTTAGCGGCACGCATCATGAGCTCACGCTTTCAAGTCCAAGAAATGTGTTGCATTTTAAAAAGGTCAAACACTGGCGCTTGTGCCAGGAGAAAGTGTGAAGGGAGATATAAGGGTTCTTGCCACAGATATGCTGTAAATGTCTGCAAGTTTATAATCTTCCTATGTGTTCGCACTCAATCAGGCTAATGACATTGAAGTTAAGATGTGGGGAGATGTGTTCTTTTAATAATTTGCTGGGCTTCAGAATGCCTCAGGCAATTAAGGATAAATTATATTACAGCTTTTATCTTTTGGTATCCTGATATGACAAACATCAGATTCTGTAAGATTGTGAAAATCATGTTTACTGTAGTTTAACTTTATTCTAGTTTCATTTTGCACTGTGTGCGATCTTTCATTACACAAATTTTAGAAGAAGCACTGACCTACATATCCAACAATAACCCTCATATTTGCTCCATAAAACTGTAATGACTAATTCCCAACAGTATTTTCTTTTTCCTGCATTTCTCTTAGCTTCACTGCTTCAATCACTTGTTATTGTTTGAAGCATTTTTGGTCCAGTCTGAGTTTAGATTTTACTGCCAGGCCAATCTAATCTGCCCCTGGGCCTTCATATCCATTATTTGTGAGAATGATGTAACTCAAACTAGCAGATAGGAGATAATTTTAACCAATTATAATTTTTATTTGTCCTTGCAGAACGCGCAAAGTTTGGTGTCCTGATTTGTTGGTCAAAAACACTTAAAAGTCAAGTCAAGTCAAGCCATGTTTATTTGTATAGCCCTTAATCACAAAGAGTCTCAAAGGGCTGCACCACAGATTATTGCAAACCACAGACTATTATTACACCATCCCCTGATCTAAAACCTACATGAGGACAAGGAAAAACTGAAAAACCTCAACATGAGGAAAATGAAAAAAAAAACCTTGAGAAGGGACTGCACATGAGGTAATCCCCGTTCCAGGATGAACGGGCTGCAATGGATGTTGCACTAACAAATAATACACAGACATTGTCAACATGAAATATGGGTCATTCTTAAGCTATAGAATAGAAGTGTGTTTTAAGACTAGATTTAAACAGTTCCACTGATGTTGCAGATCGAATCTCGGGAGGCAGAACATTCCACAGCACCGGACCCAAAAGGAGAACGCTCTTGAACCTGCAGTTCTCTTCTTGGCTCTTGGGATCACTAGTAGACTAGCATTTTCAGAATGAAGGCTCTGGACCGGAACATAGAGGGAAATTAAATCTGAAAGATATGAGCGAGCAAGTCCATGCATGATTTTGTATACTATAAACAGAACCTTAAAACTGTGTGGCAAAAAACTAAACCCATTCCTTTTATTGCTTTGTAGCTTTTAGAACATATAAAAGGCTGACACTTGTTAGGAAAATCAAATGTCTGGCCAAACAAGTTATGTTAAGTCCCCTGTTTACCCAAACCACAGTCACCAAGAAATACTACAAATTTCCCGATTATTCATTTAAAAATAACTTTGAGTTCCTGACCACACAACGTTTAAAAAATGTTCAGAACAGACTCTCAAATAAGGATAAGATTTGGGTGTTGGTCCGCCAATGACATAACAGTGTCGACCAGAGGTGGGGAAACTTTTTGACCCAAAGAGCCATTAAAGCAAAACATTTTTGATTGTCTTTTGAGAGAGCCACACCATATATTTGAAGCCAAAAATTAACAAAGCCACCAAACCTGCTCTGCAGACAATAGCTAATTATTCAGCTCAATTAATTTCAGTGCGTGACATTTGATGGTTTCATAAAATCCATGAAATAAAAATTACGCCAGAGCCAGTGTCCCATGTCAAGATCAATATACCACTTCAATTCAACTCCCTCCCGTAGATACTTGAGTGTTGAGGCTCATTTTGTTATTTTTGTCCTAAATAATGGTTTCAAAACAAGGTGCAACCAGAGTTATTTTGTAAAAGAGTCACAAAATACTGAAAAGGAGGATACCAACATATTTACTGGTACCTTCAGTGCAGACAGCGCAGGGCAAAGGAGAAAGAGGGCCCACTTCCTGTCCTGTGTATAGCTGAGCCAATTTTTTTTACCTCTCACCCAATCAAATTACGTTAGTTGCTTTGCTGGAGCTTTTGGGTAAAAAGTTTGTTTTGGGTTAGAGTTATGTCAAGAACCGGAACAGGAGAAGAACCTAAATGCGTGACGTTTCTCACACAAGCTGTTATTTTACAGGAAATGGGGCAGTCATGCACGTTAACGCAAAACCTCAGTGATTTGGCGATTGCTGGGCCAGAGAAGAAAGACAGAAGTCTGGCGTGGAACAACAGAAAGCAAGAGACCAACGAGATCGATACTAGTTACACGAGCCGATACCGACAGAGGATGTCGATACCGGACAGAACGGGATTGACAGGATTGATAACAGATATAGGGGACTGGAGGCAGATATCAGACAGGACAATAATGACTGGCACGATACTAGTCACTGGAGACCGGAGACTGATATCAGACAGGAAGAGAATGACTGGGACGATACCAGTCACTGGAGACCGGAGACTGAAATCAAAACAGGACGAAACAGATGAGATCGATACCCGACAGGATACACAAACGGGATACCGGACGGAGTCAAAACCCACGTCTTGCTGGTGCAAAGGTTCGTTGACGGACTGACAGAGGGCGAGTGAGAGCACCAAGCTTAAATAGTCAACAAGCCACAGCTTGCGCCAATTGGGCGCCATGGCAACCGTGACAAGTCACTTCTGAGATTTTCATCATAAGATGTCTCAACAGTGAACCTAGCTTTTAATTAGCTTACCATAAAAATGATTTACAGCCTAAACAGGGATATGTTGGTTTGACACCCTGACTGTAAACTGTTGTTGAAATTGTGTATATATACTGGACCGAACTTCAAAATCATCAGTAGTGATTCAGCTTTGCATGTATTGCAATCAGCTCTGCATGAAGCAATATTCAAAAATTAGCACGATAACTATTTTATCTCCCTGAGCCATTTGTACTCATTAAAACAACTGTATATGGCTTGAAAGCCATCGGGTGCCGACCCTTGGTGTAGACCCGTGATAACATCAAACTGTGTCTGTTGGACGCATCCAGTACGGCCAAATGTCTACATATGTGCATGCGAGTGGATTGCTTATAGGCAAAAAAGAATGGAACCTTTAGGTCTTTTGTGTGCCCCGGCACCAAATGACCCACGACCCGGGGGGTTGGGGATCACTGACCTTCAGTATCAATGAGTTTAGGCCTATAGTATTTCTGTTAATTACCCTTTTAAGAAAAAAAGGTGAAACGTTCATGGTCAGTCGTTGCTAATTTGATGATCAAAATGATGATTATTGATAAAAGTATTTAGTAGTTGTAGTGGTAAAAGGTGTTGTAGTAGTACTACAAGTGTCTTATTCTTCGTGCGCGTGCGTGTGTTTTTTACTATTGAGCAAATGGCCCCGCCTTGTTCGCAAAGCAACAGAGAAGGAGGGGAAGGAAGAAGGAGGAGGGGAAAAAGTGATACGCACCTCTCAGTCCTGGCAGGAGGGACTGAAGAAGAAGAGGAAGAAGCTGGATATATTTGACGCCGCATTCAAGTCAACAACGGGGCACATTCCCGGCGGCGGTTAAGCGCCACCAACGCCGTTGGGAATCGGGATCAAGTTTGTGTTGACATTGGCCAAAAGGAGGATTCGGATCCAAATCCGGGGCTGTTTGAAACGCGTGTAGCCTGCGATGCTTCTTCCGGATACGACGCCTTCACTGTCACTCAGCATCCACCAGGAGGTAGGAATCTAGAGGATTTACTAAGATCTGAGGCAACAAACATCCTCGTTTGTACGAGCTAGGTGGATTTTCATTGGAGTTTTCCCTCCAACGTGTTGAAATAGTAAGATATACCCTACTACTACTACTCCGCGTTGCATTCACTTCCTCGCGAGTGGAACACAGAACGTTCTCTTAAGTGGAATAAAAGCGCACAGGGAAAGTAAAAGTTTGTGGTAACCTCACGATCTTCAATTATTAGTTATGCAAAAGAGCACCTGCACACAAAATTACGAAGAGACTAATCCTGTTTCTTTGGGGAACTTTGCATTCTTTTTATGTTGCATTTGAGGGCTCCAATTGAAGAAAGGTTCAAGAGGAGGAGGAGAAGGGAGGCCGCGCTATTGTCTGGACACTGAAGGGGTGGAGATTGAGGCTGCATGCAGATGTGCTGTTGGCAAAGGATATCTACTCTCTTCCCCTTCTGGGCATTGTAGAAAGCTTGAATTCTGCGTGAATCTTCTCTTGAGAAATTCAATTGGTAGAGTTGGTGGATACTTTTTCTTTTGGGGTGGCAGGGAAAAGTTTTACGTGCAGCAAAATTGACAGAGAACAGTGTTTCCTGCAGTGGCGGGCCGTTCATCTCACACCTAGACCTTCAGTAAACAGATAAATCCAACCCTTAATAACTATTTTATTGTGATAATCCTACAACTGCGAAACATAAAGAAAGCATCGAAAACCACACAAGACTGTTTAGGAATATAACAACATTTTACCCACCAAAAATCACATCGATTAGTGCACAAAATCCATCCTTTCTTTCCTCAAGAAGATTTCAAGTACTCTGCTGTACATATTCAGTACGTTTTAATCAAGAATTTATTTTTTATCGCCATCCAGGCTAATGCTGAAAGTCGAACATGTCCTGTCGTATTTTTGGCATACATTTTTAAACAATCTCATTGTGATACTACCGTTAAAGCCCTCTAGCCAGTCATTGTTTGCTAAGCTGGTGACCTTTCACGACGCCTGCGAGTAATTCACCAACTCGGAACCTGATTGGCTAAACCAACAGCTTTGTTGTTTCTTATTGTATGCCTTAGAACTGATTAAATATAAGGGCTCAAATTCTAAACTAGTGCAACCATGGGGGAAGCAAAAAAAGACAGCTGACAGACGATTTTGAATTATTTAATAAATATTTATAGACAAAATAAAGTCAAATTTACATCAGATATTTTTTAGGCCAACAAAGTAGGCCTTGCAGGCCCTGACAGACCACTACTGATTCCCTGTGTAGTTTTTTTTTTATAAAGTAAGTTAAGGAGCCTCATTTAGTATTATCTATGCATATTTTTCTGGCAGTTGTATTGATATATATTTGTATGGGTGTGTCTTCAATCTCTTAGAGTTCTAGCTTGACCTAGCAAAGCCTCTGTTGGTAGAGTTCACGCTTCACAAATGTACCTTTTGTATTGTTTTCCTTTTTTTTCCATTTGGGGGGAGTCCGGCGAGTGTCTTGCAAAAATTCACAATCGTGCTGTATGTTCTTGGGACTTTCCCAAGATGCCATCCAAATCTTGCCTCAATACTACATACTGCTATAATTGGTCACTATGTTCAGGGCTACATCTCAATTGAGAGCTGTAAGGAAAAATATCTTGTCCATGACCTGTTTTTTTAAGGTAATAAACATCATTTGTGATCTACAACATTTTTTGCTAGTCAAAATTCAACAATGGTTAACTGAGTAAATACGAGATCACAGAATATAAGTATATGAGATAGCAAATTTAAAATATTTTCATACAGTGTTAAAAAGCAATAAACAAGTAAGATTGGGGCAATAACAAAAGTATCATAAAATCACTTGGGACCACTTTTACCGCTGTGACTTTTGAAAAATCTATTTTTAGGAGGCTTGTATTGAATACCATGAGAATTACTTTTGTCAACAACACAATAAAGATCAATTTATTTCTACCACTGCTGTCACATATCTGATTTGCCACAGTTTAATGGGATTTTCCAAGTTAACGCCATTCCATCTAGCAGAACTGATTCCATTTCGCCGCCCATAGTCAAAATTCCTTTTGCATTCTATATGTTTTCCAGTATAAAACCACATGTCACAATAGAAATGGTGGCATGCTGTTAACATTACGATAAAATCTTTTTTTAATTAACCAACACACCAGTGAGCTTTGCCTATGAGTTCTTCTATAAACATTTCTATTATGGAAATTGAAAAAAAAAAACACAATTTTGAGGAGTTTGATGTACTAGTGTACATGCATTAGTACACTAGTACACTTTGGTGTACTAGGGCATTCAAACTCCATTAGTGAATTATTTTGTTAGCGGAGGTGGACCCAAATGCAGGGAAGGATACGGAGGAAGGTGTACTCAACAAAGGAGGGTATTTAATACCAAAAATGAGGTACAAAAAAACCCCTCAGAAAAAGTAAGTCTTAAAACAACCAGTTAAGTGTCCAAACCATAAACAAAAAACAATCCTGACATGGTAACTAAAGACAGGATGGAAATGACACGGAAATGATTGTCCAAACTGTTATTTCTATCCATCTATCTATCTACTTTGGTCATATCCCTCAAGAGGGTTCACCGACAGCAAGACAATCACGTATACAAAAACAAAGAAAGGGAAAAAGTAGCAAAAAAACACAAAAAAATTCACCGTGGCCAACACAAATGCCCAAACACCCAAACAAGTTAAGCACCTCCGCACCCAAGTTGGTAATGTTTTCGTCCCTCCAGATGAAATCTATCTCGACTCCCTAAGAGACAGCAAGACACCAAACTGTTATTTCTCATCTCATCTCATTAGCCGTACCGCTTATCCTCATTAGGGTCGCAGGGGGGCTGGAGCCCATCCCAGCCATCTCCAGGCAGTGGGCAGGGGACACCCTGAACTGGTTGCCAACCAATCGCAGGGCACACAGGGACAGACAACTCATTCGCTCATTCACACGTAGGGACAATTTGGACCGGCCAATTCACCTGAAATGCATGGTTTTTTTTGGAATGTGGGAGGAAACCGGAGTGCCCGGAGGAAACCCACGCAAGCACGGGGAGAACATACAAACTCTGCACAGGAAGTCTGGAGCTGGATTTGAACTCACGACAGGTTCCCATGACATGAACTGTGCCGCACAAGCGCTAACCACTGCGCCGCCGTGCTTCAACTGTTATTTCTATTCTGGACAATTTGTTGTCTCGACCATTTGCTTGTATTTTACTTTGTTCCTGTGTATTTTTTATCATACAACTTTTTTTTCGAGCACCCCAGTCCCTGCCCTTGCTTCCCTGTTTTGGGTCCACCCAAAATTGCAACATTTTCTTGATGCACTCATTACTCTTCGAAAATTGCATAGTTTTACTGACTGTTACCAATGATTTACAGCTTGAGAGATCCAAAAACGTAGCATGGTATTGGTATTGATCCACAACTGATTTGTTTTCCGTTTATTGGCACTTTTTTCTGGTGTACAAGGTTATGGTCTTAACTATGGATGGATGTTCCTCATTGAAATAAGCTAAGACGTCAGCGAATATGTTGGATGGTATTTGATATGACAAAAGGGACAAATTCATCAACTGAAAACTGCAACGTGAATTCCTGGTGCGGATCCAAAGGTCTCCACTTTCATTTGTAATACTCTAAGTACAGCAGCCAATCATCCAGCTAAGCCTGTTCTGAGTGAAACGGATCATTTGACCACATTTTCAATGCCTTAGCAGTTAGAAGCGGATTTCACCGTGAGCTTTGTCGCTTTCAATAGCTGTACTGTGAACACTTCTACTTCTCTGAGCCGCTGCGCTATCTTCCCGTTTTGAGCGTAAGACACTTCAGACATTTGTGTGATGAATGGATTTGGTGTGCTTGGCAAATTCTTAGTGGCTTTTATTTTTTTCCCCTTATTTTCCTGGCTGTGAAGTTTTGGGCGGGGTGGATGTGGCCAGCAGCAGGTGTTTGATTCTCCTCCGTGATAAAAGGATGCTGTGATCGTCTCGTCTGTGTGGGCGCCGAGAGTCTCTGTCGGCGGGTATGATCCAAAATGTTCAAGGGTAAAAAAAAATCTTCCTGGCTAAGTGAAGCCATTTTGTCGACAGCTGCAGCTCACTGCATTCCAGAATCTGACGAAATTATGCATAGCAAAAAATGAATCGCTTGGCTAATGTTGACTTATCTTGGAACTGCGATGTGGTCACAAACTCTTGTCCTTGTAAATTTTTAAACTTTATACAGTGCCAAAAATAAGCCTGTAAACAACAAAAACTCGTCTATTTTCATGCCAATTTCTATACTTTGACATACATGCCGACCTTTTGACATGAAAAAGCATAGACTCTTTTTACGCACAAAACATTATGTCTCCAGAATTGGTTTGGTCATCCCTTAACCACTTCGGGGGGTAGGGGCACCCTTTCCTGTGCTGTCTCTTGGGCAAGTACAGCCTGGTGGCGCCCATCCCCCTACAGGCCAACAAAAAATGAATTGAAAGACACAAACACATCATTAATATAAGACTGTAGAGTTTATTCACATATAACGACACAAATTCTAAAACACTATTTAACTTTGAGAAAGTCACAATAAATACTACTAACTTTGTTCAAAGCCCTATAGCTGGAGTCGGCAACACTTTTGACTCCAAGAGCTATGTAATATTTACCGTATTTTCCGCACTATAAGGCGCACCTAAAAGTCTTAATTTTTTTTCAAAAGCTGACCATGCGCCTTATAATACAGTGCGGCTTATATATGGCTCAATATTAAATTCGCAAGGTCTCACAACTTACGCAACAGCCGCCGACTCGATTTCCCCCCGAACGTGGAGTAGTCCGCGGTGTATGCTGGGATTTATATACCGGCGTTTCATTGGCTAACCAATGTGTCATCGATCGCTATTGGCTAAAGTTATTCGGAGCCTCGGATTGGCTAGAGGGCCAAAACAAACCCTGCAATTGGCCGAAAAAGATGACTGAATAGAAAGCTTGCTAAACTACGCCATAGAGAAACATGTTTTATTAGTCTGTATTTGTAAACATTTTACTCTCCTGGATTTACTACACTCACGGTTGTAAGAAGGCCATGATTGCGTATCATTATTGAACGTGAGATCTTAGGTGAGTTATGCGGCTTTATATTTTCCCGGTATCTTGTTTTAGAACGATCTTGATGTTGCTGTGATGAGTTGAGTGAATTAAACTCAATTCCAAGTGTTTATTGTCATATGCACAGTAAAGTTGCGAGCGAAAAAGAAAATAGAAACTAAGGAATGCTTGGCATTTCTTGAATTCCAAGACTTTAACCTTCCGAATGATATTTGAAATGACGTATTTAAGTGACATCGTACGGACACCGCATCCGCACGTGTCTACGACACATATTTGCTTCTTTGCAAGCTTTGGGAATGTTAAGGGGGTAATCAGTTTGACTGAATCATCTGACTGTTTTGTCGACGTTCCCATTGTAGCGCCTTATAATCCGGTGCGCCTTATCTATGGAAGATATAGGACCAAAAACTATTTTTTGGGGGTGCGCCCAATAACCCGGTGCGCCCTATAGTGCGGAATATACGGTAGATGTTTTTTTTTTGGAGAGAGAGCGAGACACACACCAAATATTTGAAGACAAAATTCAGCAAAACCACCAAACCTGCTCTTGAAACAAAAGCTTATTCAATAGCTCGTTTTATTTTACTGTGTGACATTGATAATTCGATAAAAATCAACGGAATAATAATGCAGAAGCCTATGTCCCTTATTAACAAATATAGCAATTAAAATTTGCATCCCTCCTGCAGTTACTTAAGATCATTGCGGCTAATTCATAACATATTTTTTATTGTAAAATGGTTTCAAAACAAGGTTCGAGCAGAGTTCTTCTGTATATATAACCCAAAATACTGCAAACAAGAAGGGTATGATGTGTTAGGGAAGTGCACTATGTGTCCAGAGATCCGCCCACCCCTACTGCCCACCAAACAAATGGCTCTGGGTGCTTGGCTGGTGTTTTTGGGTGTTTACAGTTTGTTCTGTGGGTTATCACAAAGTTTCTCAACAGTGAACATACATTGTTTAATGATCTTCCTGTCAGGGCGCCACCCGGAGGGTGCACAAGCACAGGTGGGTAGCCAAAGCTCTGGTTCACTGTGATAACAAGACTGAGACAAGAATGCTTTGGGTGTGACAAGATATGTAACTGACTAGCACCAAGCTGAGAGAACAGAGAGTTTAAAGAGTGAAAAGGTAGCGATGTGATTGGAGGGTAATCAGGATAAGTGACACCAAGTGTGGGGTGGAGCCAGGAAGTGAGTGACCAAATAAGGTAAGGACAAGCATTAGGGAGAGAGAGAGAGGAAACTAAACCCGAGTGCAGGACTGTGACACTTCCATATACAGGATTTTATAGCAACGCACACCCAAAATGGGGTCTGTTGGTGTAACACCGTGACTATTAACTCTAGTTGAAACTTTGCCCTATATATTGCGGACCAAACCATAGTTCTTGTGCCTCACTCTGATGGTAATAATATGAAGAACCGGGAACTATTTTTTTTTTCTGAAAAGAGCCATACATGACTCGCATGCTAAACGTTCCCATTCCCTGATCCTTAGGATGTTTTAATTTCGTTTTAAACTCGGTAAGTCATCGTTAGGATTCTAGAAGCAAATTAATTTAACCAATCTGAGCTAAAGAAAAAGCAATATCTCAGTTTCCTGAAATTTGGCCTAGATGGAAGCAATAACTTTAATAATTTTCAATACCCCTCTGAGAGCCATTTGCAAAAATTTTCATTTGCAGGCTTCGACACACCGGCAGTTATCCGTTGTCATTTAAAATCACTGTAGCATAATGGCCTCCATAAAGGCTTAATGTTTGTTTTTTCTTAGCATTTTCGGTCTAGCAGAAGCCAGTAGTGGACTCCTAAATGAGCATTACTGAACGTTATTAACTCAGTATGACCGTTGGTGATGGGTTTTGGATATTTACTCTTCCTGGTATTTATGACAGTTGGAGTTTGCTCAAACCACTTAATAACCTCACACACGCGTCTCGTTAACGACGAGCCGTTTCCCTCCAAAGTGCTGCTAATGGCCTGCATTAACATTGAGGCGGGTTTTTCGTGGACGGGATGGAAATGAAAGGACGCAGCACCTGAATGCAGCACGCACACTCACTGCAGAGGAGAAGCATAGTGATGGTTGTAAAGAAAACGTGCGGACAGCTCATGATGTACTCGTGGTTATGTGTTTTCTACTGGGGGATGCACCGGGGAACTGTGAGGAAGGTTGCTTGTGAAGATCCTCGTAAACTTTGACTACTGTGGTACTTCTTTATACGTGCACCTGTAAACATGAGAATGTTGCTATACAACTTTGTTTTTTTTAAACAAATATGCTGGTCGTATACAAAGGAAAATCCAGTTCACGAGCAGTTCCAGAGGCTACCAGTAGAGACGGCTCACCTCTCTTGACTGCTCACTGCCGGCATCAGCACATACAGTTTGCCCATGCAAACTACTACGGGCAAAAAAAATAAGATAATAAATGAGAATATATTGTCCTGTCACATTTTTCTGTGTACACTCATATAAAGTTAGAGTAGCTTTAGTTTTTAGTGTACAGTAAGTGCTCACGTATCATCAACAGTTTATTTATCTTTGTCAACCTCTACGCTTGAGTCCCCTTATTAATGATTGCAAATCATTCTTATTAAATGATAATAAACCTTAAAAACACTACTCTGCACGTACTCGCAGCAAGACGGACTATGTAAAAAAACGTGACAATATTAGCAATACATGATGACATTGTCATCTGCTACCAGTACAGATACTATTCAAACTTGTGCCAAAATGGGCAGCAGAGGATCAATTTTTTGTTATTTGAATTAATTGTTGAATAAAACTTGTTATATGACGTACACAATGTGAAATGTTTAAAATACACATACGGGGAAAACATACATTGACAGGTATGCAATCTTCATGACTCCTCCACAGCACGCACACACGTTTGCTAAGGAGCTCAATACAAACTCGCATTTTATTTAGCTTATCACTGTTTTTTCAAATGCTTTATTTCTATCTGAATGTGTTTTCCGTGATTAGGAAGATGTGTTTTTATCGCTATTTAGGGTTACCTTGTGTTTTTTTGGGAGGACTTGAGCGGACCAATTAGTTTTTAATTATTTCTATCTGGAAAATGTGCTCGTTACACAAGTAATCGAAACTACGAGCACAATCCTAGAACAAATTGAGCTTGCAAGAAGAGTTACCACTGTACTTTTTTAAAAGGTAATTCTTTTTTTTAATTACTTTTTTTTTTTTTAAGAAACCAGAATAACATAGTTTGTGTGGGTGGCCAGTGAGTGCCAAAAGCATTTGCATGCATATTGTTTAATTCACTCCCTTGTTATTATGTGTTTTGTTCCTTCCTTCCTGCCCACTCTCTCCTGTCTGAGCCTCTCAGGAGAGAGGCGGCATGAGGAGGTGGAGGAAGAGGAGGAGGAAGGCTCGCATTGTCTCGGCATGAGTGTGTATTTCAGCACGGCTGACATGTACTTGTGTCGGGACTTTGGCGGATATATCCCACTGATGAGAAAAGGACTTGGAAAAAGCTTTCAAATATGCTAAAACAAGGCCAGGCCTCTGTTTGGTCTTCTTATGCTAGCAATACCGTATTTATTTGGGTATAACGCAGGTTTTTTTTTTGCCTAAAAACACGAGGTTTTACAATAGTGTATAGTCAATGGATCAGTCGCAAAAAAAACACTGATCATGATTGGATGCAACAGTAATGGAACCCGGGTCGCGGTGTTGAGAGCGCATAATCCCACCACTGGACGATCAGTGACATTTGTCAGTGGTCAACAACAGCCGAGCTGCAGACTGGTACCGGCCTTGTGGGCCATTTGGTATCAAGCCCGGATTTATTTCTGTATCCATGAATTCACCCTCAACACCGACTTCCTGAGGTGCATGTCATATACAAAGTTTTACCGTAGAATATTACCATATTTGAGCACTGATTGATCAGTTGAAAAATACAACTGACCACATTTGCTTAGTAATTGATGCTACAATATTCAAACCCGGATCACGTCAGTGAGAGCACAGAATCTTAACTACTAGACTACTAGGGATGAAGATGACTGAGGAAAGAGAATTAGATTTGACATCTAGACCCCCAGTCATCTAGTAAATACACTGTTGATTTTTTTTATTATTAGTAGTATTATTGTTATAGTTATTACTATTGTTATCGTTATTATTACTACTAATGTTCTTATTAGGTTGGGCCAGGAGAGATTGTCAGGCATCAAACCCGTCCGTGGTTCAAAAAAAAGGTTGTGGACCACTGATATAGATGTCATGTGAAAAGGCATTTGATTTGATCTCATTTTGCACTATTTTAGTTGAAACCAGAGGCGAATGTTATAGAATGTACAAAACAGAAAGCTGTCCTAAAAGATAAATAAACGCAGAAAAGCACGACAAGGGAAACAACTCTTTGACGTATGTGGTAATGAATTGGACTTTAAAGGACATTTAATAAATAAATACTTTTTTATGTTGGTATTCTGTTCATAGTTTACTTTTTAATAAATGATTTGAATTATGGCCGCACATATCGAACAGAGTTTGTCACTAACAATGCTTAGTTTAAACCATGAAATTGTAAAACTAAATTTCATACAGATATTTAATAAAAATTAGGGGTGTGTGTTACCTACGAGTGCGTGTTCTACACAAATGAAAACGGTACTTTAGTCAATCACTTTTTGTTTGTATAAGAGTTGTAATTTTTTTTTTTTCGAGGCTTTGGCACTCTCTGAATGGATGATGGGGACATGTGGACATAGTGGAGGTGATAAGAAGTAAGCATAAAATATTATCTAATATCCTTACACCTCAATCCTATTCTTATAATTCCCTCAAAGCGCCCACACTTAGACTCAATGACGCCATGAATAAACATAGGATGGCTTTTGAAATCCCTATTTGATCGCGTTCTTAAGATGTATACATAAAAAAGATGTTTATGAAAATGGATTGTCATTTCTATTTAAAAATCACATTTAGCATTGAAGGTCTTCCATATTTAAAGCGGAAAAACTAAATAACAAAGCAGGCCATGGATCTCTATCTTTAAGCCTATTGGACGGAACTTGTATTCTCTTGTGTTAAATACACTATTTTCTAATGGAACAAAAACTATCACAACCCGAAAGACATAGTTTTTCTGGTTGGCTTTTATTAAGTACACTTACAGAGGTATTATATATGGCATTGCTTTGCTATGAGACACACAGTATCTTCATAAATCATTCACTGCCAATGACTGCTAAATACACTACAGTTCAAAAGATTGGGTCACCCACAGAATTTTGTGTTTTTCATGAAAAGTTCACACTTTTATTTATTGAATTAGAATAGAATAGAATAGAATACACCTTTAATTTCATTGTTACAAAATGGTTTAACATATTGTGACAACGAGATTGGGCATGACACTCCAGTTTCACACATTCACAGTGCGGTTAAAAACCCAAGAAGATAAAGGAACAGAGAAGATAAGGTTATAAAACAAGGAGGATAAGGTTATAGTTGTAATTTACACAAAATTTTCCCAAGAAATGTCGGCATATAGGATGTTTCATACAGTTTGGTATTGTAGGGTTTGTGCAATATGCATTTGGTGCAAAAATAGTCATCATAGTGTAAAAGATGGTCAACATATGCATTTGGTGCAAAAATAGTCATCATAGTGCAAAAAAGCTAGTCAACATTGTGCAAGGTGAGCAGTAAACATAGTGCAGTCAACATTGTGCAAGAAACATAGACATGAGTACCATTTATGTTCGTATGAGGTAGTGTTTTTTGCAAGACTTTTTCAGTTTTTTGTACGGTGTGTGTTTAGGGTGGTAATGGCTCTGGGGAAGAAACTGTCTCTGAGTCTTGTTTGTTTTTGTTTTGTGTGACCTGTAGCGCTTGCCGGAAGGCAGCAGGTCGAAGAGGTGGTGGCCGGGGTGAGAAAAGTCCTTGATGATGTTTTCTGTTCTGCTGAGGTAGCGAGAGCAGGCAATGTCCTCCAGACTGGGCAGAGAGCAACCAACGATTTTCTGGGCTGTTTTGATGACCCTCTCGAGCGTTTTCCTGTCTGCTGCTGTGCACCCAGCATACCATAAACATTAGTTCTTCAATGTTTGTGTTCTTTTGCCCATATTAATCTCTTCTCCTTGTTGTCTTGTCTCAGAAATGGCCTTTTCTTTGCCATTGTCGTGAATGCCGCTATCTTGGAGTCGCCTCTAGATGTTGAGACTGGTGTTTTGCAGGTACTCTTTAACCAAGCTGCTTATCGAGTACCTTTAAGGCGTCTATTTCTCAAACTAGAGAGTCGAATGTTCTTTCCCTCTAGCTTGGTTGTGCAGCAGGGCCGCCCACTTTTCTTTCTACTGTGGTTACAGCCTGTTTCTGCTATTCTCTGAAGGGAGTAGTAAACACTGCTGTAGGAGATCCCTATATTTTGGGCAACTTCTCTTATGGGATAGACTTTCAGCAAACAAGAATAGACTGTTGAGTTTTACACAAAACGTCTCTTTTTTTCTGGCCATACTGAAAGTTTTATCACACCAGAACAGGGGTGGCCGACCCGTCGAGGACCTCATTTTCTGCGTGTTTTGGAGCTTCCAGTTCTCAAAATCAGGTGACGCAAATTTCAAAATGATCGGCTCCTTAATAAGATGTGTAGGAGCTTGGTTACGATCCCAGTGATGAGAATGACCTGTATTGGTGCGGAAAAACTCCAAAACTTGCAGGACATGCGGCTGTCAATGACCGGGTTGGCCACCCCTGTTCCAGATACTCGACTAGCTCAAAGCAAGGTCAGTTTTATAGCATCTTTAACCAGCTAAACTGTGATAACATCATTTGCTAACAGTTGTTTTTTAATCATCCATTAGCCTCCTAATGTAATTGGCAAACACAATGTACGATTACAACACTGGAGTGCTGCTTGCTGAAAATGGGCCTCTATACACTTTTATAGATTTTGCATTAAAATGCAAACATTTGCAGCTAAAATAATCATTCACCACTTTAACAATGTATGCGATATTTATAATTAGTTTATCTTTATTGGAAAAACAGTGCTTTTCCTTCAAAAGTGAGGACTTTTATAAAAGACCCCAAACTTTTGATGGGTAATGTTTGTCAAAAATTCCATTTAACTGTAAGTGAGCTGGTCAAGTCCAACAAAAACACTGTTCGTTGTGTGTTTCCAGTGCACTGGACACACTTTCTTCTGTCATTTCCAGGCTGGCCGTGTTTGGCGAAAAGAGTCGCTAAGCAACGAGATGCCACTCAAATAGTTTAGACTGGTCCAAGAGGAGATGTGTGGGAACTGGGAAAGGTGGTCATTAGGTTTTAGTACATTGTTTTTTGCTATTTGTCAATTGGTAAATCAGTTTTGTAGTAAAATTATATTGTGTTGGTTTTTTTTTTTCTTTAGGTTGGTGTTTGTATTGATATGTTGAATAATTTTAGCCACTGTTAACAAGCTAATGAACTACACCCGTGGAGTTTTAATGGCTTAGCCTAGTTGTGTCGGCGTATTTTGACACCTTTACATCACTGTTTGAGAGACTGCTGCTAGAGACACGATGCTCAATGTGACCTTTGCATTTTGCACTATTTAACACAGAAGGAAAACTAAAAGGGAAAGCGCATGCCACCTGCAACCATTTGCCTCTGCTTGTTTGTAGTCGCTAATCATCAATCGTGGCTGTCCTTGTCACATCGAGATTGATTGATTTAAATCGCGTGAACAGAGACAAAATCTGGTTTACCACTTATTTCCACTCATAACAACAATTTAATTGTAAATAAGATTGTAAGTATTGTGGTTTACCCTTTTTCACCAATTAACCAGTTATTTTTTTCTTTGTGGATCGTACCTACAACCCTATTGTATTTCAAGAGTGCCTGGTAACTAATGTCTGTAAAATATGTATGTTTTTTTCTATAACGTATTGTAGAAATATATACTGTAATGCAATTTTGAAAAACACATTTTTCATGTAAATGACAAAATGATGATTACGCCACCTTTCAAACACCATTGAATGTAATTTTTTGTTTCTGTTTAACACTAAATTGTTCGTTATCTAAATGCCTTTGTTTGCAAGTGCACTGTAATTAGCTATTGATGAGTTATTGGTGAACCTCAGAGTCTGTCGGCACAGTCTGCATCTTAGCCATGATTGAAATGGAAACAAGCTGCATAGCAAATGGATGCGATACCAGCAAATAATGTCGATGCATTGAGGTTATTCAAATGAAACTCTCTGGGGATTTGATTTTTAAATGCCACTAGTTCATCCTTGCGGTCAACCTCAATCTGCCTGCACGGCTGTCTTTTTTTTTGCATTCCAAAGGCCACTTTGCCTTGCATAAACTCTGGCAAGCGTCCAGCAAAGAAAGTTGGCAGATGTCCATGCAAGCGTTCGACTCCTGAACTACAGTGTTAAGTCCGTTGATTGAAATGACATTGGAGAAGTCAATATGTTACAGTACATGATGGCGCATGTACATTTTCCTTCACTCAACATCTACAGTAGAGTGAGATAGCAAACTGCCACTGCCTTAGTTATCTGTACTATGAATATGCTTATTAGTGATTAGCCTCAATTTATTTTATTTCTCATTACCATCACAGCAGGACATTTCTACAGTTTCAGCTCGTCAGCATGTTCAGACAAAGACTCGTTTGATTTTGCAGACGTTTGAAGATGTTTGATCCCTGATCCTGAACAGAAAGGATTTGGGTGGGTTAATGTTCCATTGATCCAGAGAGAAGCCTTCCACTCATTGACTAAGTTTACATACAGCGAAAAGTCAATTTTGGATCAGAATTTGGATTTTTGGAGCAATCCGAATGAATCATGAATCATAACAAATCAGATTCAGATTCAGATTCAGATTCAGATCTACTTTATTGTCATTCTAGTACACGTGTATACAGAACGAAATGTCGATGCATCTGACCCCCACAGTTTCCTTGAATGTACAGATATAAATAATGTTGTATTGTATTTTGGCTACGTATAGTATTTTACCATAGTGCCGATAGTGCAAGAAGAGTAGCTAACCAGATGTGCAAAATGGGCAGTCAGGTTAACAAGTCAGGTACACAGTAACATTAACACTGTAACAATAACGCTGTAATTACAATAGTGCAGAGAGCAATGTGCAAGGAGTGGCAAGCTATAAAAATAAACTGCCAGTAGTGCAAAAAGTCAGATTAGCAGCCGTTTAGATTTAAGTTAACTATATGTTAGATTGACCATTTAACAGTCTAATGGCCAGGGGGACTAGACTATTGCGGAGCCTGGTGGTCCTGCACCGCACACTGCAGTACCTCTTCCCAGAGGCTAGCAGAGTGAACAGTCCATGATGGGGGTGAGAGGGGTCCCCGGTAATGTTTTTAGCATGGGATAGGCAGTGCTTCTGGCCAATGTCCTGAATGGAGGGAAGTGTAGTCCCGATTATTTTCTCTGCTGTCCTCGTTACCCCCCCAATGAACACCACTCTGGTTTTTACAATGTTAAAACGATGAAGTAAGAGCCACATCATTGATCGATTGATTACCTTTTTTTTCTATTGGTCATCAAATTTTTGATAAAAGGTGACAAACAAGGGGAAAAAAAGGCGGACAGGAAAAAGCCGGAGCTAATCCATCATTGTCCAATTAGGCGGTTCTGCAATTGACTTTTGACATTAACTTAAAGATTAATTTAAAGATTTTCATCACTCACAACATTCAACAAAGTACATGCTCATTTCCTCATCGCCAAAAGTGTGCTCTATAGCTGCGTTGCATGTGTTTACAAGGTGTGTTTATGCATGGCTTGCTGGAAGCATGGACTTACACTATTTAAGGATGGATACAACTGTGGCATTTTTGGGTTAGCAAATACATTGGAAAAGTGAAGAAAAAAATATCCCGTTTGAGGAAAACTGCATGTGCAGTAATGCATGCCAGTAAAGGGATTATTAGAATGGGTGTACATGCTGGTGTAATGGGAAAATGAATACACTAACCCGACCATTTTGATCTGAATACTTGCGGTCGGATTAAGAATCTAATTGGATTTGTGCATTGCTTTACAAAAATAGTGTACCGACAATGGTTTGATTTCCACAATGCCTGTTTTTAAACGTACGCATTACTCAATGTTGTTTAGGCGAACAAAATATAGGTTAAAAGTATTAGGTGCATGTGGCTGCCCTTTGATTTTCAGCTGATTTATGTTTACTTTTGTTTTAAAAATTACTTAAATATGATTTGTAATTTTACCTACAAGTACAGTGATGTAATTCAATCGTTTTTGTCAGACACATTGACTGCTTTGAACATTTTGTAAAGGTTCGTTTGAATTAGACTCAGTCAGGTGCGTTTAAAGTGTCATGTTAATGAGGATTATTTCAAATCCGGATTATATTTATATTGTAATGTTGTAACTTTGTAAATCCTTGTGTTATCATAAAATATATATAACACATCAATCACTTTTTTACAAATTTGTAGTAGTATTTGAAGTGTGATAACTAATTTATTTTTGAAATTTTGTTCTTTACTTTCACGCACTCAAAATGTTCAGTGGCATCAGAGCTGTTTATACACATAAAGTGTTTATCATTTTCTTTGTACCTTTTTGCCCTTTAATGAGAGTAAAAGCGGTACTGTCCTATGACCAAAACTATGCTGGATATATACACTGTATGTATGAAACAAAATTGTATTAAAAAAATTCTATCACACAATTAGAGCCTTGAAAAAGTCAAAGAATAATAACAAATATCATTTTTTTTTTATCCATGCCCATTCTTTGGTAATGGTTGCTTTTGTGTATAATACCCCTAAACATACATTGTTCTACAATAATTGTAAATGTTTTGAGGTGCTATAACTAAGTCATTTCTAAATTACTTTTTAAATTTCAACCACTCAACATTTTCAGTGGCATCACAGCTATCCATGCAAACAAGTGAGTTTCTAATTCTATGTCTATTTTCGCGATGAGCTCCTCATCAAAAAAACACACGGACGTCTCCGGGTTGCTGATTCTGACTACTGCATTAAACGTTGGGCCAGGCATGGAAACTCGTGCAGGGACGTATCGGGAAGCCACTTAGTTCCAGCGACTTTTTTATTTTTCGAGCTCCATACTGCATGATCAGCGCTGCCCAATGGATCCTGGTGTTGCCCGACCTCATCATCCGAGGCTCCCTCCTCTTCTTCCCAATTGAAAATGTCCTCCTGCGTGTTGTTGTCAGACACAGACTGATAATCTGTTGATTACTCCGCTGAGGACCGGAATCGCGTTCGTATCTGTTGCCGAAATGGCTCGAAGGGCTTCTTCTTTGGTGAAAACGGAGCCATATCTGCATTCCCTACCGTCCAACTAGCTCTGATGGTTGCTCGAATTAGCTTAAGTACCACCACACCCGTGCCTTGACAAATCGCAGGATAATAAATTCAAATTCAAACGCGAGGTGGACCAACAACAGTTGTGATTTAAAAATGTTACTCATTCATTTTCGAAATCTGAGCCAATCTCGCTGCAGAACATTGGTTTGAAATAAAGACCCTCACACGCACGCTTATCCCCTTAGCAATCCCGCTTTATATTTTTCGGGTCCCTTGTTTAGACTGATTTTGATTGATGTTTCTGTGATGAATACAATTTTAAATGGTCATAATATCTTGAATCCCATTTAGGACATTTTAGACACCCCATAGAAATTTCAGCTCCCTGGTGTTTTTTTTTTTTATTTTTCATACATATGATTTATCTTGGATTTAAAGTCAAAATGTTCCAAAATTACAAAAATATAGACAATGTAGGTTTAAAGAACAGTTTATGGCAAAATCATAAATTTGATCCCATCATGTTGGTGTACTCATACTCTTTAAAACTTACACTTTTAGTGGTTTTGAAACCATACTGTACCTTTGTAAAATACTTCAAATCCTGAAACTAGCCTACAGCCTGTATTTACTGTACACATTATGAACTCTTCTGTGTTTCCCATACCATATAAAGTCCCTGGCAGACCACCAGGGTCTAATTAGTCCTGCCAGAGTGTCATAAACCTGTATTATTAAATATATAATCATATTTTTAATAAATTAGAAGGTAATCAAAATAACTTTGGGATTCTCATTATATATAAAAAAAAAATCGCAAATGTCCCGGTGTGTAATTGTGCTATGTATTTTGTATGTAGTTAGCACACCACCTTTTTCGCCCACAGGGCCCCGGCCACTCTCCTAAGTTAATGCTTGTTTTGTGATTGTCAAGCATACTTTTAGCTACTCTCCACTTTTAGCTGTCGTAATTATAAACTACCTCACATAGGGGGGCTCAATTATTCAATGATCATGACATTTCTAAGCAAAAAGGTATCGATATTGGTCAATACAACCCTGTATGTACTTTTATTGGATCAATAACAAAAGGACAGCCCACCCCTACTATAAACCAGAACTGGCATCCTGTCATAGCAACAATCACAAAAACAGTGGTACTAATATATAATATTTTTTTACCATATAACCAATATGAATATTACATTTAAATAATGGTAAAACTTATAACGGTCATTTGGTCTATTTACTCACTGATACAACACCTTAAAACAGTACATCATCAGCTCTTAAAATTTTACTCTGTTACTACACCTGATCGATGCGTTTGAATTTACAATGTACAAACCTTTCTTCTGGGGGGCATGCCCCTGACTGTCCACCCACCATGGTCTTACAAAATTCAAAACGGTAAACACTGCACATTATACATATTATGTACATTATACAAATTAAAAACAGTGGCCGTGCCTGAGCCATGTTATGCGTTGATCCTCAATTCACCTGTTTGTCTTGAGATATTCAGGCAAAAAGTCTGGGCTTGAATAAAGACCATCTGAACATAATCATTTTCCTCTTCACATTTACCCGTTTTATCTTTCTCTTCTGGCCCTGGTAGAAATCTTTTACTTACTGTCAGCGGAGTTTACACTCCTTCCTCATTTGCATGCGTCTCACGTTTTAAGACTGTCCAGAGGGTAAAAAATACGAGTGTTTTTACTTTACTCCGCACTGCAAGGTGAAATAATGATAAACTTGAACTTTTCAGGTCCTCTAAGCCCAAGGCGAAGTCTGAACTACTGGAACATTTGAAACAACTCCCAGAACACATTTATTTTCCTCCACTTTTCTCCATTGCTTACACCTCATCCCTAACCTTTGTCTATTCTGCCGTTAGGTTCTCTCGCAGCCATATTTTTCTCTCAATTGTAGTTGAGCAGTCTTTGCCCTTGTCTCTTTTTTTCAGGGTAGTGTCTCTGTCTTGCTTGCCAGTGCATGAGAGGTGGCCTAACTGTGCGATCGCTTCTTTTGTTTGGGCTTGAGTGAATTAAAGCGTTTGGCCTTGGGTAGGGTTGCCTGTCTGGTAGGCACATATTTCTTTGCTTAAACTGCCTTTCTTTTACTAGCCTCAAGTTCAAGTTACCATTGATGCATTTGACACTTGGAATCCAGTTTTCCTGGTGAGAGGCCATGCATTTCCCACCTAGACCTTCAAGTCTAGTCTGAATTAGTGATGTGTCGTTTGCGGACAAACCATCTCTATAAGCTGGCTCTTAGAAGGGAAATTTCTGATTTTATTTGTGAGGACTCAAGTGAAGGAAAGCTAATTTGGGCTGACCCCAGCCCCCGCTGCGAGCCCTGTTTTCTAGGTCCGATGGCGGTCCGCTTTGGGAGCCGTCAACGTGGACTGTTTGAGAGGGGACGGTAGGGTGAGAAGAGCCACACACCTAGTTAGGACTGTCTTTTGTAATGATATCTAAATTAAACAAGACTGTATAAACAGAGACAAAAAAGAGCAATGACAGGTGGATAATAGAAAAAAAGTCAGCAAGAAAGAAGCCTAAACCGAGCCTAATGATGATCGGCTCGTTTGGGGCTCTGGCTTAAAATTTTACCTATAGGCTGACAGAACTAAACGCTTTCCCCCTTGTGTAAGGCTTGCTCGTGTTGTCGGACCTTTCTTAATGATGTCAAGCTTTTCTCGAAAAGTCCGACTTGAAACAACACAACCGTATATTTCTTGATGTAGTTCATTCTCTTCAGGTTTAACTGACTTTGCAACGATTGCTTTGGTGGATTAAAGCCCCCTAGCCATAGTTTGTCAAATCACTGACGTTTCCTCACACCTGTCAGAAGCCCAATTTTTACCAATGCGGAATCTGATTGGCTAAACCAACAGCTTAATCAAAGACTGATGTTATGGTAAAAATGTAAAGGTGAACGGCTTAGGGTATATTTCTGAGCTTAGCAACAACTAATGGCTGATGTGATTGGTTAAATGCTTTGATATAAAAGCACACAAGTCGTAGCAGCGCAGCCAGGGAGGAGCAATGAAAGGAAACTAACGGACAAACTGGAATTATTAAACCAATATTGATAGACAAATGTAATTAATATCACTTTAATAAGATATTTTTTTGGCCAGCAAGGAAGGCCTCACAGGCCCAAACAGCACACCACTGAGTTTTTCCTCACAATTTTTTTAAGTCACAATAATACAATCCACAGTTATGTTGCTGTGTTGGAACAGTAAAACTAAAGAAGGCTTTTTTCCCTTCTTGAAAGCCCAAATTGCTCTCTGAGTGTTAATTAAGTTTCCCTATCATGTTTTAGCCCTCCAGACGTGTAAACTAGTGAACTGACAGTCATTTAATATGAAAGCAAGACCTTTTAATCGTGACCCCCTTAATTTGCAGTTGAAGAGCTTTAATATTCGTTGCATATGCATCAGGTGCTTTTACACTAATTTGGTGGAAAAGATCATTAAGTTCAATGATTTAAATTGAAGCCCACAACCTTCAGTGCAAAAAATGGGACAAACTAATCAGCCTGGAATTATTCTGAGGATAAAACTCAACCTGTGTAATTATGCGTTATTGCATGATTAACAGTATTCCAATCCTTATTCCTTATAGTGAAACAACTCTACCTCCATTTTATCAGTCATTCTGGCCTATCACGGTTTCAAACAAAGCAATAACCGGAACCGAACAGTTATTGAAAAAATATTTGATTTCTAAAACAGACCATAACTATTTCTAAAATAGACCCTAACTAATTTTAATCAATTATAAACATAGATTGAATTATCTTGTTAAAAAAACGGCAAGTATTCAGAACTCGTTCCTTGACTTAAAGTATTGTAAGTCGGTCTATAAACCATCAAATCCTGCATTCTGCGACTTTCACAAATGTTCTTATAATCACTACCAGCTTTAAATGGTTCAACCTAAACTCTTAATTTATCTTAGGGCAGCACGGCGGCGCAGTGGTTAGCGCGTGTGCGGCACAGTTCTAAGGTCTTGGGAACCTCCTGTGTGGGTTCAAATCCAGCTACCGGACTTCCTGTGCGGAGTTTGGATTTTCTCCCAGTGCTTGCGTGGGTTTCCTCTGGGCACTCCGGTTTCCTCCCACATTCCAAAGACATTTCAGGTGGATTGGCCGGTCCAAATTGTCCCTAGGTGTGAATGAGTGAGCGAGTTGTCTGTCCCTGTGTGCCCTGCGATTGGCTGGCAACCAATTCAGGGTGCCCACTGCCCGATGATTGCTGGGATGGGCTCCAGCATCCCCGCGACCCTACTGAGGATAAGCGGTGCAGCTAATGAGATGAGATGAGATGAGATGATTTTCTTAAAGAAAAAAGTTGCTATGCAAATAAGCAGCATAAAATTAATAATAATTAATAAGTATTTATAATCAATTTCAAAATACAGTACAGTAATCTGTCATTTGGGGGTTGCGTTACAAAAATGTCCCGCCATAGTCAAAACCTGTAAAGTAGAAACATGTATTTATATATTTGTTTATTCAGATATTTATTTTTTTAGATACTCAAGAACAAACTCAATTTACTGGTTCAAGTATTTGTCTGACCACTAAAAGTACTGCACTTGATACATGTTTTTTATTAATATTATTTGTACTGTCAAATTATAATTTTAAAAATAATGGTGCTGTTTTATTGCAAAATTGTTTACTTTACATGATACTTTGTAGCTATCTTGTGTACGTCATGGAATACTGCTACCCAACGGGAACCCAAAAATTCCATATTGGACCAAAAAGACAACAAAAAAAAATATGTCTGGTGCTAGGAAAAATGAAAAGACTTGTATAAGCCTTATAAAAAAGTAAACATACTGTATCTATATATATATTCATTGGAAAAATGTTAAGATTATGTCCTGTTTTGTCTTAAAGAAATCATATATTTTCCCGCTATCAAACATTTTCGATAAAGCCCCAGGGAGCCACTCGATAGCACCAAAGACCCGCGAATGGTTCCATAGAAAGTTGATCAATTCGAGATGTCCAATTTTGATGGCAATAAAATACATCTTGCTCTGCCTTTTGGTGCTTTAGTGGGACCAGTGATTTGTTGACATGATGGCTTTTAGAGAAACTTGAAAATGAAAAGGATTTGTGCATACATAATGTAGGTACAACTCAGGACAGCGTCATTGACACGCAAGCAGAAAATGGGCGGGGAAACCTTTTAGCCAATCAGTAAATCCGCAATGTAGCGAAACTGCGATAAGTAAACCGTGATACAGCAAGGGATTACTGTTTTTATTTTATGTCAATATTACTAGTTTTTAACAAATTGAGTTGTTGCTATCTGACCTGTCCCTCTTAGCAGACTCACAACAGGACAGAACAATCTGAGCGGCTTTGGTATAAAGCCTCATACAAATTCCATATGTTAACTCAGTCTTCACGCATTGCCAATCCATGCAAGTTCACCTGCTCTTAAAATGTCTCCCTGTCCATTGTCCCTTTTTATTTAATCCCAATAAATAGCTCTGCATTCTATGGCTTTGCCAAGATGTGTTATTAAATGATGCTGTGTAGAAAGTAAATTGCCAATTACTCCAGTTGAGATTTTAATGGGAGGACTTTGGTGGACTTCATTATAAGAAAAGAGCTGTACGAGGAGAAGGAGAGCCGCTGGCCTGGATGAGTTTGTCTGCAGCGTGCGATAATGTCACCATTATGCGTTTGTCTGTGACTTACAGATTATTGTTAAATGTGCCTGAGTCCGAGTCAGCAGTTAAATGTGCCGCAGTCTCCATCCATTTAGAGTTGATGTGAAAGAAACGTCTGGGAAGGCTGCAAAGTCCGAGTCAAGTTTGAAGATTGTTCTTTGATCGATCGTGATGATGTCATGCTTATTTTTTTGCTTCACGATTAATACAAAATGAGCTGCACAGAAGATGTTTTGTGAGGACGTTAATACAGTAATTATTTTTGGTACATCAATTAATGTGCGCTGCTTATTCGGAGGAGTTATTTGCCTGAAAGGTAGAACAATCATTGGGTCAGTGAGCGTCGTCAAAATTAAATTGCCTAATAATATGTTGCATAAACAGTGATTTATTTTGGAAATGACTGACATGAAGGTCGTGCTTCCGAAAGCCAACATTTTGATTTGGATATCTTTCTTCACCTATGCATCAGTGTGATAAAGTAGTCTCTTCAGCAAGTGTTTGACGTTTAATTTATCATTATAAATTCTTTAACATTTAGATCTTATTTTGTCCAAATCAACATCCGGGTCGTGAGGCAAAGCGATAAAAAATAGGCAGTTTGATGCTTTTATAAAACATAAAATATATAAAACAGTATATTCCGGGCTTGTCAACACAGAGAAAGACTCTAATGGTTTGACAAGTGCAATTCCATGATGTGTGAAAATAATTTATATATCAAAGGGGTGGAACACACAAATTAGGGAAAAATTCACACGGCACCATCTTCACACAAGTCCTATGTCTCGACAGAATCCTGCAGGTAGTTTGAACAGACTCAGGGACTCCGTCCCAACAGTAAATCAGAACACAAATTAGACTTAGAACAATGTAGAGAGGGTATAACGACAAAACAAATGTATATAATGTGGTAACAAGTAAATAAAATAAAAAGTAAATAAGAACATTCAGAAATATTGCTAATCACTAAATTGTTGACTTCATAAAATATAATTGTACACCAACATTATAATGATTTTAAAAGCATTAAAACGATATAATTGGAAAACTCACACAATTTGGACTGTATGGAGGGAGACATTTTAAGATTCAAACAGGAATACTTAACATAATCTGTAATGAAATAGATGGAATTCATACAACACTATGCATGGTATGCCAGTGTCTGATATAACGTCTGCCTGAATGCCCGGGGCGTGCAACTTTTATGCCGGGCGTACAACTTACAAAACGTCTCTGCCTGGGTGGCCTGCAACTTTTTCAAGAAAAAAAATCTTTCTTTCTTTCTTTCTTTTTTTTTCAAATCAAACGTTTGTTTTATTCCGATTTCAAAATCTTCAGCCAGTTTGGATATACTGGAATTTCGGTTCCTTTGGCAATTTCCATACTCGGCAGCCGATCAGAAGCCTGCATCAAATAACGTCGTGCTTCCGGACTTTCCCGAGCGTTATAAGGTCGTGCATTTGCATATCATTTTCCAAAGTAGACGCACAGAAAACACAGAAAAATGGTATAGTGGTTAGGAATCAAGCCAAAACCTCAGCCCCAGAAGTAATATTCAAAAGAAGCTAACAAAATGTATGACTCTACAAAACGTAAACGTACATTAAAAGAGTTGTGGAAAGAGGAGTTCACGTGGCTTGTAGCAGACGACACAACGCAAACATTGCATGAATGAAGATAATTAAATACAGGTACCTAGTGATGGCAGTTGGAAAACAGCGATGCTATATACATGCAATGAATGTTAGTAGATTTATAATAAATTTAATTTTAAAGTGTTGTTCTGTTATATATTCTGATTAACAATCCTTAATACTTTACAACAATGTTTTTTTTGTTTTTGCGATTAGTCGTCTTATTGTTTTTCAAGTTGTGAAAAACGGGGTAGGCAACTTTATGGCTGGGCAGGCAACTTTCCAGAGTTGTCTGCCCAGCCTAAAACAAAAATGGCTTCAAAGGTCTGGCATCTGGACTACTCAAGTAAACTATGGAAGAGCAATTGAAACGAAACTTTCAGTGTTGCTGCTGTAAAGTGCATTATTATTGGCAAAACGTTTAACACCGATTTAAATCAATGCATGGATCCACAAACTGCTTTTTCAGACCAATTGGGCGTTACTGCAATTATATTTCCATGGGAGTACATGACAATTGGTTATACTGTTATGTTGAGTATTGCTGGAGTGATGGCAGCATACCATTTTTAAAATAGTGTTAATTCATTCAGTGACCTAATGTATTAATCCATTTTCAGAATTATTGTCCCTGAATGCCAAAACGTAAAAATATCTTTTGTTATTATTATATTATTATTTACTATTGTAAAGGCTTTTTGGTTAGTGTTTGGTAAGCATGGGAATGATTTCAGTATGATAAATGTATGCCAGGAATGGCTTTGATCAGATCTTCATCAACACATCAAGGTGCCCCCACTTGTTGCTGTGCTTTCTCTCTCGGGCAATCAAGAGTGTGTGGGCTGCCCCTGTCACAGACCAGAACGGACACAGGACTCAATTGTATACGTTTCTCAGTTTTTATTGAAAAGAGAGTGAGAGTAAGGCTTGCTTGCTTGCTTGATCCGAAGACTTGCGGAAAACGGGAGTGAGCGAGGTGGGAGTGACACTTCCTTGTCGGACGAAGACAGGCGGGAATGTTATGTCGTTTGGCCGGGGCTGGAGATCAGAGGCGATGTCAAGTTCGTAATCGGAGTCGTAGGCACAAGACAGGCAGAACAGGTGTAGTCAGGTCCAGAAACGGGTCAAAAACGGAGATAAGGCAGGAGACGGGTTTTAACAAGGACGGAGTCGGACGGGAACGCTCACTGAGTGAAACACAACAGCTCGCAACGATCTGACAAAGTCTGAACTGAAGCTGAGGGCTTAAGAAGGGTGTGGCCACCAATCAGATTGTCCGGGCTGTTGGTGCCAATCAAGCCGCCGCAGGTGTTCCAAATTGGTAATTATGACAGCCCCAGAGTGACCGAAATCCTGTGATCATGTCCCCAGAAACTGGCCGCTGAAAAGTTCTTGCAAAGTTCTGCTTGAAATGCATCCTTTCACAAAAAGCAGTTTCTCTCTGAGGTTTTCTTGGAACTAGTATTTTAAAGAAACTTAGCAATGTTTAGCTTTTTTTACTAAACAATGTTAAAAGCTATAAATATATATGTTTTTCTAGTTAAAGATGAGGGCCCCTGCTTTCTTTTTATATGTCCTATGGCTATATAGCTACAGAACAAAATATTTTGTAGGCCTTCACAAATTTGTCAAAATAGTAACAATCAGCAGTCACTCGCACTTCGTATTTAGAAGGTCTGAGAAACGTTCCGTTGAATGAGTTAACATGAAATCTAAACATTTTCTTAAAGATGTGATGCCAATGCTTCTTGTGTAGTTATTACTATAGCAGTGGAGCTTATGCATGTCACCCAATGGATTGCGGGATAGATCCTTGGCTATGGTATCCATGTGGAACTGAATCCCAAAAATTTCCTTGTGGGACATGGCACCACCTTACATAGCAAGAGTTGATCACTAATCATAATGTGAGTATGAATCAGTAATTGTGATGCATCAGAAGATGCATTGAGTACTATATTGTGTGGTGTAGAAAGAGCTATGCAGGCAATTTACCATTTACTTGACATTATTGACATTTTGCTGTTCACTGGCCTACACCCAATTTAGCCTGCAGCACAAAGCCTTTCAGTTCGAAGGTAAAGCTGTTGGCTGGACAACAGAAGTCAAGATGATGCCAATTTAAGTACTGGCCTTTTTTGCCACTATTCATGGTTGGACATGGTTTTTATGACCCACAAATTACTACCATGTTTTGTGGACTATAAGGCCTTAATAGAAAAACATCGCTGACCATAATAGCAAAGAATCATATGCAACAAGAATCAAACCCAGGTCGCGGCAGTAAGAGTGGCAACATTCAACCACTTGAGCACCAGCGATACAGAATACATTTAAAAAAAGCATTGGACTTTATCTCGTTATCACACAATTTTTTTCGCGGGGCCAGGAACAAATAATAAAACGGAAAAACTGAAATTTCACCCTCAAAGATATAAATAAACGCAAAGTCTGATTTATTAGGAGATACGCCTTTGCTCAATTTCCTTTTTTATATCTTGCAAGGGAACGTTTCCTATTCCCTAACATTTGTCTCTGGAATCGTAGGCAATAGTATGATAATGAGAAGGGTTGGGTAGGGTTACTTTATCTTTATTACTTTCAATTACTTTTGGATTACTCCAATACAGAATATGCTAATAAAAGTCAAAAGAAACTAAATATGAATACAATTATGACTCACAACACGTGGTAAGCTTTCTCTCCTGGCTTTGATCTCTATGATCTCCGGCAAAACTAACATAAAATGCGACAGAAACAAAATGAAAATAAATCCGAACAGCTTGCCAACATCCTTTTTGCCGTTCCATGTATTTCGTTACTCCCCAAGCCTACACAAAATTTAGTCATTTTATTCATATTTAGTTTATTTTGTCTTTTATTAGCATATTTGGTATTGGAGTAATCCAAAAGTAATTGAAAGTAATCCAGTTAAAGTACCCCTACCCAATCCTGATAATGAGATAAATTCCAAAGTCTTCTCATATGTCTTTTGTATCACTAGTATTCCAGTGGTTAGGTTTGGGCATTTTCACTGTTGTGACCTCGGTTTGATTCCTGTTGCACACAGTGTTTTGAGACGGTGATATTTTTCACATGATAAATTAATTAATATCAAAATGTGCAAATGCGCAACAGTTATACAAAAATAGATTAGCTCTTACTGTAGTTTTAATTACATGCACCTTATAGTCCAGTGCGCCTTATGTATGAAAAATATCTGACAAGAGATTATTTCTGGAGGGTGTGCCTCATAAACCGGTGTGCGTTATCGGGCTGAAAATACGCTGTACATTTTTTGTATTCATATACCATTTCTTATGATACATTTATAGTTTGGGCTAAGTTGTTGTGCACTTAATTGTTCAGCTGTTCCCACTAAGGAAGGATTTAGGACATTTTCTAAGGAAGGATGTAAAAATGTTTCCGTTAATGTAAGAAGACGTGAAAGTGACATATTGAAGAGTGTAGCAACGGTCGATGGTCAGCTGGAGATAGAGCGGACACAAGATGAAGCAAGGGAAGAATATATAAATCAGCAGTTTGAACGACGTCTTTACAGTCCCCCTGGAGCCCCTAAGTCACTCGTTTAATAAGCGCTGAGAAAGGAGTAAAGCGTTCTCGTTTCGCTGTGTTCTCTTTTCTGCTAAATCGCACTTTTGGGGCATAAATCATCACCTTTTAAGCATTCTCTTTGTGATGCTGCTGCACTATTTTTTTTGCAACATGTTGATGAGGGTAACGTTCCTGTCACACATGATGAACTGCCCACTGTAGACACTGTACAGAAAATTTCAGGGAAATCAATATTACGTTATATACAATATGTATAAAGTCAACCCATTAGTCTATTATTGTTGAGTGGACTGCACACAACCTGCAATGTAAAAATTCAACTGCCAACCGTTTTTCCTCTCTGCGATGTTTATTTATTTTTTGTTTATTGGGGCGGCAGTACGGGAAAATACGACAGTTTGTACAGGCATGGAGCCGTGGAGGTTAACAGATATGTCAAATGGCACACCCCCCTTAAATAATTACTGTACTGTAAATAGAATTGGGGCGGCAGTAGCTCAGGAGGTAGAGCGATCGTTTTAGGATTAAGGGATCCCAGTTGGAATCCCGGCTTGTCCGTGTTACATGCCGAAGTGTCCTTGGGTAAGACACTGAACCCCCAATAGCCCCAATAAGCAGGTTAGCCCCTTACATGGCTGCACAGATCACGGCCGCTATTGGGAAATGTGAAGCACAATGTAAAGCGCTTTGGGAAGTCATTGACTTGAAAAGCGCTATATAAATGCAGATCATTTCATTTAAAGAAAGAACAATATTTTTTCTTACCAAAATAGTAGGTACTCTTTTTAGGTAGTTCTTTTAGAACTTGGCCATAGATTGCAGGAAGAAAAGTGATTGCTGTTTTTATTTTTTGTTCAAACAGTATATAAAGTAAACAATGAAATAATTAACTTCAGTTGATCACCAATCAAATAGTACTTATTGATGCACCAAAATTTAAATTTGGGGCTGCAAATATGTAGCGTTTGTAACGGCTCCACTGAAATGAATCCGGAAAATGAAAGAATTGAAAACATTTTTTTCACTGACTTACTTTAAAACGCACAATATGAAAAGATAAATAGCTGACTGATATATGATGACCTGTGTATTTTTTAATTTCTCATGAAATGCATAAAGCCATTTGAGTGCTGAAACAATTCCTGTCAGGTTGCTACATATGAAATAAAACTATGGAAATTTGGAAATTAATTTATTATTACTTAAAAAGTCCTTTGGGAAAAGGTTAGGCAAAGGATATCCAAGCTGCGCAGAGCGGAACACATCCACAAGCCTAACAAACGGAAGCAGAAGGAGCGCAACAGCTTTTCAAACGGTCTCTTCAAGCATGCCAGGCAACAGTTGAAGGAGAAGAAGTCAGAGGAGCTGGAAACAACTAGACAGCAACTCCAACTGCCTGTTAAAGGGCAGTTCAGCTACCGGCTAAGAGATGTCCCGATAGGAACCCCCAAGCTTAACGATCAAACAAGTCATGAAAAAGGCAAGGTCCTCGTCAGCACTAGTCCCCTATGGAGTTCTTTACAAGCTATATAAAAACTGCACCAAGTTGTTAGCTGTACTGTGGCATCTCTCTAGAATTGCCTGAGAAAAGCAGCCCATCAGAGTGGCATAGGGCTGTAGCGGTCTTTGTCCTGAAGGAGGAAAACTCCAGATACATCAGCCAATTTCAAAACATCGACCTGCTCCTCTTTAATCCGAGTTTCGACTTACTGACAGACCCTCCTCTCCAGTAACCCCGAATAGACCTTACCAGGGACGCTGAGAAGTGTGATTCCCCTGTATTTGGAACACACTCTCCGGTCCCCCTTCTTGAAAAGGGTAGCCACCACCCTAGTCTGCCAGTCTAGAGGTACTGTCCCCTATATCCACGTGAAGTTGCGGAGACTCCTCCTTCAGCATGACGGCATCCCCTAATGCCTGTGACCACCAACGGGTTTGAGGGTTGCCGCCATGGGAGGCACCAACTAGCTTACGGACACAACTTTGATCAGCCGGCTCGACGATGGAGGCATGGAACATGGTCCACTCGGACTCAATGTCCCCCCCAAGACATGGGCAAAGTTCTGCCGGAGGTGTGAAATGAAACTTTTTCTAACAGGATATTCTGCTATTCGTTCCCAACAGACCCTCACAACACGCTTTGGTCTGCCTGGTCGGAACGGCATCTTCCCCTACCATTGAAGCCAACTCACCACAACGTGGTGATCAGTTGACAGCTCCACCCCTCTCTTCACCCGAGTTTCAAAAACATGCGGGCGTGGGTCCAATGAAACGACGACAAAGTCGATCATCGAACTGCGGCCTATTGAACATATGGACCCCCTTAAGTCCAATAACGATACACCACCCGGGCTTAGGTCAGGGGGGGCATTCTTTCCAATTATGTCCTTCCAGGTCTCACTGTAATTGCCCATGTGAGCATTGTAGTCCCCCAGCAGTACGAGGGAGTCCCCAGGCGGCGCGTTCTAAAGCCCACTCTCCAAGTATTCCAAAAAAGGTAGGTACCCTGACTGTTATTTGGTGCATAAGCACAAACTACAGTCAGAACCCGTCCCCCCACCCAAAGTCGGAGGAATACTACCATCTTACCTGCCGAGGTAAAACCCAACATACAGATGCTGAGCCGTCGTACAATTATTATGCCCACACCAGCTCTGCACCTCTCACCACAGGCAACTCCAGAGTGAAGAGAGTCCAACCCCTTTCGAGAGGACTGGTACCAGAGCCCGAGCTGTGTGTGGAGGTGAGTTCGACGATATCTACTCGGAACTCACACGCAAACTCGGGCTCCTTCCCTGCCAGAAAGGTAACATTCCATGTCCCAAAACCCAGTTTCTGTAGCTGGAGATCGGCGCACCAAGGACACCTCCTTTGGGTGCTACCCACTCTCTACGGAACTGACCCCTTTGGCCCCACCCACAGGCAGTGAGCCCGTGGGAAGAGGGACTCAGGTTATCCCTTCGGGCTGTGCCTGGCCGGACCCCATGAGCGAACGCCCGACCTCCTGATGCTTGCCATTAAACCCCACCTCCAGGCCTGGCTCCAGAACGGGGCCCCCGGTACCCCGCGTTGGGGTGTAGGGAATTAGTGGACCAAAGTTTTTGTTGTCACAAGGGGTTGTAAATACTTATATAAGTAATATCTGTGGACTTCTTTAATATAACTTGCTCTATCTGTTGTGTGTACTTCATGTACTGAATACAAACCTTAAGGGCATACTTGGGATGAAATGGGAGGATGGTGTCTACTCTATCAAACAGGGTCAGGAAACAATCCAGATCCGTATTTCATCATCTGCTATTTCCTGTAATGTTGCTAACACATTTAGGTAGTATCTGCTCTACACTCTATTATCATCTATCTATCTATCGTGGTCATATCCCTCGAGAGGGGTGACCTACAGCGAGAAAACACATACAAAAAACAAGAAAATAAAAAAAGGGAAAAAGTAGCAAAAAACACACAAAAAAAAATTCGACCATGGCCAACCCAAATGCCCAAACACCCAAACAAGTTAACCAGTGGAAACTCTATTATCATACTTATAGTATATTCACAAAATTATGATAATTTTAAGTAACTTAAAGGAAGTTTTTAGTTTTTAACTTATCACCAGTGTATAGTGATGTCTAAATTACCTTGTGTTAATACTTTAACCTTCACTTTTGTTCATCAAACTGATGGAAGCAAACAACCATTATTCTAATTTTGCCACCTCCCGGAATGTCTCAAGAATTGGGTGCGTAAAATTCCATTACCCTGCCTTTTTATTGCTTTGCTGTGCTTCGCTGCTACCAAACACTAAAATTATAATAGTGGTTAAAGATGTCATGATAGCATTGTAGAGTGCCAGAGTACAGCCTTCAGGAAATGATCCGTGGAGAAAAACACGCGGGAGGAAGATGAACAACACTCTGCTCACCCTCTGTGTTGTTCACTCCTTTCCTCTTCCCCGCTCTGTATGTCTTTATTTTGCTGATGCAACCACTTCCTATCTGCTGACTAACTGCCCCACATTACCTCTTTGTTTGTGTGCTGTATGCTGTTGTTTCTTCACCTAAAGACATTTACGCCTCCCGCAGGCCTCAGCGGGAACCAATTAGAGGATTGCTCTTTAGAGGCGCATCACTCATTGAACGTAAATTATCAGGAATAAGCCTTGTTTACTCACTTGCAGGCTTGGAGAGTAACGGAATACATAAAATAGCGTTACAGACTTAGGATACGAAGAAATTGAATTACGTAGTAAAATTACAGATATAATTAGGATTACTTTGAAGGATCACAAAACGTTTATTTAGATTGCGCACATCAGGGGATAGTGATGAAGTTCGGTGTGTTTATTTTAACTCTATTCTTTTCCTCATTTGCATTGGTTTTGTTTAAATATGCCATATCTGTTCGCACTTCTGTCTCTGCCTTCTAATTCATTCCACACAGACACATTTATGTGCTTACTCTGAGGTCCCCCACAGCTGCGCCAAGTGCCTGTCCACAAAACATGTCTATGACCAAAAACAAGGAACCTGCGGATCCTTGAAAAGTCTTAAAAGGCATTGAAATAATTGTACAAAAAATAAGGCCTTATTTGGCATTAAAATGTCTCGAATCCAATTTTCGAAAGACCTAAGATGTGAACACATTAGTAAGATTTATATTTGTTGGAAAAAAAGAAATGTAGTAACATTTATCAAATGTCTTATTTAATAATTCACTGATTTACTCCCGTGGCAACATTGCATGACCACAATAGAGCAGACGCATGTCTTAGGTCTATCCACAATACACATAACAGCTTCGGACAGAGACGTTTACTTTGGACCACTGGAAAGTCTAAATTATATGTGAAGTGGCTGTCTGACAAACGTTTTTCGCCATGGCTAAAAGCTGTGCCAAGTAATGTGTACGTGGCATAATGTATTGTCAGAAAGAAATATTTGTTTTTGTTTTTTAATTTATTTGTTTTTATTGTCGACTTTGTCTTGAATTCCATTTTAAAAGGCATCAAAAAGTCTTGAATTGAACTTGCCTTAAGCTGTAGGAACCCTGAAAAACTAGTAGAAACGTGCCATATAATTAAAGTGCAACCAACGAGTCAACATCCACAAACAAGTATGAAAATATATTTCAAATAACATAAAATAAAATGAATGATTTAATTTAATGCCTGGGGGCGCGTGCCCTCTTCTACAGCATCCTTTACAGTTTCTGTTCATTCACCTCATGCGCTCATCTGCATATACATAATGTGCTGACAGACATAGACATAATGTGTCTATCATAAATCAATCCCTGACACTCGATACACAGGGAGGTTACAAGACATACCACAATTTTTTGGAAATTTCAAAAGTAAAACCTCTGTCTATTTAAAACAATGTTTTCTTACTGTGAACTAAAATAGTCTTGTCTGCCATGTGAAAGAGAAAGTTTCATTTTGCTTAATGCAATATACTGAGCGGTTCAAAGTTGAGCACTTTTTTGTTGGACTACTACTTGATCTTGGCTTCCTCTGTTTCTATTACAGGGTTTACTTCATTTATGGCAAACAAAAATTGGTAATTTAATTTACATTTAGTGTATTTGGTCTATTGTTAGCATATTTAGTTTTGGGGTAATCAAAAAGTAATGGAAAGTACTCAAGTTACATGACTGCAATATTATGGTATTTGGATTACGTTACTGATTACACTTGTCAACGGGTAACTAGTAACTATCGGTTTACATTTTAAAAGTTATCCTCCTGCTTACTTTTTTCGCCTTCTCCCTCAAGCTTTTCAATTAAACTGTGGAATTTATTTACCTATTTATTATCTCTTTAATCACTCTTAGTGCACTCTTAAGACTCTCTAGTGAAAAGACAACCCTTGACACATGACTGGGAACTCTAATCCTTAGACAGTTAACATGTGCATTGTGTGAAGGAATAATTACATGCTGTGAATGGATCGTAAATGCATCATTTTTCCCGCGACAAGCGTTTCACATTCTTCTGAGTGTCTTTCAAGAGGTGTATTGACAGCTAAACAAATGAATGATACACATTTCATTCGATTTTAGTCGTTTACATCGTTGAAATCCGATTTTCAAAATCAGCTGGTCAGCAATCTCTGCAGGACCTTGATAAGATTTCTACTCAGATTATAGGATCTTAAAACTGTAGGACTTTTATCATTGAGGCCTAGGATTGTATAGCATGTTTTAAGATAATCGAATGTCGACATGTGGGCGAGGAGTGCCAAATGCAATTGTAAATATTGAACTGTCTTAACATTTACGATGCTCAGTCTCAATTGCTTTCACATCAGATTGTAGATTGTATGAAGTTGCGTGCGCATTTAATGTTTTACTCTTGTTTCTTTTCATTAGCAGAACGTCATTAGGTCAACAGACTGAGAGAAGAGTGGAAAATTTTGCATGTGACAGTGGCAAAAAGCGAGCGTCTTTGCAAGGATGGCTCTGACTGACAAACACAAAGTGAAGCGCCAGCGACTAGACAAAATTTGTGAGGGTAAGACCACTTTTTTGACTTTCTATTCTAAGCTCTTCCTTTTTTTCTCTTGTCCCCACAAACACAGTTATCAGAACTGCAGGTTTTCCCTCCTTTTTTTTACATCTGGCTTCTGGCTAATTCTGGCCTTTTTTTAAAAAAAACACGTTTACATTTTGTTAAATTGCATTGTCCTGATTTTAATTAACGAATTAGTAATTCAAGAATTTAAAAAATCTGGATTTTTTAATATGATCTTTATAGCTATAAAAGGAGGAAATACAGATGTGAGATGTAATTTTAGTACTGTATACAGTGGGACCTCTGTTATTGCGGTTAATGGGGACCAAAACCACCCGCGTGATGTGAAAATCTGCCAAGTAGCGGCGCACCTTAAAAAAAAATAAAAATTCTTTTTTTTTTTCTTTTTTTTTTTTAAACTATTATGGCCGCGAAGCTCTGAAGCTGCGAACGTCGAAGCGCGAAGTAGCGAGGTCCCACTGTATTCTGCAATATAAGACGCACTGAATTATAAGACGCGGCCTCAAAAAATGTCGTTTGTCATATAGTTTTCATACATATGGTGCACCGGCAAATGTATCTCGGTACCGTAAGAACTACCGTGTTAATACTTGTGTAACATTTGGGATTTTAATACACTTACGGCATATTATAGTCAATAAGTGTCACTGATTTAGAATAGCAAATCATTGTTTGCAATGGAAATCAAACCCGTATTGCGGTGGTGAGGGTGTCTACAGCTTATACTGGACGACCAGTTGTGCAGATGACATACAAAAAGGCATTAGAGATTATTTTTTACTTACGGTGCAGTAAACACTGATTTGTACGGTGTATTTTGATAGGTCAAACAGTCTCTCCACCACTTCAGCTGAGCGTCAATACCCTCTCGGTATTATATATTTAAATATGTAAACACGATTCTCGCAGATTCATGAAAAGTCTTAAAGGGATTGAATTTTTTTTCCTAAAAATAAGGCCTTAATTGGGCATTAAAATATCTTAAATTTAATTTTCAATTGTCTTGAAAATGTGAATACATTAAAAAGATTTATATGTGTTTGAACTAAGGGTTTAGTAAAAGAGTAATGTATAATGCATTATGATAGAAATTGTTCGCGAATGTAGAAGCGTTCTTTGGAATTATTAGTTATCTGCCAGTTTTGACTGAGGATCCATAATGTACTGTCAACATACTTTTTATTTTTTGTCTTCCATGACTAAATATTTAGAGAGTGCCATGATTTTCAGATGGGAAGTTTTCAACTGGACAATAAAATAAATAAAAAATGAAAAAAAAACAACCTTGGAATAAATTTCCTCTAAATTCATGTTTTTTTCCCAATTGTTTTTTTGTGTCTACTTGAATTTATTTTAAAAGGCATTTAAAAAGTATTTATTTTATCTTAGCTGAAGCTTTACAAACCCCGATCAAAGAGTTTGTAAAGTATTTTGTTGAAAAACATTTCTGTCTTTTGTTTTCGCCAACGTTATTGACGCACAGGTGAAGTAGTGAAGAGACTGTTCAACCTATCACACTGCACTGTTCAAATTAGTGTTTCTGGCGCCACAAATAAAATAAGTGTGATACTTAGATAGGCTCCAATGCCTTTTCATATGAAATATGTAACACTGGACGTCTAGTGAAAAAGTGTCAGCGCCCTCACCGCCATTACCTGGGTTCGAACCCTGTTGCAAAAAAATGAATTGCGATTTGGGCTAGCGATGAAAAACAATTGACCAACGGAAGTATACGGTAAAACCTCATGTAGTTTGTGCATTACCCATCCTATCCGCCCACTTCTGCTGCGTATAAGGCACACAGGGTTATAAGGCGCATTTTGGAATTCCTGGGCTAACTAGGGGTTGAAGTCCAGAAAATACGGCATATATGTTCGATTGACAATTAACCTGTAGTCCTTGATCATTTGTCTATCCCTTTACTACACACCAATACATATAGAGTCATACCTTAATAAATATCATATTTAACTCCATTACAATGCGCATGTCATACAAGTGTTCTGTCTGTTGTGCATTTGATAAATTGCCAGTAAGAATCGGATGGTTGTGAGGGAGGCAAGCACCTGTCCTGGGCATCACGTCCCTCCTCCCTCCTTATGTCCTCTCCATCTGTTTTCCCAGCATGCATCTTGGCACAAGCTGCCAATGCCTGCATTGCACACCCTTGGATTTGTCTAGAATGAAGAAGCTCTATGAGGGTGTTGATATTTACAAAACTGCAAGGCAAAGAGTTTTTCATGGTGGTTTAACCGTCCAACTTGTTATAGTTGGCATGTTCATCAGTCAGGTTTGTACTGAGTTGTAGTCAATCATGTGACAAAACTGTTTATTAGGCAGTAGGGGTCAACGATACTTGGAATTTTAGTGTCTATCTGGTCTAAGTAAAAGCAGGGTAGTTTTCAGGCATAATTCTTTCTCATTTTTTTAATCAATAACTACAATTTAAACTTGAACAATATAAAAAATGAAAATTAATTTTAAAACAGTTTAAGATTGAAAGTCAAGAAAGACAAACCCCCAAAAAAGCAGTAATTTCACAAAAATACAAATACTTTAAAAAATGGCATTGAAATAACTATAATATCTTCAATTGCACAGTGTTTTGAAAATAAAAGAGTGATGCGAATAAAGTGTTGATTGTATATCATTGGCTCTGTTATCATAGTGACAACGGATCTACAGCTTTTTTGTTCAGGAACAGCAATAAGACATTATACATTACGCTTCTGGTTGCAGCTTGCTGCTGTTCTCTGTAGGGTGAACTTCATTTTCTCATGTAAATTAGTGGTGTTACCACAGTAGCAGACCCTTTTACCAGACAATTGACCCACCCCTGTTATGGTCCTTTCCTATTGTTGGAAAAAAAAAAACGGTCCATATTGCGTCGCGCTTCCTGTCTGCCTCTGTCATTTTTAGCTTCTAATTGGAGGTGGGCGCACAGATCCAGCACTCTCTCCTGCCTGGCAGGCAGGTTGCAGCAAAAGGCCAGGTAAAGAGATCTGCTAATAACATGCTTGTCAGTCACACACACAGGCAAAAAAAGTTAAGAGTGGCAGAGGGTTCTAGGTGATAGGGAGACGTACTGCGCTATCTACATAGAAAAGTGTCTTTGTGAGGAAATTGGTGGAGGAGTGTATCTATCCCAGGACAATAGTATCGATCCGATCCAATTACTTGAAATTACTAGTATCGATGGCATCAATAATATTGATATTTGTATCCACCCGCCCACTCCTATTAGGCAGATAGATACCTTTGTAAGGTACAGTAATACATGAATGTAAGCAAATTCTAATGTGATGCAATAGAAAAGGAAAATAACATGTAGGCTTTATTCATTACATTCACTAAATTACTTTGAATGTATGTGTAAATGTTTGTGTCAGTGCGCCTTTTAAATTAATACCAAATCCTGCTCGACCAAGACCAAAACGGCAACAAGCAATACATAAAACATATGGATATTAAGAAATCTTTTATTGATTTTCCCTGATTCGGTGTTGAATTATGCAATGACATCACTAGAGTGGGATTTCATATTGACATCACGGCTACTACAGCCCCCTCTCTGGGCTTTTTCCAGGCTCCAGACCAAAACCTCAACAACCCCGCAGCTTTTATTTTCAGAGGCTTTTTGGAGCAGCAGGGAGGAGCTTAGAAAAACACAATATTGTGTCACCATTTTTTGGGGTGTGCCTCTCTTGAATTCTCAGACTTCTGTGCAAATTGACTTTTTTATTCCTCCAAAATAATCTTACTAGTACATAAACCTGTTGTCTTCTCATGCCATTAGATGTCCCCCTGGGTGAAGTGGAGTATTTGTAGTGAAGATCACTTAAAGCAATAAATAAAAGATTGTGATTGTGGACTTTAACTGCTTCTAACACGGCCCGGCTTTTTACTTGAAACTTGCTGAGTGTCTATTTGGGATGCATCAGCAGTAGTCTGTCATTCATACTGTTAGTCTGAGGTTGCCATTCCTTGAATATTGGAGTTCACTTGGTAGTGCAACAACCAGCAGAGGGCACAATTACTATATAACTTTAGAAAGCCCTTGTGGGTGGCGTCCGTTGAACTACAGAGAGTACAAATGTCTACTGCAGGGCTTGGGAACCACAAAGAGCCAATAAAGCTAACATATTTCAATCATAAGTCACATCATATATTTTAAGGCAAAAGGCTAATTCTTAAGCTCATTTTATTTCACTATGTGATGTTTGATAAAATCAAAGAAATAATAATAATGCCACAGCCTGTGTCCCATATCAATAGAATTTTACCACCTAAGTTACTCAAGCGTGTTGAGGCTCATTTTTGTCCTAAATAATGGTTTCAAAACATGTTACGAGCAAAGGTCTTGTTAAATGTCACAAAATATGAAAAACGAGTCTACTAACATATTTACCTTCAGTGCAGACAGCACTGGGCGCCCTCTGTATAGCTCCACCCATTCCTACCGCTCACTCAAATTATTCTAGGTGCTTTGCTAGAGCGTTTGGGGGTTTGAAATAGTACCACCATACATACTGTTGAACTTTATTTTTGTGTATATATATATATATATATATATATATATAATATATATATAATATAATATATGGAGCACGGCGGCGCAGTGGTTAGCGCGTGTGCGGCACTGTTCTGAGGTCATGGGTTCAAATCCAGCTACCCACCTTCCTTTGCGTAGTTTGCATGTTCTCCCTGTGCTTGCGTGGGTTTCCTCTGGGCACTCTGGTTTCCTCCCACATTCCAAAAACATGCAAGTCAGGTTAATTGGCCGGTCCAAATTGTCCCTAGGTGTGAATGAGCGAGCGAATTGTCTGTCCCTGTGTGCCCTGCGACTGGCTGGCAACCAGTTCGGGGTGTCCCCTGCCCACTGCCCGAAGATGGCTGGGATGGGCTCCAGCACCCCCGCGGCCCTACTGAGGATAAGCGGTGCAGATAATGGATATATATATATATATATATATATATATATATATATATATATATATGCTACACATTAACCTACAGTATTTCACGATATAAAACTGTTGTATTTGTTAAGATTTGTTTGATTAGGTTTTAATGATGTAGCTTTATAATTGTGGCATGATATATTATTCATGGATTACAATGTGTGATTGTAACCCTCTTCAAACATCCGTTTTTATCCACAGAGATGCTTCAAAAGACAATCACAATAATACTGGACAGCCAAGCAGCCATGCACTTAATGTTTGTGAAGTGTGTATTACAATCTAGCTGACAGCATTATTTTCTGCAGTCAACACAAAATCTGTAATCCCGTTTCCTTTTGATGACTCCTGCCACATCGCTACATCAATTTAATGAGTGTTTAACATTCAGAGCATGCTTTTGTTTCGTAGCAGCAAAGGAATCACTTGTATTTATTTTCCAGCAGCACTGTATTTTCAGTAGCCCCTTTTTATTCCTTTTCGCACTGCATGCCAAAGCCGAGGCTTTACTTAGGGCTTCAACAATAATGACACTTTTGATTTTCTTTTAGCTAAAAACAATTGTTTAGGAAAAAAAATCTAAAGATTAAATCCGGCCACATTCAAGACAAACAAACTTCGCCTGATTAAATCAATGCAGGCTACCTGCGGCAAAAAAATTCTGTCTACCTTTGGTATATTTTCGTACATTACATCAATGAACGGCTTTTAGGTTCTTTGAGACCATATTCAACATTAAAAACTAAATAGGAAAGTTTGAAGCTGCATTTTTTTAGACCAATACCACCGAGTGCCCTCAACTCTTGGGATGTTATAAATACTCATACCATTAGTATGTACACTCCCACCCAAACAAAATGAAAACAAATATTTGAAAAATAATCATCGTAATATTAAAAAACCTTTAAGGTGCTGTACCAAGTTTGGAACATATCTACTGGACTGTCTCAGGAAATTAGAATATTGTGATAAAGTTCTTTATTTTCTGTAATGCAATTTAAAAAACAAAAATGTCATACATTCTGGATTCATTACACATCAACTGAACTATTTCAAGCCTTTTATTATTTGAATATTGCTGATTTTGGCTTACAGCTGAAAAAACTCAAAAATCCTATCTCAAAATATTAGAATACTTCCTCAGACCAAGTAAAAAAAAAATTTATAACAGCAAAACTAAATCAAACATTTGAAAATATCCATTGATGCACTCAGTACTTGGTTGGGAATCCTTTTGTACGGATTACTGCATCAATCTGGCGTGGCATGGAGGCAATCAGCCTGTGGCATTGCTGAGGTGTTATTGATGCCCAGGATGCTTCAATAGCGGCCTTCAGCTCATTTGCATTTGTAGGTCTGGTGTCTTTCATCTTCTTCTTAACTATACCCCACAAATTCTCGATGGGGTTCAGGTCAGGGGAATTAGCAGGCCAATCAAGGACAGTGATGCCATGGTCAGTGCACCAGTTACTGGTGGTTTTGGCACTGTGGGCAGGTGCCAGATCATGCTGGAAAATGAAATCCTCATCTCCATAGAGCTTTTCAGTAGATGGAAGCATGTAGTGCTCTAAAATCTCTTGGTACACAGTTGCATTTACTCTGGACTTGATGAAATACAGTGGACCAACACCAGCAGCTGACATGGCTCCCCAAACCATTGCTGACTGTGGGAACTTCACACTGGATTTCAAGCAACTTGGATTTTGCTCCTCTCCAGCCTTTCTCCAGACTCTGGCGCCTTGACTTCCAAATGAAATTCAAAACTTGCTTTCGTCTGAAAAGAGGACTTTGGACCACTCTGCAACTGTCCAGTGCTTCTTCTCCATAGCCCAAGTCAGACGCTTCTTCCGTTGTCTTGAGTTCAGAAGTGGCTTGACCATGGGAATACGGCTATTGTAGCCCATTTCCCGGACACGTCTGTGAACTGTGGCTTTTGATACCTGGACTCCAGCTTCAGCCCACTGTCTTTGAAATTCTGGAAGCGGCTCTTCGTCACAATTTTGTTAAGGCTGCGGTCATCTCTCTTAGTTGTGCAGCGTTTCCGGCCACGTTTTTCCCTTCCAACAGACTTTTTGTGGATATGCTTTGAAACTGCACTCTGTGAACAGCCTGCTCTTTGAGAAATTTCTTTTTGTGTCTTACCCTCCTGATGGAGGGTATCAATGATGGTCCTCTGGACAGCAGTCAGATCAGCAGTGATTTAGTTTACTGAACCAAGCTGAGTGTTTTTAAGGCTCAGGAAACCCTCGCAAGGTGTTTCGAGTTAATTAGATGATTCAGGTGATTAGTTGAATAGCCTACTTGTGTACTTTTTCATGATATTCTAATATTTTTAGATAGGATTTTTGAGTTTTCTTAAGCTGTAAGCCAAATTCAGCAATATTAAAATAATAAAAGGCTTGAAATAGTTCAGTTGATGTGTAATGAATTCAGAATGTATGACATTTTTGTTTTTTTAATTGCATTACAGAAAATAAAGAACTTTATCACAATATTCAGCACGGCGGCGCAGTGGTTAGCGCTTGTGCGGCACAGTTCATGTCATTGGAACCTGTCGTGGGTTCAAATCCAGCTCCAGACTTCCTGTGCGGAGTTTGTATGTTCTCCCCGTGCTTGCGTGGGTTTCCTCCGGGCACTCCGGTTTCCTCCCACATTCCAAAAAACATACATTTCAGGTGAATTGGCCGGTCCAAATTGTCCCTAGGTGTGAATGAGCGAATGAGTTGTCTGTCCCTGTGTGCCCTGCGATTGGCTGGCAACCAGTTCAGGGTGTCCCCTGCCCACTGCCCGGAGATGGCTGGGATGGGCTCCAGCCCCCCCGCGACCCTAATGAGGATAAGCGGTACGGCTGATGAGATGAGATGAGATCACAATATTCTAATTTTCTGAGACAGTCCAGTACTCCCTAGTGCCATCTTTTGGCTTTTTTTCATCATTGCAGCCTCTGTCAAGCTTTTTATGTTGTGCATGTAGTAACTATGAGCATTTCTTTGACGCTTTAGAATAAACTATTCCTTTTTTTAGTTTTCTTTTTCCTTCTTTTACCATTGTAATGCTACACTGACAAAAAACTGCGAAGATGGGCATAAAGTCCAACCCCCCCCCCCCTTCTTTCCCCTTTCCTCCACATCCATATTGCGCATCCCGTACAGCATTGCTAAAGTAAGATAAACGCAGATTAGCGTAGTGGAAATCTTTTCTTTAAAAAGACTCTTTGAACTTAATTGGGCATTGTTAGCACATACTTCAGATAAAAATACTATACTTTCAACTGTTTAAAGACACCGGAAACAACAAATTACTTATATTTAATGACCATTATTTGTCTCTTGATATTAAATACAGCTAAGTCAAAAAAATAACACTGCGATCGACAACAATATGTTCACCTGGTATTGGTGCACTACTCTTCTTGAAAATAATTATATTCGAGGGGTGTGTCATGTCTTTCCATGTTATGTTTACTTATCAAAATAAGCAATACAAATAGCAATTACTACCAGAGACACATTTTGTTAATGTTTTTGTGTTTCTAAATACTTGGCCAATATTATTCTAGTTTTGATTGTGAACGAAAAATACATAGACCATAGCGCCATGACTATTAATGCAGCTTCTTGGACAAAAGCGCTTACACAATTGTATGTTTCATATGGTACATTATTTTAGAAAGCCAAGTATTATTGGTACTTTGGATTAGCAACTAAAACATAGAAGCTCCCTGCCCCCATGCACTGCACTGCCTGGGTTTTAGTTTTGCTGATTTTAGAGTTACTTGACGTATAAAAGCAAAAACAAAAAAAATAAGAGGATTAACTTTCTGTGCAAATTTGTTTAGTAACTCCTACAACTAACCAATAATATTCACATGGCAAGAATTTAGACAGAATGGTGAATTTCCCTACAGGGATGAATAAATATCTATCTATCTATCTAGACCTACTGTCCGTTTGAGCAACCATTTAACCCATATCTTATGCATGTGGAAACTTACAAAACTTGTCGGGCAGTAACCACGAGCTCCAAACACAGAGTATGATTCCGGATTGTGAAGGCTCTACAGTAGCATGAGGCCCGGAGGATTATTGTCCAATCAGAGTGGATTTGACATTTACTGCGTTGGACTTAGTAGAGGGAACTGTATTTCCTTCAATAGCTCTGTGAAAGAGAGCCCTCCCTTTGCTGAAAAACAGCCGGCTAAATCCTGTTGGCGACACATCATCACCGTCAGGTAGGTGGCATTTCAGTATGTAAGCAGTCTCAGATGTTGGTAAACTCCTAATCATAGCCAAATAAATTGCCATCGTTGTCATCATGTCATTTCTGATTGACATGACGTCACTGGCGAAGTGGAATTAAACAGGCTTTATTTGGTTGTAATCCCTGGTTGAAATCGGCAGGGCGAGTAAAATGTACCAAAGGAAGGGGGAGATAAATCCTATTGGATTAGTACAAGCCCGTCCCTGCATCCAACCCGACCTAGCCCCTCCTTTTATGTTTTTTTGTTTTTTTTGACATTTGGTGTCTCAATCATCCACCTCTTAGCGTAGGCTTGCGTAGGTTGTGTAAAGTGCTTGTGTGGTTCGTGTTGTGTTTATGTGCGGTGTCCTCTTTCCAAACCAACATAACCGGAGATTAATTATTCAAGGACTATCAGCTGGAAGGGGAGCCACCTGATAGCACAGATATACATATTACAACCGGATATCAGGTGAAACTCTGCTCCGTCTTTACTGTTTTCTACCTACCTCTTTGTGTTACTTCTTTGGGTACTGTGTACAAAGACTTTGAGACTGAGAACTGCTACAAGTGGAATACTTTTGTGTGATACATTTTCTGTTTTCCTGCTTTTTTTCAAATGCTTGTCACCAACAAACAGTTAAGCCTCGGTCGCTCCCACAGTTGGGCCACTTTAGCGGGGAATGAAGGTCAGTGGGACAGAGCTGATAGTGCCTACGAGCAGCAGGCAAGAGTAGCTGGTCGACGTTGCTCCCTGTCTTACGGAGAGGGTGGAGGAGGGTGGCACGAGCCTCCTGCAGGGGTACGTCCTCCTGACCTGGATTTGAAGCGGGATCTGTATTCCTATCAAGACTACGGACATATTTACCCGGGGGGGCTAAGGAAAGGATCTGTGCCAGAGCTGAACCATTACGAACGAGCATCCATGGCTCACAGAGGGTCTATTCCTAACCAAGACTACTACTCTCACGATCCAACCATGACTCCGCGTACCTCTGAACCATTTTACCGGCCCGAACAGCAGGGTCCAATGCCTCATCCTCATCCACTCAGTAGGTCAGGTTCTCATTTTGGAATTGCCCCTGTGGCTCATGCTGGATGGGATCAAGCTCAGAGCGGGAGAGGAGGACCTCAAACGCCATCGCCAAATTTACCTCCTCCTCCAAGTACACCATCACACGAGCTAAATCGGGCTTTTAGGGAACCTTGTGGTACCAAAATAATGCCTGACGCTCAGCGCAGACCCTCTCGTGATTTGTCTCCTGCACAATATGGGATTGAACATGCATCTACTCGGTATGCAAACGAGCCTCCAACGCAGGCCAGTCCGTCTGTTTATACTGATATTAACGGTCGCCCATTGGATACACAACAGCAGGCTGCTACTTGCCTGGTGGTGGATCCTCCTACTCAAGGTATGATAATGAGACAAGAGACAGCGTCGCCCTATACAATCCAGCAGCAGCAACTCCAGCAGCAGCAACTCCAGCAGCAGCAACTCCAGCAACAGCAACTCCAGCAACAGCAACTCCAGCAGCAGCAACTCCTGCAGCAGCAACTCCAGCAGCAGCAACTCCAGCAGCAGCAACTCCAGCAGCAGCAACTCCAGCAGCAGCAAATACAGCAGCAGCAAATACAGCAGCAGCAGCTACAACAGGAAGGGCTGCAACAGCACTTGCAGCAATCTTTGCCACCTCCAAACGCAGTAACCATTCCCGACCCTAAATTTACTGTAGCGGCCCCAGTTGCTCCTGCTAATCCAGCCCCCTTACAGACTGCTACAGTTGTCCCAGTTGCATCTGCTCCTGTGCAGGGAACACTTATTCCTGCACTTGCAAACGCTCAGACTTCCATTGCCCATGCTGCTTCGCCCAATACGGCCCCACAAACACCTCTACCTGTGGATCACAAGAAGACGGTCGATCCTGAATTTCTTGCCTTGTTGCGGAATAATGGCATCTCTGAGAGCACCATCTCGTCGCTCATCCAACAGGGATTTGATTCCACTAGCTTGCTGGCTGTCATGGAAGAGAATGATATACGTACAATAGCAGCCAACCTGGGGCAAGCGCGCGTACTTTCTCGAGTGGTCCTAAACCAAAAGCGGCCCACAGAGACGTTGTCAACTCCCTATCAGCCTCACACACCCATTAGAGGCCGTTCTAATAGTTTTAGCCATCGTTCTGATGTCTATCACCAGCAGCAACCACCTTTACATTCTCCACAAGCTTTGAACGTTGACCCTCATCTTATCCCTACACCGACACCTGGAGCCCTGCAGACCATCTCACCAAGGATGGGAGAGGTAGTAGCTAGAAGACCTAGTAGCGCTCCCTCACAGCAGCTCCTTGAAGCTTCTGGAGGGTACCCAGGCCAACCACCTCGCTCCTCAGGGCCATACGTCGGCGCCATGATGCCTGTCCAATCAAGACCAATATCTGCATACTCATCTGGAATGGCTATGCAAGGGTTGCCAATGCATGGTATGCAGATCATGTCACAACAGATGACTGGATCAATGCCTGCTATAGCTGGTTCCATCCAACCTATGCCAGGTATGCCCCAGCAAATGCCCGTCTCCATGCCAGCTTTAACTCAACCGCAACAAGTACCGAAAGCATATTCTACCAATTACACGGTGCCCATGGAGCTTATGAAGCGTGACCGGAGCTTGATGCCGTTGTCACCAATGCATAGCCCCCACCCGAATCCGCAGATCATACGTAAAAGTGGAGGACCAGCGGCAGACAATGCTCTTGTTCCTGTAGGATGCTCAATTCAAGGACAAGGCACGATGGTTGCTAACCAGAAGTTAAGTCGGCGCACTGGCCCACCTGTCATCGTGTCCACTATGGCATCTCCAGACACAAGTAAATTTTTATACTTTTCAGACTTAAGCTATTATTTCTCTTAGTTGTGATAGGGAGTAACTGCATTCATGTTATGGGATTTTATGGCATTAGGGATGTTTTTCTTCATTCGCTTTACACAACTGTATGTTGATGCTTATTTAGCCCCTAGTTGTTTTCTTGGATTTCCTGCTGGTTTGTGAATTGGCACATTTGTCATAATATAATTTTCTTTGTAGTACTTCCTTCATTCATGTTTGGAGTTGGAGCCCAGTATGCTGTATGATATCTTTAATTCATATTGCTTCGAGGCATTGGCTTGTTAATTTGCATTTGTTATGCTCTGCATTTGTTTACCACAGTCTCCTAGCAAGGATTTATTTCTCATTTCACTCTCATTAGTATGTAACATTGTCAATAATTGAACCAAACAGAGGCACAGGCATTTTTAGTAAAGCCACATATACTGTATAATCAGCCCTGGCAATAAGAACATTGCACCCTGGATGGCATCACTGTTAAAAGCACAAGTATATCCATACCTCAAGCTTATGCTGTTGTAAATATGCGTCCTTATTCCATTATCCTAAGGAGGGTCCTTCAGAGTAACCTGGGAACGCTTTAAGGCAATGGGCTGAACAACCTACCTACTATAGCTCAACTACATGCACACTGACATGCATCCAATATTTGTCGAGTAAGTGTGATCACATTTTATCCCAAAATCTCGTTTGCTTACTTGCAGTGCAACATCAGAGTACATATCTTTGTCATGAATGATAACGACTTGGTCTCGCAGCATCCCAGCGCAGATAAAATCAAATTACAGTGCTGATGGCCGACGTGTGACTGTGTCATTTTCGCTCTGCACACTATAGTGACAAGACAGAGGGGATGTTTAATCCTTTCAGATCCTCCATTTCCACTGTTGCACTAATCCACAAATACTGACATTCTGTCCTCTTGTAACAGACGAGACACTCCAACGGATTTCTTAATTAAGCAGATTTTATTGTCTTCATGATTGTGAAGTGTTAAGAGGGAGTGGGTATTAGACCTTTTGGGATTCACTTTGAATGCAACACTGCTGTCATTTGCATTGAATGTCACATACATACACCACAAATAATGCAGCTTGATTTTGAAATCCTAGTGCTACATTAGAAGAAACGCAAGTGTGATTTCATACCTTTTTCACACAAAACAATAGACATTACTTCAACTATAGCTTAAGTTTGACCAAATGGTCTTTTTTACATTATTGTTATTTTATTTTTTATAAAACAGAAACTGTTTTGGTAGACAATTTTCAGCTGAAAGTAAGACGCTCTGTTGATGAAAACCACACCTCTCCCATGCAAACTAACAGTGGCATTTTGCGCTGGCGTTCAAAGAGCTGACGTATTTTTGTTAAGTTATAATACTCAAAGGAAATAGCTTCAGTGTCAAAATGTTTCTTCACTTCACACTGTGTTCACTGTGTAATATTTTACCACTGAATGTCTCTGAATTGTGTAGTGCAACTAAAAACGAGTGCTACAAAGCACAGATAAGAATACAAATGACTGAGAATCAAACTGACCCAGCCACACCATTTTCCTTCTTGTTTTTTGCCCAGCCTTTCACAATATTTTTGTTTATCAAAATAAATATAAATGTCTTAACCTACCAGTATTTGAAAACAGATTGTTTCCATGACAGTTAATCTGTTATCTTTTTCGAATCAATATAATTTGTTTTAAAGAATACAATTTTATTTTTTTTGGCGACTAGAAGCGTTAAAACACATATTAATTATCTCTTTAAGTCATGGGCAGTGGTCTAAAGCTAGATACCTCTTTATATTGAAAATTCAAATGAGCTCTACCTCATAAATGGCAATTGTATCATTTTTACGAGCATGGCTGAGAAAAGAAACCCACTTTGAAGCGTCCCCACAATTATACGTATCCAGTTGTTTTTACGAAAATTTGTGTTTTTAAGTTTTGTGGAAACAATGTCTCTTGAGTAAACTATTTTGGCGGGACTTTTTTCCAATTAACATATGTTTATCGTGAGGGATATGTTCTAAAAAGAACCTAAGACAGGCAAAATAAGTTAAGTAAAAACCTTATTATACATTAAAAAAAAAAGAACAAACCAGTTTCCAATGCTTAAGGTTTTGTTCTAATAAAAACACTGTATACTGTACCTGTAAAGATGTATTTGATTATATATTACTAAAACCTACTCTCTTAGGGACTATTTAGCCAATCAGAGGGCAGAACTAAATGCATGATGAAAATCTGTGAAGCAGTAAAACTGTCCAGGGTAAACGTTATAACAAGGGATTACTGTAACATTCTTTCCTGTCAGACACGTGAAACAAGCTATTAAGAAACCAATGTTCAGGTTTCATACGTGTTTTAAATCCTTAAAAATGCTTGAGTTTTAATGTTGTGTATTCATGGATTGAATGTGTTTTTGGATTTTTGTAAATTCTTGAAATTAATGCCATGTTTCTCAACATGTCTGTCTAAAAATGATACTGACACTGCTTTCTGGTGGCTTTTCTTTGCCATTGCATTTACTGTTCTTTATTATGGGCCATGCATCAATTAAGGGTCGTGTTTCCCAGTGGTAACTTTTAATGGGATGTCTTCCCTCAAATGAAAATATAAGCTCCATATCTTTTTTACACAACACCTATATAGCAAGTGATTTTTCTCCCTAAAAAAATATTCACCATTTTTTTTAAGATCTAAACATCATGTCTTGATAATTGGCTCATGCGAGATTAAAAATATATTTTTGGCTCTGCAGAACACCGGATTTAATTTTTTAATTGAACTGGAGAAATTGTACAATTGTCTTCAAAAGTCCTTAAAAGTGCTTAAACATGGCCATGAACAAAGTGTACTATCCCGGAATGTTGGCATACAATGAACCAGACTGTAGTACAGAAAAGGTTGCCGACCACTGGTCTTCATTAACTTGTATAACCACTCAGTATCCCAAGCTCTGTGGAATGGCCTTGAGCTAAACCCCGCCTCCATATGACTAACCAGCACTTGCCTCCCATCCCCCACAACGACCATTCCTGCCATATTCGACACAGTAGGATTTCCACTACTTTACTTCCACCCCGCGGAGGCGCGTTGCTTCCCGTCGGACTCGACAGTCCCATGCCAGAACAGGTCAGGTCCACTCTGCGTGACACACTAGCCGTGGCTTCCCGTTGCGTGACGGTAGGGGGAGGGTTTGTACATACGAGTTCTGGAGATGGCAGATTATGTATTAACCGACGGTGCAGGTCAAAGCTGCGGGCAGTTGTTGCACTGAGTGAGGGATTAGGCAACGGAGAGAAGGAAGGATGGGGGCAGGGACAAATATTGTCCTGCTACTGACTGATGAGTGACTGTCACAAGCAGGGGGAGGGAAAGGAGGCGGTGACAGCTGTCAGTCAACCTTGGACACTGAGATGGAGATTTATAGTAGCTTTTGCACAAACCTTGGCCTGAATCTGACAGTTGATTTTTATTGTGTTTGTTGGGTGCTTATTTGTCACACACATGCAGGAATAAATATTTACTTCTGTTTGACATGCGAGGGTGCTCCACTGTGGATTGCATTTGCATGATTTTCAGCTCACGGCCACTAGTGCCGGCATATTTTTTTTAAATTATGGCACTGAGTCAATGCAGGGAGGACTAGAATGTTCTTTTGAAAATGACTTAAAGGTATTACGTTTATTCTACTTAATTGTTTGTGGTTTGTGATGTGCAACTCAGACTTGTTTTAATATGTGAGCGCAGTTTCCAAGTGGTTTAATGTTGGGTTTTCTTTTTTTCCGTTTTCCAAACTCATTCATGTGAGCCTTATTGAAGACGTCCACCATGTGATTTATTTTGGTGTATTTTTGCTTTGGTCTATTGTTGCCATACAATCAAATGTGTTGACGACTGAACACATTTCGGATTAAAACATTTAGTAAATTTAAATATTTAATTGAAACATATTCATTTAACTTTTACGGTAGTGAACATTTGTAATGTTTGGACTGAGAACAGCTTCTTTTGGGGTTCTATATGTCAGGTTGACACATAAAATCATAAATCAGTTTTCATATTAATACTAATATAAGGTTTATTCTGAAAGTAAGAAAAACTGTTAAATTTTGTGATAACCTGGTTGTTGGACAGTCTGGGACAGGGATCTCAGACCTTTTTCAATCTGAGACCTACTTTTTGTTACTAATTAGTGCAAAGGATGGTCAATTTGATATATATTTCCAAAATAACAACTTATTATGTTATTACTATGTTTTTACTATCCCATTCCCAGGATTATTATCCGAAGCAGGGTTAAATAGACTCACACAACCACTAAACCAATAAAATCACAATGATCCAGCACTTGTGACCTATTTTCATAATAAGTCTGTGGGCAACTCAGCTGTGCTTAAGGTGCAACCTGCTGCCCGCGGGCACCAAGCTGGAGACCCCTGGTCTAGGGGATACAGGGCTGAGCCACCCGGGAAGAAACTTTTTGCATTTTCCACTGAAACTCATCGATTAGGTCTGTTTTAGAGCAGAATTAATAGGCTACATCTATGATAAACGTGTGCTGTAGTAAACTATTGAATAATAAATAAATTAGTTATGAAAGGCAACAACTCAGCAAACAAGTCACTCCCACAAAGTATGGTGAACGAGACAGCAGTTGAATGCAAAGACGTCTCCTCTCCCATCTTGTTAGACTAAAAATAAATAGTGTTGTTCCAAAGGCAATGCTATCCTATTTTAACATGTATCTGCAAATAAACAGACCAAATCACTTTCATGAGTTTTTGAATTTTATTCAATGCAATACTCATCCGTGATTTGGTAAATTACAGTATCAAATATCAGTACAGCTGCTTTTGTGATTGCTGCTATGAAAGGATGCTGGTTCTTCTTCAATGGTTTAAGGGTTGTCGTAACACCCATCTTATAAGCTACTGTTAGGGCCTGTGTCTACCGTAGTGTTTTCTTGCTCTGAGCATTTTTTTTCTAATTGCTTGAAACAGCAGCACCTCGTTTTTACACTATTTTGAAAACGCCGGTAGTGTGACAATGTGCTGGGCAGGTTTTATTTCCGGAATGCTCGGCGTTAAACCTTTTTTGGTCGCCTGGAGTTGATGCATTTTCAACTTGAGGAAAAAGCAACACTCTTCAATGTAAAATTGTACCCAGCCGTCTAATCGCAGTGCAGGCGGGGCACGACAAATCCTCCCAACAACCAGTAAAAGTACGCGCTTTAGCACAGAGGAGGGGCTGACTGAACAAGATTTCTTGTTGACTGAAAGACACGAAGTACACATACACACTATGGTATTTGCAAACATTTATATAATGAGAAATCTAAAATGTATTTTGATAAATTTTGTATTTATTTATATTTTCAAAAATTGTTTCATTTTGGGAGGGAGCACTACTAGGTCTTTTAGCTACTACCTCCCTCATCCTTGATGAGATGGTCTGCAGGATTCCAGGTGTCGGTGTAGGGATGAGATGAGGGTCAACATTCAAAGCTTGTGGAGAATGTAAAGGTCGCTGCTGCTGGTGATAGACATCAGAACTATGGTTATACGTTTATGAGACCTCTAAGTTTGGGAAATGTTTTTTTATAGAAACATTCTTAAAATGCTTTTATTTTTTGACTTTGGCCAATTTAAGCATCTTAATGGTTTGAATGGGCAAAAAAATAACTTTGCATTAAGACTGACAAACAGTATTGACTGAACCATAGGCTGTATGATCTGTTTAATAATTATTCTGCAGCTGTAATGATACACTTGAATCCCATCTTCTTAATTCGAGGTTGTTTTAGTTAAGAAAAAAAGCCACCCGAAACAGCTTCAATGTTTCCCACAAATTTACTTTTTTGGAACTTTAGGAGTATTGTTACATGAGGAAAGCAACAGCAGCTCCTCCCTTTTGGCTTTCCATCGCCTGCACATCGACTGTTATTTTTGTGTATTTTTTGTGCCTATGTGTGTGTGTGTGTGCTGGCAAGTGGCGCAGAGGTCCTCTACCCCACCAGCTGCTTCTCTTGATATCAGGCAGGATCATTTCCTCTTTCCGTAATGAAAGGATAAAGTGCGGTAGGATTGCATCCATGCACTGCTCCACTTTTCCTTATCACTTTTGCTCGCCTTCCTTCTGTTAAACTGATCCCTGTCCATCCATGTTCATCATAAAATGATTGCAATGTGCATGTGTGGCAGTGGAAGCAAAGGTAATGAAAGAAATATGTCTTCAAACAAACGTCATACCCAAAACAGGCGCTTTTCAGTCATTACTTTGTTTTTTTTCCTCCCTCGCCTGTCTGCTGTGAGATGAGGACGAGTCAAGACTACAAAATGAAGAGTGCTGTTTCTGAATGATCGGCTGCTTTAAAACATAAATGAATACGTAAATGTCATACATCAGACGTCATTTATTAGCATGAAACCCACCACCGTTCCACGAAACATTTTTGTCTTTTAACCAGTAACACGTCCCAGACTTTGACTCTCAGAACGTGACCCTGCCAACAGTGTTTGTTACAGTTAGCAATTTCTCCATTTAACGAGTAATTCCATTACTGTTTATGACACCCAAAAATAGCCCATTACTTCCGAAATTAGTTAGTTACAATTTACCGTGTATACTCGCATAGAATCTGACCCCCTACGACTGCTTAAAAAACACACACATAATAAGGAAGAAAGGAATGGAAGAAAACATTTACACCTACCTTTTGGAAGGGATTAAGCTTTCATATTTCTTGGCCTGTGCAATTCTGAGAGCTTGCAGACTAAGACAGCCGAAACACTCCATATCCATTTTGACTTGTGTCCTGAAACCACTCTAGGTAATGTTTTCTTTTTTCCCCAGGCATGGTGTATTTCAAAAATATTTTTTCCAAATAAAAACACAATTCAGTACTCTTTTAGCATAAATTCTGTGCTCAAATTTTCCCTATTGATTTTGTTGTTTCTTTATAAGCCACGCACCCTCCTGTCTATTATTTACTACTCGTGACACACATTCAAATATGAGCATAAAAATTCAACCCCTGATTTGAGTATTTTTTATAGTTGTAAGTACGGCTTGGATGTGAGTATATATTTTGGGGAAAATATCAGGTTATCAGAAGGGAAAAATTCAGCATTCTCGTACTCTGTGCTCGAGACGGCACCACTGTAACTTTATTCAGTTGTATTTTTTAGGTAGATATGAAAACACTATCTTTAGTGTTGTAATCAGCATTGTATTGCTGGCAGAAGGAAATACAGACGCTGCCCTACTAACGAACGAGATACCAGACGATCTTTTGTATTTGAATTTGTTCGTAAGTTGTTTCAGTCCATTTTTTTTGTTGTTTAAGGTTTATATAAGTATGTTTAACGCTTGTATAAGTAACTTGAATGTTTGTGTACTTAAAAAAATAAACATTTCATAAAATAATATGCTCTATAAAGATGAATAAAGTGAGGTTTAACTTACTTTTGGAAGATTCAAGAGGTCCTCTTCTGTGGTAAAAAGTGGCCGAAATACAGCTATCTAACCATATGCTCAACCGCATTAAGCTTTCTTATTCCACTTTCGTTTAAAAAAAAACGGCTCGCCTCTTCTTTACACTTTGCACCAACCATATTGAATGGATGCACGGTATCTTAAACAATAAAAATGTCAAAGTTCTTAGCGCGCTGGACATACAGTATAAAATGTTTTTTTCTTTCGGGTGAATGCTGAGTGACCTCTCACAGCGCTACACGCCGGTAGTGGCGGAAAAAAGCAGTACAGTACTGTCCTGTACTCGTAAAAAGGTGCACACAATATAAAACCTAACTTGCAGCAATGTCCGGATATTTTTCGACATTCCCCCCAAAAAAAGATTGTATCTACTGTTACTCCTAAGTCGAATGGTCATAAGTAGGGGAGCAGCTGTATGTATAATGCTTAATGAGCGAAGGATTACTAGTCGAAGTAAGGACGGCATTATGATTCATAATCTGCTTTTTACAAGTGGAGTAACGTTATGTTGTAAGGACAGTGGTGTTACAACATTTTATTTATAACGCCTTACTGTACTCGTTACAGAGAAAAGTAATTGTGTTCTAGGAACACGTTCCTGTGTAATGCGTTACTCCTAACACCGGATGTCGTACATCAGTATGAAATGACCTTTCCATCAGCTATACGATAGTACTAGTTTAGTTTCTAGTAGTAGTTCTGTGTTTAACCAGTACATTTTCTGAAACCAATCTGACTGTCAGAGTGTTGCCCTGGCACTCGAATAAGGGTAGATTAATAATTTGGCATGTCATTGATTGTGACATTCATTAAAAAGACATAGTTTGAAAGTGAATATAAAGTTTGAAAACTACAATCATCAAAAATCCATGTGCATTTCTATGCTTGAGCCCACTTCAACCTCCAAAACTATCAAATGGTTGCCCCAAATGTTTCGGAATTTCTAGACATGTAAGCGGTGCAATAATAATCACATTCCCTTATTCTTTGCCTACTCAAAACACTTTTGCTCACTTTTACATAATAACTTAATGACTCTGTTTTAGTATGTTATCGTATTTGTGCAATGATTGTTTAGTTGAAAAATATCGCTGCCCACAATTGCAAAACATTGGACTTCAAGGAAATCGAACCATGGTCTTGGCGGTGAGAATGCCTAATCCTCACCACCAGACCATCAATGATAAAGTTGACATACATATTGGTATTAGGTTTTATCTCATTATCACACTGTTTTTATTCACAAATGATAGAGAATGGAGAAAACAGAATGTCCTGAACAACTATTTAGTTTATTAAATAATGAATCAGACTTTAAAGGACATTAAATAATATTTATATAATAATAGATTTCAAATTTTATGTTGGTATTGTAATAATAGTTAATGTTGACAGTAAATGATTGTATTCATAACCACACGTATTCAACAATGTTTTTCACTTACAATGCTTAGTTTGAGCTGAGAAAAAGTAAAACCAAATCTTATACCAATTGTTAATTTAAAAAAGGGAGTTTGCATTATACCAAATGAGTGTTATACATGAATAAATATGCCTTAAAAACAGACGAGAAAAAAAAAATTGGAAAAACTGCAAAATATTTTTGCCAAAAATTGACTAAAAAGGGACAAGAATTGTCGAAAAAACAAAATAAACTAAAAACGCCTCATAAAACAAAGGGTGAGCAAAAAACCCCACACCAAATAACAAACCCCCCCAAAGAAAACAAAAAAACATAATAAAAATCAACAACAAAAAACAGCTACTAAAACATGTCCAAAAACCCCACAAAAAATAACCACATAGACATTTAAAAAAAACAAAGGACACCCACCTAGAGGAAAACAGTGATTTACTCTTTTCCACGACACATGTGTTCCAAATACAAAACACTGCAATGACGTCTGAAAACATTTATGATGCCCTTCTAGAGAAATTATTCAATGTTTTTACCAACATTATTCATGTAATTTAACTATTCATACAATAACATAAAAGGAGCAAAACAAGCGGTTTGACGCTACTTTATTCATTATTGTTTCACTTACTTACCTTGTAAATATTTTTGCATTTTTATCCTGAAAAAAAATTCAAAAAAAGATAAAACAAAAACAAACAAAAAACGACAAATGTCAGTGATTCGTGTCACACTGACCAGGAATGAATAAGAGAATAAGAATTTATGTGCTGACACGGACCCCTCCCAACCAACCCCCTAGCTTGAACATCTGTCGTCCTCTTGCAGCTGTGCAATCTAGCTTTCATTCCTTCTTTCAGCGCAGCTCATGTTTTTTCTCAGCCTCGTACAGAATGGCGGTTATACTTTACTTCTTTGTTTGGGGAAAGGATGATGTTTTTCGGATGGTGGATTATACAGTTGACCTCTCTCCCTCCCTCTCTGTCCCTTGTTCTCTTCTCGTGAATGAGGTTTTGTTTTTCTTGCAAATGTGGTTCAGATTTTGCATTTTTCAAACCCAAATGCTGCCGTTTAACACCTTTAAATCATGTTTCGCTTTTATGAAGTCGCACTTGTCATTCTGCCAAAGGATGTTTTTTTTCACAAAGGCCTGATTTTTGATTAGGGCTGCAACAATCAACAACAAATCTATAAAATCGTGTACAATAAGATAGCATCCAACAAAGTTCTTCTTGCATTCACCTTTGATATTTTGTCTTTTTTTGCTCTTTATATTAAAAGTATCCTACATATTTGCATACATTTATATCTATTTTTTTAATGTCAAGCTATTTGACAAATACATGGATTTTTTTGTTGTTATATATCATTGAAATGAAAATGAAATTAAATTATATTTATATAGCGCTTTTTAAGTCAATGAAGATTTCCCAAAGCGCTTTACAATGTGCTTCACATTTACCCATTCACACACACACTCAGACACTAATAGCGGCCGTGCAGCCATGCAAGGAGGCAACCTGCTTATTGGGGCTATTAGGGGTTCAGTGTCTTACCCAAGGACACTTAGACATGTAACACGGAGGAGCCGGGATTCGAACTGCGATTGTGCACTATTTTTCAATTTGGCCAAAACTTTAACTTATTTTAATAGAGGAGGACATTAAAATAGTGTTATTCTTAGATCACATTCGTTGATGATTTCAATTTTAAAATCATTATTTGCAGCCCTATATTTGATTTTCGACAGGAATTAATGCAAATATACTGTAGCAAACCCGGACTCTCCTCAAAACTGAAACTGATACAACACAACATAAATAATACAAGAAATGGGCAATTGTAAAACACTAATAACAATAAATTGATAGGATTAATCTGATGCCTGAAAAATTACACAAACAGTTTTTTTAAGTAGACAAGATCGCCCTGCTGTGAGGTTGTTTTAAATTGCCAGTTCATTTATGAATAGACTTGTAATCTCGAGGTCTAAACTATTAGCCTTCATTAGATAAATCCAATTACGCTGTCAATCACTGCAGTGTCGTACTGGTAGTAACTACGTTAATCTGTCACTCAGTAATCCCTATTTAAAAAGTATTTCGAACGGACAGATTTAAAGGCGTTTCCTCCCATTCTTCATTTCTTTACTCTCTAACTGTAGGTGCATATTTTATTTTCCTTTTTCCTCTCACCTTATCCTTTGAATCTATTGTCGTTTAGCCATTTAATAATTTGTAAAGAAAGGTGACCAATCCAAAAGTTTGTGTTCAAGTTTTAGATGATCAATAAAAAATGTCCCATCAAAGAGAATAAGGAAGGGAATACAAATCATTGAAAATGAATACCGTATTTTCCGCACTATAAGGCGCACCGGGTTATAGGGCGCACCCCGAAAAAATATTTTTTGGTCCTATTTTTGACATACATAAGACGCATCGGATTATAAGGCGCTACAATGGGAATGTAGACAAAACAGTCAGATAGTTCAGTCCAACTTATTACCCCCTTAATATTCCCAAAGCTTGCAAAGTCGAGAACACGTGCGGATGAGGTGTCTGTACTATGTCACTCAAATGCATCGTTCCATCATTTGGAAGGTTAAAGTCTTGGGATTCAAGAAATGCCAACCATTCCTTAATTTCTATTTTCATTTTTCGCTCGCAACTTTACTGTGCATATGACAATAAACACTTGGAATTGAGTTCAATTTAAGAATAGACACTCCATTCCATCCATTATCTGCACCGCTTATCACAGAAACATCGAGTTTAGTCTGAAACAAGATATATAGCCGGAGTAGCTCATCGAAGTCGTTGTGTTCATAATAATGTGCAGCCGTGGTCCTCTTATATCCGTGAGTGTAGTAAATCCAGGAGAATAAAATATTTACAAATACAGTATAGTAAAAAATGCTTTCTGCATGCTGTCAGCCACGTGCTATACACATTCATCTTTTTCGGCCAATTGCAGGCTTTGTTTTGCCGTTTAAGCCAATGCCAGCCTGTAAATGATAAAAAGGATCCGCCTCTTGACCTCTGAATAACTTTAGCCAATAGTGATCGATTCAAATGATGATTGACACATTGTTTAGCCAATGAAACGCCAGTAAATAAATCCCAGCATATACCGCGGACTACTTGGCCTTCGTGGGAAAATCTAGTTGGCGGCTGCAAGTTAGTTGCAAGACTTTGCAAATTAATGTTGATCCATAAATAAGGCGCACTTTATTATAATCTGCATGGTCAGCTTTTGAAAAAAATAAAGGCTTTTAGGTGCGCCTTATAGTGCGGAAAATACAGTAATCATTTATATGAAAAAGTGATTAACAACAAGCTCTTAAATGCTAGGTTTAGTGGTAAGCTAATAGGCCCCATTTTGTGTGAACTAGTTAGATACTGTAGGTTAAGATCCGTGAATCTGTAAAGATTTTTTACTTGGTCAGTTATTTAAAGTGAAACAGAGATATGAGTGACATATAAACAATTGTAAATACCATATTTATCTATTGGCTTTTATCTTGCTTTTAGCAACGCTGTTTTAGACGCGCACCACATTGGGAAGCAGGAATAGGCAGAGGAAGACTGGTGGAGAATGTTATCATGCTCAATCCCGATGTTTATGTTAGTTTAGCAAGAAAACAGTGAAAGTAAGAAAAGTTTTTTTTTCGAATACAGTCCTAACGCCAACCCAAACGAGATGAGAAAAAGAAGAGTTTATCGGAAATATCTAATAAATGCACGTGCATGAACATGTAAATGGCACAAAAGGAGCTTGACAGAAGCTGCAATGATGGCTTGAGCCAGAAGATGCCTTCAGCAAGTACAAAATTGTCCAAACCTGCAAATTTGCTAATACACCCAACTAAAGTATTTTTTATAAAGTAATATATTTATTTGTATATTTTGAGTGTTTCAAAACCAAAATTGGATGAAATGGTCTCTTTATATAAAAATAGACAATTAAACCCAACTTGTGCAGGTAAATGCAAACACGATAAAAATGGAATGTATTGTTACCTTTATTTCTCATGTATGATGGGCTTCACTAAGCTGTACTTGCCCAAAACACATCCCAGGAAATGGTGCCTCCATGGCCCTAGTGGTCAAGAGATACATACATACATACATACATTCACTACCCCCCGCCCTTGTGCAATTTTTTTCAAACCATAGCAGCCCACAACCCAAAATGTTTGCCCTCCCCTGCTGTGAAGTGTTAAAAAACATACATTCCAACAACCCTCGATAGATCAATGTCGCTTGAATTTCTGGTTGAATCACTTTCAGAGAAAAATGAGAGAGATTTCACGGCCAACAGCTTGAGTGTGTGTACACAAAAGTGTTTTGCACTCTCAAAGGACCCTGAAGGCCACATCACCACCAATAAAAAAGGTAGCGCTTTAAAAAAAAATGAGCAAAAGAGAACAAGGGGGAGGCGACACTTGCGGTGACTGGTCTTCCTCAAGTATTTTTTTTTCCTCCCCTTGCTCCCTCGCTTTTTTGGGCTTTTCCATTCCATCTCCTCCCCCACCGGTCCCCTTTCCCTCCCTCCCCTCTCTCTGTGTGGCTGGCAACAAAAGGCTGCTTGACGTCTGAGTGAAAACACCAAAACCTGCTGCCTCCAAGAGGCTGGTGGGTGGGTTGTGAGTAGAGGGAGGTGCAAGTGATCTGGAGGAGAAGAGGAGGAGGAAAAAGAAAAAGAAGAAGAGGAGGCGGACGCAGAGAAGCGCTCGCCGCTGTTGGCTGGAGACAGATAAAAATGCATTTTTTTCGGTTACCTTACTGTGGAGAATAAAAGCAGTGCTTTCTTTTCTTTTTTTTTTTCAACCACCAAAATTCCATCCCATCGTCCTCGAGGAAATAAAAGACATGGAGCTCCAGGGGGTGAGGTGACCAAGGAGGAGGACACATTTGGAAACAAGCTTTAAGAGCCCGGAATAGGAGAAGGGTGTGAAAAAATCCTCCAAAACGTCCACTTCTTCATTTTTTTCCACGTTTTGTGGACTATGCGCAGCTCCTGATTGGAAGAATGTGGCGACAGCATTTCCCAGGCAAGGAGCACGCCTCTCGAGTGTGCGTGGATAAAAATACGTATTGAATTGAGCCAATGGAGGAGGCGTCGCTGTCTAATGAGCCTCCTTAATGTCTTTGCAATGAAGTGTGTCATCATGCTTGTGTGTTTGTTTGAGAGCGCCACGCCGCTGCAACATGGAAAGGGAGGAGTGAGGGAGTGATGGTGATTGTAAAGGTTGTCATGTGTCATCATGTGTAGGCTAGAGACAAATTGCATGTGTCTGTGGGGGAGCGCCTTTGCGCTTTCCAGCGTCAGCCTGGCGGAACAGTGTGCGTAACGTCAGCCCAGTGCTCGTTCTGTTTTGCCACAACTGCAGCAATGAGCGACTCAATTATTTTTTGATGATTTTTTAAAAAATACATATTTTTACCATTTATATTTATAATGCTCACTTGTGTATAACATGCACTCCTATACATACGTTGCAGAAGTTGGTCTCTCGGCTCATACTAAGCATTGTAAGTGTACCGCCATGATTAAAATCATTTATTGAACCAGGGGCCGGGAACCTATTTGACTCAAAGCGCCATTGAAGCAATACAATTTTTGTTTTGTTTTAGAGAGCCACAACATTTACATTAAGACAGAGTCTAACCAAACCCCCTCTCTTGACAAAAGCTAAATTTTCTTCTTATTTCATTTCACTCTGTGACGTTTGATGATTTAATGAAATCTATATGATAACAATAATAATGCCATAGCCTGTGTCCTAAATCAAGAAATTGACCACTTAAAAGTTGTCTCTCTCCTGCAGTTACCTAATATCAATGAGGCTCATCTTTACCATCATTATTTATGGAAGTAATGGTTTCAACTCAAGGTGCGAGCAGAGTTAGAAAAACTATCACAAAATACTACAAACAAGAAAGATGTGGATGTATTAAGGGAGTGCACTATGTTTGCAGAGATCCGACTTTTCCCGCTGCTATCCCCTTTCAGAATGCTTTGGGTGCTTGGCTGTTGTTTTCCGGTCTTTACAGTTTGTTCTGCGGGTTTTCCTCATAAAGTTTGTCAACAGTCTAGATAGATTACTAAATGAGCGTGCATATAAAGGATATTTTTGAGACAACAGTCAAAATTGGGTCTGTCAGATATACCAAAGAGTTGTCTCTCTGGTCATGCTTTGTTTGTTATATTCACTCCTTTTAGAACGATTGTTTGTTTTCTCCAGTATCTAACAATCGTCTCTGGTCCAATGAACTTTGGTTGACAGATCGATTTCTGTACATTCCCCCAAGTTGCCATCTTACGGGTACCACTTTATCAATAAGAAAATTGACAAAGACTGAATTGAAACTCTATTGGTAACCGCGCAAAACAGCCATGCCAAACTTACATTTCAGTGTGGGCGAGGGAAGAAAAAAGAGGCGCCTCTCCTCTGCTTGTAAGACATTTAGAATTACCACGTTTAATATAAAACCTCTTCGCAAGTGACTTGGATATTGTTAATAAAAATAAACCTTTGGTTTGAGAGATGTGGTTCCACTTAATGTTTTGTGATTGTAGAAGGCGATATTTTCGACTGCTCAATCATTGCACAAATATGGTAACATACTACTCTTGTCTCTTGTCACACAATTACAAATGCTTAAGATGGTTGATGTGGTTAGTTTTTGATTTGTTTCCAGGGTTGATGCGCAAGTCTTTTGTGTGTTCCTAACTCAATTGCATGTGTGTGTGTGTGTGTGTGTGTGTGTGTGTGTGTGTGTGTGTGCATGTATATCATCTGCAGTGACAGATGGTTTTGTATCTCATGGTCCCACAAGCGATAGTGTTTGTGTCCGTTTTCTGTGTTTTTTTTTTTTTACTGATATCACATTCCCTACCGTGCACCCACCAATGTGAGTATTGTGTTAAGTTTGGTAGAAAGCATGATGAGGCAGCGGTAGGACAAACAAGGTCTTTGTGTGTCTGCAATTTGGGCATAGTAGAAAAGAAGAAGAGAGGTTGCTGGTGTAGCCGGGGCACTGATAGGGTCCAGCTGGGGCAAAGCGAGGTTGAGTGGGGGGTGCAGGTTAGCTCAGTCTGCCAACAAAAAGATTTCACCACCCCCTGCACCCCTCCTCATTTTTGCCCCTTGCCAAGGGATCGTAAAAGCCACTCCAGAAAGTGGACCGTGCCAGGAACACAGGCCTCCTATTGTAGCTGGTATGGATGCACAAGAGTGAATGTTTTGTATTGTCGCCAGTGGAAATTCTGGTCAGCCAGGGTTGTCGGTTGTTTGTGGATTTGGGTGTGTTTGTAAATCCCTGCAATAGAGTCCACCTGTAAATTTGCACACAACATGCTAATTGCCACTATGTCTTCATTGTCGCTCAGTAATTTTGATTGTTGGAAAGTGCTAACGGTTGTTGTTCTCCCTGATGTGTACAAAAAAATAAGAGTGATGACATAAGGCAAGTTTGGTGAACTGCAGTGCAAGAATACACAAGAGGAAATATTGCTGACAAATAAAAGCTACATTGTACTGTTTTTTTTGTTGATAATTTTAACATTTCTCACGGAGGATAACCAGAGCAAAAACTTTTGCATTTATATTATGTTAGGAATAGGCAGTTACTTACTATATTTTGTGGAAATAAACCAAGGGTAAAATAGTTTTGGGTTATCTGTATCGGACATTCATTTTGTGACAATCCCTGCTCCCCTAAAAAAGGTCAAATGTATCTATGAAGGAACAACAATGGCTGTGCAGCATTAGAGCATCACCCACGTTGAGACGCGAAACCATTTTCCTGGCCAAACTGGTTCCGGTCTTGGAGAATAGAATGTCTTTCTGGGAAAGCTGCTTAGTCAGCAAAACCAAAAATGCCAGGTCCACTTTTTGGGGGGAGTTTTCAGGCCTGATAACCTACGTGACTGCTTGAAAATGTGTTGCTATTCAGTGATGTTCTGGCCTGGAAAGGTGGAATTTCTTCCTGAGAGTAAAAACTGCCGGGTCAGGAAAAACAAATGTGATCAGTCTTTTTTTTTTCCACACATAGTGTTATCTACCTGACTGCCTGTGAAAGTTGGTGGTATATCAGGCCTTCTTTCCCCTGTTCTTGGGTAAACAGACAGACAAGCAAAGAAACAAACAGAAATACTGTACATACTTTCATCCCGAACTAAAAAATTATCACCATGTTTGTTTTGCTCATCGGTGATAACGAATGAAAACAACGTTACATGTTCAAACAAAGAACATGCACCATTATGAACAGCTTTTCATTAGGCCTTCATTACTGAAAATGGCTTGGGAATCAGATTTCAACGGCGTGTGGTCTATCAATACAATAATTTTGCTATCATCATAACCAACATAACATAATAATTGCTTCCTGAAGCTTTTACAATTTTGATTGCCTAGTTCAAAAATGTTACAGCTGTGTCCCTCCAATATGTGGCCCCTGCAATAAAATTTCAGTTTCTTTGACCCGTAGTTGACCTGAAAAGTAGAACTTCCTGGTTGCTAGTGCATGTACTGTAATCTCTTGCTCTTTACATTCCTTTCCCTCCATGTTTGGGAATACTTTAATACCACTGCACTTGCTACAATGAACCCCAACTGTGTTCCAACAAATAGCCTTCCGCCCCACTCCTAACACCCCCCTCTCTCTCCTTACGCTCTTATTCTCCGTAGCCGAGGCCCCCAGCTTGGGAGTTGCTAGGTAACCTGAACCAGCTGTTGGTCTTGAGCCCATTGAGCCGCTCCTGGCTCCAGGTCAAGCTCTGAAAAGTTTCCCTGTGAATGCGCGGTGTGAACCCGGCGACCGCCGCTGCTGCCTTGACATCATCGCACCATGGAAAATCTTCCTCACTTCCTTTTGTTTTTGTACTTTTATTGTTCCGCTAATGGAGGGGCCCGACGTGGGGGCGTGCATGGCGTGCGTTGCGCCACGCTGGCTGCAGAAGGAAGCGTTTACCCACCTTCTCCACACCAATCCGAGAGGGGAAGCTTGAGCGAAGTGGAAGCGACTTTGCCGTTAAGTAGAAATTACAGCGGGATATGAGCGAGTCCCTGAAGTGAGTCACTCCTCTGTAGGTGAGCTGTCTTAGAGGTCCATTAACAGAGTTTTTAAACTGCATTGTCTGTTACTGCAAATTCCAAACTACTTTTTCCTAAAATTTAAACACCGCTGCTTTAAACACGGTGTGGTTTGTTCTTTTTGGTCCTCAGGGTGTCGGCCGCGACTTCTGACCCAAGTCCCGCAGATCTCCCCTGCTGCGGTGCCCCTCAGGGCCAGCTAGCAGATGGCTTAAAACTGGTGCGGACCAGAGAATTATATTGTTGAATTAAAACAAAGCATTGCCATTTCTTCCATGTGCTCTGAATGTCAAAGTTAAGAAATTCAATGAAGCCCAGGTAAACGGCTCAAGTAACTATTAACTAGCCAAATGCCACTTCATCTAATTAGTGACACATTTTTTTTAAATGTGAGAATGTACGTAAATATGTTCATTTTTATGACTGGTGCGTACTAAGGCCAAATTAAGGTTAGTTCTTAAGTTGCGCATGCGGCTTTTACTCAGGTGCAATCTGTAGTGTGTGTAACTGTGCGGTAGTGTTGGTCACAACTTGTAACTCTCCAAGAATTGCAGTAAATCTAAGAGAGTTATTGCATTGGAGATCAATGCAAGCATTATTTCTTGATGAAATGTTGAAGACTGGTGATCTTAATGGACTACCAACAGCAATGTTTACTTCCCCATCATAAATTCAATTGATTGATTTACACTCTGTTGAAGGAGGGGTGTTCGTTCTTGGAAAAATAAATGCCACATGTCTCACCAAGTACATTAATCCAACAGTGCAATTTATAGTTGGAGGTTAAGGAAAAATTTGGAAAGGTTGTTTCTCTGAAAAGCCAGGGGTGTATATTTCACCGAAAAGTGTCATATACCATGTTTTTTTGTTGTGTGAGTTACAAAAGGATACAAGGGTGTTTTGATTGGAAACAAGAATAAAGTACAGTTCAATTTAATATTTTAAGGCTCCGATACAGTTATTTTAATATAATTTTCGTGTATCTGAATAAACTTGCTTATGCTTACTGTAATTGTGCTCTTTGGAGATATTTCTCTGTGATTACAGACGTTTGATACGTATATTAAAATATTTGAAATTGTAAAGATACCGTTTCATATGATTTCATTTATGATCTGAAATGAAGTGATCTGCATTTATATAGAGCTTTTCAAGTCAAGACTTCCCAAAGCGCTTTACATTGTGCTTCACATTTCCCAATAGCGGCCGTGCAGCCATGTAAGGCGCCAACCTGCTTATTGTGGGTATTAGAGGTTCAGTGTCTTACCCAAGGACACTTCGACATGTAACACGGAGGATTCGAACTGCGATCTCTTCATCCCAAGACGAGCGCTATACCTCCTGAGCCACTGCCGCCCCCCCCCAAAAAAAGAAACAATCAAGACAGTAAGTTAAGGTAGTCTAGCTTTTCCCAGTTGTAAATTGTATTGGGAGAATTTCCTGCAAGTCAAAATGTAAGATAAATATTACTGTCATTTTTACCCAACACATATATGGGGAGAGATTTGTCTCAAAAATCAAAAAATCAGAAGTCTTGATCTAAATCAGATATATTTGTGGCACTGCAAAATATACATATATTGTTTATGGCACTGGAGAAATTGGAAAATTGGCTTTGTTAGGTCCCTAAAATTTTCTTTAATTTGGCCATGAAAAAGCTGTCAGAACCCTGTAATAAAAAAATTTTATTCTACTGTGAGACAATTTTGACTTTTTTTCCCAGCTAACAAAACATGATTCATAACAAATGCAACTGCATTATAAAATGGAGTTTAACAATAAGCCCTCATTTGAGTCTTTAATTTCACTTATACGATTGAACGGATCTTAGTTTTAATGTGTCTTCGTGGTGGCGTCGAGCTTTAGGGTTGCAATAAATCAGGACACTAACACATCTGCTGTGCTGGATTACTGAACTACAAGAGAACGATAGTCAAACAAGAACGTGTAAACAAGTGGTCTCTCTTGGAAGAAGCGAGAGAGCTCACATAAGTGCTACCAACTGGATTTGCAAATACAAAAGACACCATGGAATAGTTTGAGATTCACAAGAAGTTGCAGAAAAAAAACACACTTCTAAGTTACTAAACTATTGTCAGTCATGAAAAACATTTGCTTTTTCCGTGTAAAGATCAATTTTGAGCCGAGACACCAACTTTCTACTTGACACCACAACGCACATTTGACAGTACTGGAGCTAGATCTACAAACTACATTGGAAATAGCAAACCTTGAAAAATATTGTGGCAATTGTAAGGGAGCAATAATCAATTCAAAACCATCGGATGTGAGTACAAATAGGACAGATATATGCAATTTTTTATACAAGTGGCGGGCCATGCATTTTACCCCTAGACCTTTAGTAATGCTACTTCTGAATCAATTCAACCCCCAATAACTATTTTATGGCTAGAAAACATTTATTAAAGCTATAGCTTAAACTTATATAAAAAAAGCATCAATGTTAAAACTGCAATATTATTTAGGAATATAGCCACATTTTACTTACCAAAAATCATTTCTTGTGTGCACAAATTCCATCCTTCTTTCCTTCAACAAGATTTTAAGTGGAGTACTCTGTCTTACAGATTCTCCATGCATTTCAGTTCCATCAAGAAGTTATTCTGCCATCGAAGCTAATCCTGAAAGTAAAACATGTCCCTTTGTGTTTTAGCTTAAGTTAGACAGTAATAGTGGACACAAGGATTTTTTTTGTTGACATTTTCCGTTAGGGCCCCCTGGCCAATCCTAGTTTGTGAAACAGGTGTCATTTACCAAGGCCGGCTAGCAGTCACTGGCTCGCAAACTTGGAATGTTCACCAACAGCTTTATCATCACTTATTTTGTGCATCAGGGCCTGCAGAGCTTATGGTGAAGGCCTCGTGTAGATTTCAGACCCTAGCCACAAGTAATTTGCGAAATGTGATTGTTCTGCTTAAATATGAATGCACATATCCGGAAACAACAAAACCATGGGAAAAGTACTTAAAGGTAGCTAAAAGATGATTTGGAGTTATTTAATATGTATTCATGGACAAAATATAATTAACATCACAAAATTCAGATATTTTTTAGCCCAGCAGGGAAGGCCTTGCAAGCCCTGACGACTCACCACTGCTGAGGACTGATCTGTTATTCTTTTTTTATTTGCAACCCCCTCCTCTCAGTGTCTTATTAGAATTTTTCTTCATTTTAGATTAGAACATCTGCAATCCATTTGCGGTTTCGAGGTCTCAGTTGCCAGCTCTGGCAAAGAGTTTTCATAGCTCCTGGAGAATCATTCAGTTGGTGATTAGTGTTGGCCAGAGGACGCTATCAAGGCTTGGAGCCTGCAGCAGCACATTAAATCCCCGCAGACCTCCAGTGAAGAGGGCGACCTGCTGTCAGATAAAGCGTTATTTACATTGAACTGCTTTCGACTCGAGGCTTTGCGCCTTACTTGTAGACAACGCTGTCTGCCTGTTGAGAAATGATAAAACACTTTTAGTACATTAATAGGGGTTTGGCACAAACTCTTTGTAATTCCATCCAAAAGATTACCAGCCTTGAATGTCCCACTGCCTAATGTAAACCATCTTCAGTCAAGTTGTTACATGTGTGTTCCATGTTTACTTTTAAGGAAAATGGCAGTTTTTTTCCCCTCCACAAAGGCCTGATTGAGGCGGAGCATGTTGGGTTCTGGTTTTGTTTTGCTCCATTTCGCGGTTTGGGCATAGGGTGCGGCAGATACGGCTTTAATAAACAAACAAGAAGTACCAAAGTGAATAGAAGGGATGGCAGGGTTTGTTCGGATGCTTGAAATCCTTGAAAATGGTTGAATTTCAATGTTAAGTTTTTAAGGTTTGAATAGTGCTGGTACTACTGCTGAAGTGCTTGTAAGTGCTTGAAATTGTTACCACGTTTTTCTATAGTCCGACTCAATAGACAACACATTCTAATAAATTATGTACATGCCAGCATGGTAAATAGACAAAAAAGTAGGCTCAGATGACCAATTTATATTTACAGAAGCTTAGTTCACACAGGGGAAGCATGGCGGCTTGGTAGGTAGCCCGCAGCACGACAGTGCAGAGGTCCAGGGTTCAATTCCAGCTTACACAGCCCCCCCCATGTGGAGTTTGCGTGGAGTTTGCATGTTCTCCCCATGCCTGCATGGGTTTCCCCCGGTCTCTCCGGTTTTCTTCCATATTCCAAAAACATGCATTTGAGGTTTATTGGCCGGTCAAAATTGTCTCTAGGTGTGTATGACCATGTGAGTTGTCTGTCTCTGTATGCTCAGCGACTGATTGGAAACCAGTTTAGCCCCCTGCCCACTGCCACAAAATAGCTGGGATGGGCTCCAGCACTCCTTCGACCCTACTGAGGATAAGCAGCACAGAAAATGGATGGATAGATAGTTCACATAGTTAAACTTTAAGATAATTGACTTCCTTGGCTTGGACGTACCTTTAATATATTGTTTACATTGTTACTATTAGTTTGATCAATAATACTGTAATCATGATACATGATTGATGATGACTACAAATTTATATTATTAGCAATATAATTATGTATATTATATTAGCTTTGAAAGTTCTTATAAAGTGCTTGAATTTGACCATGAAAAAGGTGATGTCGCAGTTTTCTCTGATATGTTTCCTTTTTCTACAGACACCTTTTAAAAGCATTCATGCTTCCACTGAGACCAATTTTTATGTTTTTGAATGCATTTAAAGTCCTTCTGGCGGTTACTTTGTAATTAGAAAATCCAGGAACTTGATAGCAGGCATTTCAATCGACGCTTAGGAGTTCAGTGTATAACTACATACTAAAACAGAGATGAGAAGAGTAAAAACCCTAGCATTATGTGTTTGATACTTTTACCAGGTTCCACATAAGGATTATTAAAAAAGAAAAATAACATCACAGGAGCTAATGAATACAGTTTCACTGCAAAGCCCATTAACCTTAACCATACTTCTTTATCGCATGTTTGGCAGAGGGGCCAGACTAGCAGGAAAAGATGACTGATTACTCCATATCTAACCAATCTGCATACCCTGGCAATACATGAGGAAAACCCCCCTATCCATTTTTCGTCATGCAACTATGCATCCATTTACTTACCGACATCTACACATATATGTAATATTTTGGTTTCTTTTTATTTATAAATAGAATAATTACATCAAATTTGTCTAGAAACATGTCAGAATTAAGCAAATTAATATATTTTGTACCTCTTTAAAGCGGTAAATATGATATTACGCATTTAAAATCTAAAAAAAAAAATATAGGAATAGTGCGTAAGGTTTTGGTGTTAAAGTGAATAAATATCTATCTCATGATTACAGAAATAGCAATTATATGTTTTTTTATGATGCTGGGACCAAGGTGCCTCAAAACAACAAAACAAAAATTTTTTTTTTTCACAGAAAAAGGACTGGGTTCGCATTAGACATGAGGTTTTAGTATATTACTCTATTTGTGCAATAATTGATCAGTCGAAATGTGTCATAGACCACAATCACAAAACATTGAATGCAATGGGAATTGAACCCATGTTGCAGGAGTGTTACCATATTGTCACACTGAAAACATTATGGTCTAAGTCATTTATAGTACTTAAAAAAACGAATAAAGCCTACCGCAAGAGAAATTGTCTAAGTCAAGTTCATGAGTTAAGCAGAAATGCGTTGTTTTTTTTTTCGTTATCTGCAATATGTTTGGTTGAACTTATGCAGAAATCGCAGCATACTATGTGAAGCTTATTTAAGAAGAAATGTTAATTCAGCCGCAAAAAGTGATGTATGCACTTATGTTGTTAGTGCTATTAACTTTTACTATTTTCTTTTAACGGGCCGGATTAAAAAGGGTGACAGGCCGTTTGTAGCCCCCGGCCCTTAGTTTATCCATGCCTGGTCTAGAATCAGTCGTAACTGGTCCAACAAAAGGAGTATAGATGACCCGATTCACAAATGAGCTTTTGGCATAATCTAAAAAAATGATCCAGGCTTTCCAACAATATATCAACTATTCCGCCGCACTACTCAGGGCATCATTTTTAATCATTATTGGCGATTTGTATATGAAAGTAGAATCAGTCATTCATTCTGGCTTTTATTCTGACATATCTATGTAGGGGACTTCTTGCTAGTATTAAATGGAAATGAAACTTTTAATTCATGATAGTCGTTTGATTTACGAGACCGCAGGGTGTCAATGCTGGGCTTTTCAAGGGCCACATAAAACAATTTGTTGGTCCACATTTTTTACAGTAATTTATCAAGTACACCAAAGTTTGTGTTCTCATAATGTGTGTTCATGAAATAGTTACCTCGCTAGTGAGAAAAAACTCAAACTGACAAAAACTGATCATTTTTTTAGTTGGCTGAAAATGGCGCCTTTACATTATTGCTTTATATTAGCAACCTGATAATTGTGGAAATATTTCAACTATGATGTGACCACATTTGTGTTGATTACAAAATATATGAAATCGATAGAAAATTTGGTCATACCTTTGATCAAGTTCCAACCTGTTCTTTAGCAAAGGAATCAAAATAAGAGTCAGGACTAAAAACACATTCAAATAGTAAATAAACATAAAAAAACAGACACATGAACAAAACAGGCCTAACCAAAATTTAGGTATGTTTTCTTTGTTTACCATTGTGATCATCTCCCAAAAAATACAGTTTTCCCCAGTGAGTCAGAATTTGGTGTCAGTATTTTAATATGCGTGAGAGAAGGCTTTCGTGACAGAGTGCGCTGCAAAGCCTGGTTCATTTCTGAAGAGCAGGAGGGCAGTTTTAACCGACAACAACGGTTGCCTGATAACTAAGGTGCTGTATCTGAGTAAGATCAGTAGGCTAATCCTGCTACTGGTATCAATGGAAACCAGTACCAGCTGTTTCCTGTGGGGAGCAAACCCGTAACCCCCCAAAAATGGCCTTGAGAGGGATGGGCGCTGTCAGGATATACTTGCCCAAGACACACCACAGAGTAAGTGGTGCCCCTACGACCTAGGTGGTTAAGGGATCATTGAACCGTGAAATGCCTTACCTTCATAATCGCTGGAATTCTGCAACAATTTGAAGGGTTGTAGTCTGTTTATTAGTGGAATTGTTTTCAAATGGAGGTCTGGAATTTGCAATAACATTAATGTCATTCCATGTGCTTTTTTGGTTTCACCCTATTTTTCATCAAGTGCTTGGCGCATTCCAATGTTGTTCGAATTTGCAATTCTTTTCAGTGGCTATGCATAGCCAACAAGCTACTTAGCCGGATTATTCTGATATCCGAGCTGTTACGATGTCCATTAACAGTGTCGTTAAGGAGTTAATTATCTCCAGATTTCTAGCCGTGTTTACTGCAGCGCCTCGTTCCGCCTTATTACGCCGGAGAGAGAGCTTTCAACTAGCAATAATCAACATTTAACTCCTCAAGATTCTTTACTTTCAGTCGCATCCTCTTGTGACTTGCAATGTGTGTGCGGGAGTTTGCGTTTGGTAGCTCCAGTGAATCATAATGCAAACAGAGATCTCTTCTCAAGGTCGTTTGTCATTCATTATTCCTTTTACGATCCTTTCTTTTCATGTACTTCTCATCATGATATCCCGCTCAGGCGCTTGTGTGAAGTAGCACTTTTATGAGAGGAGCCAAACAATGTTAACGCTCAGAATGTAAAGATGCGTCGCTTGGAAAGGGAAATAAAAGGAAATCATTTCTTTATCTGCGTGAGTCACTAGGCTGCCGTAAAAACGTCACCCAGACGCGAAAGTGATGACAGAAATCTTTAAAATGAAGGATGACCAGGAAGAAAGCCAGGACATGCGATGTAGTAAAAATAATATTACTTTTAATGTAGCATTTTGAAGGATTATAAAGGATCTTTTTGGGTGGCCGAAAGTCTTTCCCCCCTACTATATGGAACTTGTAATAATAATTTATTTGGTTTGAACTTAGACCGAAATTGTTTCTCGTTATCCAGTTCTGATGACATTTACGTGGATATAAAAAGTTCATATGCCCTTGTTCTTCCATAACTGTCACTTGATCTCTTCCATGCCGAGAACAATTTAATATTCTTTTCATCAAGGAGAATGTTGTAATAATGAGATATGTCATTGCCAGTTTATAGTCATGATATTTTACTTTCTTTAACTTCTTTCTTTTACTGTAATCATAAATATGTCTCTAACCTTCTTTTATTGAGTGAAATACACAATGAATGAACGGAAACATCCATTTTAGTTCATGAGGAGATGTCTAAGCACATTCCTGAAAAGATCACATTAAGTAATGTCCAGCTTTGGTCCGTTTTGACAAAATAAAATAGATTCCCTCTTTAAGTGTTGAGTGGCTAGCGTAAAATTTCCCTGAAGGTGACAGGGCAGTCATCAGTAGAATAATGTTACATTCTATCCATCTATCCATTATCCAAGGTTTGGTCACAGGGGCAGCAGCCTCAACAGGGAAGCCTAGACCTCCTTAAACCCAGCCACTTCACCTGCCCGGTATCCCGAGCTCTTCCCAGGCCAGCTTAGAGATGTAGTCTGTACAGTTTGTCCTGGGTCATCCTCGGGTCCTCTTGCTGGTGAGACATGCCCGGAACACTTTTCACGGTAGGCATCCTTGTCAGATGCCCAAGCCACCACAGTTAGCTCCTCTCAACACAGAGGAGCAGCAGCCACCTTTTCCGGGAGAGAACCATGGTCTTGGACTTGCTGATTTTCATCCCAGTGGCTTCACACTCGGGTGCAAACCGCTCCAGTGAGAGCTAAAAATCTGGCTTGAGAAAGCCAACAGAAACACAACATCTGCAGATAGCAGAGATGCGATGCTCCCAAACTAGACCCCTTCAACACCATGGCTGCCCTTAGGAATTCTGTCCATAAGTTATGAACCGAAATGGTTACTAAGGGGGTCCCTTGGTGGAGTGCAACCCTTACTAGAAACGAGTCCGACTTTCTGCCGACAATGTGGACGAAACTCTGGCAACTCAAAGCCCTGATAAGACTGTCCAGTCTCCATGAGGGAGGGGGTCGAATTCCTTCTCCAAGTCCAGAAAACACATGTTGACTTGATGGGCAAACTCTTAGGCATTCTCACGGTTCTGTGTAGAGCTGGTCCACTGTTCCACGACCTGGACAAAAACCACACTGCTCCTCCGTAATCCAAGATTTGACTTTCGACAGAATTATCGGCTAACTCATTTATGACTTCATTATATTCTGTAATAAAACCTTTAAAGAAACTGCTCATTGTTTTCTCACTCTTTTTTTGAAAACCGGCCTTATTGGTATCTGGAAACAAAGAAAACTCTAAGGGAAAAAAGCCATACCTCAAGTGCCATCAAAATAGATTTTATTTAATTAGGGGGATGCAAATCCTTCAATCGCCATGACAACAGACCACTGGAACTAAGCAATCACGCGTAGACAGACACTCAATACCATTCCTTTTCATATTTTATATTTTACTTTGTTTTGGGTTACAGACACAAGCTTACCCAATTGGCTGATTGAGGGCATGACCTCATGGGATAAAAAGACCCTTTGCCGAGCATCTGAGTAGTTGCAGAAATGTCATTTAGCAAGCGTGTGTGTGTGTGTGTGTGTCATCCGAGTAAAAACAAGAAAACACATCCTGTTCTGGTTCTGCGTCCTCCTTTTCCTCTTATGAATAATTCAACAATTGTGTGTGTGCAGGTATCCGGCCACAGATCATGAATGGGCCTATGCACCCGCGTCCGTTGGTGGCGCTGTTGGACGGGCGCGACTGCACGGTAGAGATGCCCATCCTCAAGGACCTGGCCACCGTGGCCTTTTGCGACGCGCAGTCCACTCAGGAAATACATGAAAAGGTATTCCAATTTATTTTATTGAGCCGATATTTTTCAACCAGTGTGCCGTGAGAACTTGTCCAGTGTGATGAAGGAAATTTAAAAAAAGCACGTCATTGTTAAGTATATTTGCTTTCTTCCAGTGATCAGCATGAGTAACTGTAACATTCATCCATATAAGTACCGTAAATTCCAGACTATAGAGCGCACCTGATTAAAAGCCGCACCCACCACATTTTAAGAGGAAAACCGATTTGTACTTACACAAGCCGCACCTGTATATAAGCCGCATGCGCCCACATTAAAACATGTAACACAATCACAAAACTAGTCCAAACCCGGCTTTGAGTCCCACGATTGTAACTGAATATAAAGTACACAGTCCAAAAACCACAGCCGGCAATATGAACAGAAAATGATACCGGTACTTAAAGTTTGATGCAGACCTGCAGAGTCCGAGTACCCGTTGAAACTAATCCCCCCAAAAAAAGTCTAAATTTCCAAAGGTAAGTGTGGGAAAAATATATATCCACTATTGTCCGCCGCGACAACAGGTCTCACTCACCTTTACCCCACTTCCCGTCAGCCCGCGTTTGCTCCGCCCCTCTTTTTAAATTCGCAAAACATATCAGAATAAGTGTCTCAAATAAATACATTACAAAAATTTACAGGTGCAAATACATATTATACATCGGTTACACATATTTACAAAGAAAGACAGTACAACGAGAGAGTTTTCAAAGCTTTAATTATAATATTATAACTTTCATCTCAAACCGTGCCTGTAAAGGTTAGCAAAACGCTACTAGCAACACGCTCGCAACACAATAAACGGGTCTGTTTAAAAAAACATACCATGCTTGTAGAAACTACGGTAAACCGTCCTCATATCCCTCCTTATAAATGACGTCATCAAAGTCGTCTTCCCCAGTATGGGAAAGAGATATATTCCACCGGTCTAAATCTTACCTTTTGTACTTGAGCGCCGCTGGCGGCTGTTAGAAAAATTTCATAAATTGGCCGCATCACTGAATAAGCCGCAGAGTTGAAGGTTTGGGAAAAAAGTAGCGACTTATAGTCCGGAATTTACGGTAGTTGGCCCAATTCTATTTTATATATACGTTTTCTTTATATATACTATTTATCTGCGGCAGTAGCTCAAGAGGTAGAGCGCTCATCTCGGGATCAAGGGATCCCAGTACGAATCCCGGCTCGTCCATGTTACATGTCGAATTGTCCTTGGGTAAGACACTGAACACCTAATGCCCAATAAGCAGGTTAGCGCCTTACATGGCTGCAAGGCCGCTATTAGTGTGTGAGTGTGTGTGAATGGGTAAATGTGAAGCACATTGTAGCACATTGGGAAGTCTTCATTGACTTGAAAAGCGCTATATAAATGCAGATCATTTCATTTCATTTCAATGCATATTAGCAAAATTTAGTGCTGACAAAAGAACATCTTTTATTACTTTGCTTTAATTGTAAGTTTATTTAATTAAATTTATAGATAAACAAAATGAAAAACTAAATGTGCATTTAGACGTCAATTCATGTTTATTTGTATAGGCCTTAATTACAGGGAGTCTCAAAGGGCTGCACAGACCGATGACTAGTACATACTACAGACTAATATCACGCCATCCTCTGATATAAATCCTACACGAGGGCAATGAAAAATTTAAAAACTTCAGCATGAGAAAAATGAAGAAACCCTAAAAAGGGGCCCCACAAGAGGTAATCCCCCTTCCAGGATGACCAGGCTGCAACAGTGTTCATTTTACCACTGAAAAGTGATGGATCCCGGGGACTCGCATGTTGAATGAATGAATGAAAACTTTTGTTTCGAACATAAAAATAAAAACAGGACAAAAACAATGAGTCAACAACAAAATAATGTCACATAACATGTTCGAAAAGGGGTAGTCAGAAGCAGATGCTTATTTTTCCTACCCCTTTATCTTCCCTATTAAATACATTTTATAGATAGCTCCTCTTGTGTCCAATACAACAAAATCTCATGGATATACTTATTACATAGGTCAGATATCAATAATTATAATAGTTACAATAATCACATATTTTATACACTAATCTTCGCAATACCCATCCCTCAACGTCATAATGCGCATAATGTCACTGCGGCACCAGTAATAATAACAATAAAAATAAACACAATACTTATAACAGTTCTGATGTAATAATAGCAACAATAACAACAAGTTAACCATAGTTTGAAATGCAGTATTTCCAATCTCCCTCATATCCTGTTTTCTTCATCCCTGTATTTCGCCAGTAATGCTTTTTTGTATTTAAATTTGGATAGTTGGACATTGTTTGATCTCATTTTGCAAATTATTCCAAAGTCTGACTCCACACACAGACACACACATACTTTTCCTGGTGGTTCTCACCTTTGGGATTTTGAATTCAGCACAGCCCCTCAAGTTATAATTTCCCTCTTTCCAAGTGAATAATTTTTGTATGTTTTCTGGCACTATGTTTTTGTTGACCTTAAATAGCAGTTGTGAAGTGAAAAATTTTATTAAATCATCCAATTTCAATAATTTGGACTGCATGAATAAAATATTGGTATGATCCCGATATCCTACCCTGTGTATGGTTCTTATTGCACGTTTTTGAAGGATAAAAAGGGGCTGTAGTGAACTTTTGTAATTATTGCCCCAGACTTCTGCACCATATGTTAAATATGGCAGAACGAGAGAACAATATAATAAATACAATGCATTATAATGTAAAAGAACTTTGGTTTTATTAATTATTGAAATGCTTTTAGATACCTTAGTTTGTATGTGTCTGATGTGTGTTTTCCAACTTAATTTATTGTCTATTATGACCCCTAAAAACTCAATTTCTGATACAATGTCTATTGCGACACCATCCATTTTTACTTCTAAATCTTGATTTGCCTTACGATTACCAAAGAATATTACTTTGGTTTTATTTAAATTTAAAGATAATTTATTTATATCCATCCATACTTTTAGGTTAATTAGTTCGCGATTAATACAGGTTCAATATAGTTATAATTTGAATAGAAAATGTTAGTGTCGTCTGCAAATATTACTATTTTCAATAGTTTTGAAACATTAAAAATATCGTTAATATATAAATTAAATAGCTTTGGTCCCAGGATAGAACACTGTGGTACTCCACAACAGATGTCCAAATATTCAGACGAAAACTCCCATTTTTACATATTGCTTCCCCCCGTCAAATAACTTCCATTGCAAAGCCACTCCCCTGATGCCATATCTTTCCAGTTTTTATAATAGTATATTATGATTAATGGTATCAAATGCTTTTTTTAAGTCTATAAATACCCCGACTGTGTATCTCTTCTTTTCTATACTATGGGTGATTTCTTCTACTGCATCAATAATTGCCGTTGTTGCTGATCTGTTTGCTCTAAAACCATATTGACTTTCATTAATCAATTTATGTTTATCTACAAATTGTTCTAATCTATTATTGTAAAGTCCCTCTAATATTTTAGAGAACTGAGGAAGCAGAGATACCGGTCTATAGTTTGTAAAAATGTGCTTGTTCCCATTTTTGTATATTGGTATAACTTTTGCTATTTTCATTTGATTTGGAAATTTGACTGTTAGAAATGATAGATTACAGATGTAGGTCAATGGTTTCACAATGCTATTTATAATTTGCTTAATTAGTACCATATCGATGTCAAAACAATCAATAGACGTTTTGTTTTTACAGTTGTTAACCACGTCTAAGATTTCTGATTCCGTAACCCCAGATAAAAACATGGTCTTGGAGTTCATTTTTATCAGTGACTCAAATTGTTTACCACTGCACTCTGGGATGTTTGCAGCGAGCTCTGGTCAAACATTTACAAAATAACTATTGAAATTCTCCACAACTTGATTTAAATTATAATTTTCACTGTTCTTATCAATAAAATAGTTTGGATATGCATTGCTTACATTCTTTCCTTTTATTATACTATTTAATATATCCCAAATACCTTTGATATTACTTTTGTTATGATGTAATAAATTGGTATAGTATAATTTCTTGCTTGCTCTTAATATTCCTGTCAATTTGTTTTTATACGTTTTATATCGGGATTCGGCTTCCTCAGTTCTTAGTTTAATAAATTTTCTATAAGTTGTTTTTTTTTTCTTACAAGCATTATGTAAACCCTTAGTTATCCATGGATGGTTTACAGATTTATTCTTAATATTAGTTTGTCTCATTGGGCAATTTTTGTTATACTTGGTGGTGAATATTTCCAAAAATATGTCAAACGCACGATCCACATCATCTGTACCATATATAGCATTCCAGTTTTGTTTAACTAAGTCATCATAGAGTGATATAATAGTCTCTTCAGTTCTAACTGGTTTGTAAACATAATCCTTAATTGATTCTTGTCTAGTAACCTTTTCATCATACACTGTAAATACTGGTAGGTGATCAGAAATATCACAAACCAGTAACCCGCTTACGTTTGTAAATTCCATATTATTTGTAAATATATTGTCAATGAGTGTTGCACTTTGTGAAGTGAATCTACTAGGCCTTAATATAATTGGGTACAAACTCATACTGTACATCATATTAATATAGTCATCAATGTTTTTATGTTCTTTTGGATTCATTAGATCGATGTTGAAATCTCCACAAATGAATAATGTTTTGGCGCTTATTGTTGAATATGTTTTTTCAGCCCAGTTTGTGAAGGTTTCCAGATTTGAGCCCGGTGATCTCTACACACAACTGACTATAATATTTTTCCTTTTTTCATTTATAATTTCTATTGTAATACATTCAAGTAAATCGTCAATGACAAATGACATGTTTTGTAATATTTGCGATTTTAATCTTTTGTGCACATATATAGCTACTCCACCTCCTATTTTGTCTGTTCTATTTACATAGTTCAGATTATCGTTGTTTAATTCAAAATTTACACCCCTTTCCTCACTGAACCACGTTTCAGAAACTGCAATAACACTAAACGGGTTCTCAAATTGTTGTAAGTATTCAGTGATGTCATCAAAATTTGTGTACATACTTCTACTGTTAAAGTGTATTATTGAGAATTTGCCTTCAGATTTAACAAAAGTATTGTATTCATTTCCAGTATAATATTTGCAATTGTCTGAGCTAGCTGATAGGAATTTGTGGTCAGGATCGAAGTCATCTAATCTTGAATTATTGGAGTCAGTGTGATCAACAATGCTCAGTTCCGGTAAGTCATGGCCTAATATATTATGATGGATTTTTTTATTGTGATCTGTAATAAAGGTGTCCATATTGTCAGTCCAGGATGCCATTGTTACACTTCAGGCAAATCTGTCCAGCTCCTGCATTTCTCGGACCCAAAGTATTTTTGCTTCTACTAGAGTGCCGTTTAACTTTATGTATACTCTGCAGTTTGAAGTCCAAGTTCCTTGTATTTTGTTCGTTTTCCTCAAAAATCGAGCCTGTCTTGCAATGTCAAAGTTTTTTTTGCTTAAGTGTTCATTTAAATAAACATGAGTCCCTTTTAGTTTTTTTCCTTGCTTAATGAAATGAAATGATCTGCATTTATATAGCGCTTTTCAAGTCAATGACTTCCCAAAGCGCTTTACAATGTGCTCCACATTTCCCAATAGCGGCCTTGCAGCCATGTAAGGCGCTAACCTGCTTATTGGGGGTATTAGGGGTTCAGTGTCTTACCCAAGGACACTTCGACATGTAACACGGACGAGCCGGGATTCGAACTGGGATCCCAAGACGAGCGCTTTACCCTGAGCTTAAGGATTTCATGTTTCTGTTTTCTGTTGATAAATCTCATGATGGTCGTCTTAGGTCGGTTCTCACCTCTTGTTAATTGGTGGCATGCTTCTATGTCCTCAGCATTGATGGATATGCCTTTTTTGCTCTTAAAAGCAATGGCCTGTTGCTCAGCAGAATCTTCATCAGCATCCGTTGCAATATTTTTATTTGCCACAGCCTTGGCATAGGTCTGAGGTTTAATGTCCAGACCGGTGATAATAATGTCATTTAACCTGGTGTACTGTTCCAGATCTGCTACGCGTCCTTCAAGCGCAATAATCCTTTTGTCTTTCTCCATGTTTTCGTTTTTTTAGGTCTTTGATTTCAGCCATTAAACTCAAGATTGAGTCTTGTTGTTTAGTGACTATATCCATTTTATCCATTAAAAAGCCGAGTGACTTTTTAATTCCTCGAGTTCTTTATCTCTGCTCGGCATCTTGAAAACTTCACGCTTCTCTTACGGCACCGTCCGCTGATCGCCTCACCCGATCGCCCTCTGAGTCTCAAGTTGTTAATTCGTCGGACTTAGTTTCCCCGGCTTTTAGTCGCTTTACAAAGTAGCGCCGCCATGTTTGCCAGCGTCAACAATGGCCGATCTTGGAAAGCAGGCGAATCGGCCTCCTTCCTGCACTGGTTTTCGAATGAAATCCGCCGAATCAACGACAACGTCGACTCCGTGCTTTATGTTCTTTTCGAAACCCACAGACACCAAAATCGTTGCATTCAAGTGGCCATAGCACATTAGCGGCTACGCTAGCTTCACTCACGGTGCGGTGCGGTGCGTTCACGTCTGGAGCCAGCCACGTTCAAAAATCTATGGGTCCCAACAGATATGTATGGGTCCCCAAAATTTAGTGTTATATTGAAATTGTAAATCGGTGACAAATATATTATATAAATCTATATTTTTATTTATTTTTAATCATAACAGGTAATTGGTAATACAAAGCAGTTATCACCTTAGATTTTTCAGTTCACAATATTGTACATTATACAAAATAATCTTGCTGAAATATTAATCTATATTTTTATTCAGTTTTAATCATCACAGTCAATTTGTAATACAAATCAGTTATCACTTCAAGAGTTTTCAGTTCACAAAAATATTGTACATTATACAAAATAATATTGCTGAAATATTAGTCTATATATTCATGCAGTTTTAATCATCACAGCTAATTGGTAATACAAGGCAGTTATCACTTCAGGTTTTCAGTTCATATATTCTTCGTGGTTTGCTGTCCTGCCACAGTTGTAATGCCTTCTCAAGGTCCAATTGCAACAACTGAATTTCCATAGCTAATTTGTGGTTTTCATTGTCGTGGTGCCGATCGAATGTGCGCTTCTGAAAGTTCCTATTGCGAAATGATTTATGCGAACAAGTTTTTTTTGTCACGCTGGGTACACGCATCATAGTGTCACCAGGAATATAATAGAGTCCATTTCAGCAGAAAAGTCTTTTTCTTGCTAGGAGTATTCTTTTGTTTATTTTCTTTCGTCGAATCGTTCGCTTCAACACACGTGCTTTTCTTGCCGGAATTATTGCCATTGTTATCACTCTCTGCATTATGTTTCCACTTGTTACTGACACTGATAAATGACCAATTTTGTGTTGATTTTTACCTAACACTGTTTATTCGGAGGCATACTTAACCTTCATACGACGACAAGCACCACAACAATGACGTAATCTCGAAGTAACGAAATCTCGTTTGCCGAGATCGGCGTGCAGACGAAATCTCGAACCGCGAGACAAAACAACAATGGCGGATCTGCCTGACGAAAAGTTTGGAGTGCGATAAATCTTAGTTAAAAAAAAAAAGTAATCGGGTAATATTGTAAATTTTGTGTCAAAAAAGTTGCGTGCCCGGCAAAAATGATGCGTCTAGGACACGGGGACGCGGGCAAACGAGAACACTGCTGCAATGGATGTTGCATTAACAAACAATAGAATTAAAAATAAATGATTAAATAATTAAATTGATATAAAATAACAAAATAGAATAAAAACGATGAACAGGCTGCAATGTATGTCAGCATCAACACGGTCAATGAATAGCACCAATTATTATCACGGTTCACGGATCCCTTTACCGCTATGCATCACTTGTGGCTTTCATATTTTTGTGAAAAAACTTCTTTTGGCGATAACTATGTGTTTATTTATTGCAGTTATTTCAAAAGGACTATTTTTTGTCATGTCATAATTTTACATGAATGGAATGTTTACAAAAAAGTCGAAAATGAGAAAAAATGGTTGGGCCTACATTATATTTTTTTCCTGTATTGTCGATGAATTGGATTCCAGACTGTATTAGCAGATACCTAAAAATCCCATTCAATTTTTTTTTCCTCTTGCGAATCAAAAGGTTCGCCCAACCCTGATCTAAATAAATGACCAGGAAGAAAATTAAATAATTCACTCTGAGTGGCTTTTGAGTTTCTAAAGCTTTTATGCTGACGACAGAATTGAAGCACAAGACAACTTTTATTAACCTTGGCTTTAGCGTCCGGCTTCCCTGACGTCAACCCATAAATACATCTAAAATAGAAAAATAAGTTATACGGAAATTCCTGGTGCGATGCTAATCCGCTGCGGTGAAGTTAATTCCGGTCGGTTTTGCAAATTTAAGTCCGTTATTTTCATAAGCGCTCTCTACGCCACCTCGACTTTCAAGTGACAAACAGCCGATGTGGCACTTTCTCCCCATTTGAATGCACGCACAACAACTGACATTAGCATTTAGATGATGGCAAGGACAAATTTGCTTCCATCCGGCAGGACAGGTTAGGAAGAATACTCGTTCTTCTGTGTGTGTGTGCGCTTTCGTATGCATGGTCGTGACTGATGATGTCAAGAAAAGACAGCCGTGTTTGAAGAGCAGTACACAAAGATGTAACTTGTCACTTGGCGGAATTTGCATACGACATCAATTCAAGCTGGGTGAGCCAGACAAAGAAATTGTTTTTTTTTTTTTTTTTTAGAAATAAACACAATGACTGAATTAAACCCATTTATAGTTGGTTTAGGGTGAGTGCCATAATATTAAATAATGTACCATATCAGGAGTGTCCAAGTCAAAAGGATTAAGGTACCTATAAAAAAATTGGCAACAAGCCGCGGGGCAGACTGATACCATATTGAAAACGATTAAAATGACGCATATAGTCTCATGAAACCTAACAAATATATACCCACGGGATCAGAAAATAAGGCAATATAAAATATTGCTTCTGACAGTAATCTCACATTTTCTGCACGAAGTAATCCACTGTTATTTCGGTACCATCAGTAGCCAAACATTTTATTTATAGCAAGTTGGCTGAGCTTAATTCAAAGAAAAACATTAAGGTAGCAATTTTCGATTATTCAGTAAAACTGAAATATTTCATGAATACAGAAGACGCTGACCCACTTACGAACAGTAACTTTATTCAGTTGTATTTTTTAGGTAGATATGAAAACGCTTACTATTCTTTCGTGTTGTAATCAGCATTGTATTGTTGGCAGAATGAGATACAGACGTTGTCCTACTTACGAACGAGATAGGTTAGTTGCATTTGTTCGTAAGTTGCTTCAGTGCTATAGTTTGTATGTTTAACGTTTATATAAGTATGTTTAAGGCTTGTATAAGTAATCTGTTTTTACTAAAAAAATGAACATTTAATAAAATAATATGCTCTAGGAAGAAAGGAAAGGAATAAAGTTAAGTTTAACTTACTTTTGAAAGATGAGCTTCAAGAGTTTGGCGACTTCCTCATCCGTGGTAGAAAGTGGCGGGAAAAAAAACATTTTCTCAACAGCATCAAGCTTTCTTATTCCACTTTTATTTCAAATGAAACGGCTCGCCTCTTCTTCACACTTTACACCAACCATATTGTATGGATGCATGAGCTATTAAATAATAAAGATGTCAAAGTTCTTAGCGCGCTGGAGAAACAGTATAGTATGTTTACACACAAACTAGGAAGAGGAACCTGGATTTCTTCTTTGGGGTGGATGCTGGGTGAGCTCTCACAGCGCCACACGCTGGAAAGAAGCACTACAGTACTGTCCTGTACTCAGAAAAAGGTGCACTAGACAAAATCTAACCTACAGCAATGTCCAAGTATTTTTCGACATCCCAAAAAAAATGTTCGTATCTACCGTTTTTCGTTTCCTGAATATTCGTAAGTAGGTAAGCGTCTGTAGTCCTTTTCTACAACATGGTTTTCTTTTCACTGTCTCACTGTTTCACATAGTTTCATCACACATTTTGTTCTGGATTTTGATAGACCGTTAAACAGTCCCTGAGAGTAAGTATTGTTAAAAAAAAAAAAATAATAAATAGATGTTTACAGGTACTGTATGCAGTATTTTAATTTGTGAAATACTTAGGCCTGTCTTTGTTCTTTGATTTTAATTTATAATGAAGTATTTAATCGTATAATAATTGTAAAACAAAGCTTTCTGCTTCTTGGATTTCTGCTTTCACTGCTTCTTTTTGGAATTTATTCCCAGCAATAAACAAAGGTTCACTTTGTCCTGTATTTGATGAAAATACAACTAAGTGCTAGAATTTATGAACCAAAAACACTGTTTTCTTCAAGAAGTACTGTAGATTCTGGACTACATAGTGCTTCTGATTAAAAGCCACACGCGCACAAAAATCAATTTCGTCTTAGTACAAGCCTCACTAGATTTTAAGCCGCAGGCTTGAATACGAGTTAATCGTAAAAATGTTGAAAGTTAAATATTTTCCGGTGGAGAGTAAGTTTTCAGCTGCGCCGTCCCCCCAAATTTGCCTAGATGATGAGTTTTCAGATCATGTGACCCTTCAAGATGGCGATTTCAGCACACATTTACTATTGCGCTAAAAAAAAACTAAACAAAATGTTTCACACAGACGTGTCTTTCTGGGTTCTTTTTTTGTCATTGAAGAGTGCTCTGGTCATGAACCAAATTGCATTCACTTGTCATCGTTCATCGTGGATTAAAGGAAACTCCCGGGACCTGACATTGACAGAGATGATACAAATGACCAGGAAAGAAGCCTTTTTGATAGATAACGTCCATTGCTTTTCAATTATAAATTGAGGACTTAAGGGGGCAGAAGTTGAAATATCATGATTACATTGTAAATAATGAATATTGAAGTACCAACTGTCAAACCTATCATTTATATATTATCTAAAAAATGTTGCCAAAAACATGGACTCATTTACTCTCGTCAATATGTTGTATTCATATTTGTACGCTTCTTAAGTATTGCTCAGCTATTTACACAGAAAGATATTACAGGTGAGGATTCTTTTTTTCTGGTCCGCACTAGTTCTGAGCCAGATGCTATGCACCATCCGAGGGACCCGACGGGCTGTGGAAATTTGCTAGACGGACTTGGCGGGCGTACGACTGCTGAAACCCTTGTGAAAAACAAAAGAACAAGCTGCACAGTATTTAAAGCAGCAGTTTTTATTTTGTGGGATAAAAGTAGAAGTTTGTGGTCCAGAATTTACGGTAATGAATCAAGATTATCTCAGGGGGTTTAGAAAACCTTCCCCAAGGCGTAGACTTTGACATAGGTGTACTTTCAAAAAAAATTAAACACATGCCTAAAAAACAAAAATGTTAAATATCGCCACCTGTGGATGACCATGTGTATTGTTAGGTTCTGAGCGAGGCTGTGGGCGCTATGATGTATCACACTATCACGCTGACCCGAGAGGACCTGGAGAAGTTCAAAGCGCTGCGAATCATCATCCGCATCGGCAGCGGCTACGACAACATCGACATCAAGGCGGCAGGAGAGCTCGGTGAGATTTGATCACTGCGCCGAAATGAGAAGGGAACTATAAAAACACAAATATTTTGAGGTTGACTTTTGTGGTTCCTCGTGCAGGGATTGCCGTGTGCAACATCCCCTCGGCGGCCGTGGAGGAGACGGCCGACTCCACGCTTTGTCACATTCTCAACCTGTACAGGAGGAACACGTGGCTCTACCAGGCTCTCCGGGAGGGCACGCGGGTCCAGAGCGTGGAGCAGATCCGGGAGGTGGCGTCGGGCGCGGCCAGGATCCGGGGAGAGACCCTCGGACTCATCGGATTTGGTACTCTCTTCTTTTTATAAACATACAAAAATGTAAGACTTATCTGTGATAAGAAATTTCAATGAAACGTGAATGCGTTTGTTAAAAATATGGATGTTCAAGGGACAGTATGCATTATTATTACTTCACTAGAGGTAAAAAAAAAAAACTTAATTCAAGAAAAATCTATATTGATTTAAATAGTAAGCATAATACGTGAACTATCATACAAACGGGTTTTTAAAATAATTGTAAGTTGATAAATTTGCATTCATTTTATATACCATGAGGCTAACCTCAAGGGAGCTGTCATAATTGTGGCATCTTTCTGGTATAGGTACACAAAAACCTCAAAAAGGCTGGGCAAAACCTTGAGTAAAGTCAAGTAAGGTGTAGTAGTTTGTATTCAGGAATCGAACCTGGATCGCTGCGGTGACGGCCCCAAATCCTTGTGACTAAATAACTAAGATCATAGATGACGAAGGAAAATGCAATGTATTTTAATCCTATCATCACACCATTTTAACTCTAGCGCCAGGTTGTACAAAATTGCAATGGAGCATTATGAGAAAGAGTTCAGCCAAAACAACCTTGTACAGCATGCTACTTACTGTGAGTAAAAACAGTGAGACGATGAGGTAAAATTGAATGCCTTTTCCTATGTCATCTGTATCCCTAGTGGTCTGGTGATTACACAGAAGGATTTAGGCTTATTATTATCATTCTTATCAATATTAATACTTGTGTTATTATTGCGCAAGGCCGCGCAAATATACTGTAGTCAGATAATAAACCAGTCTGTGGTACAGAAAAGGTTGCATTAAATGACGCAGAAGTCAAGTCAAGTCATGTATATTTGTATAACCCTTAATCACAAGACGTGTCAAAGGGCTATACGGACTACTATTTCACCATCCCACTGATCCCAAACCTGCAAATTTCTTTTTGGCTCTTGGGATCACTCGTAGACCAACGTTTTCCGAGCGAAGGCTATGACCAGGAATATAGCGGAGCTGTGACAGCAAATATGCATCTTAGCAGGGACATATGGACGGATACTTAGGCAGAGGGGATTTAATCAACGGGTTCAATGTAGCCTAATGTCGGGGAGTAAGAGTACAGAAAAGTTTTTGGGGCTTTCTTGTTAATTCTGTGATGTGGTCCCCCCAGGTCGCTCGGGCCAGGCGGTGTCCATGCGCGCCAAGGCGTTCGGCTTCAACGTGATCTTCTACGACCCGTACCTGCAGGACGGCCTGGAGCGCTCTCTGGGCGTGCAGCGCGTCTACACGCTGCAGGACCTTCTTTACCAGAGCGATTGCGTCTCGCTGCACTGCAACCTCAATGAGCACAACCACCATCTCATCAATGACTTCACCATCAAGCAGGCACGATGTTCCTTCTAAGATTTTTTTATTTTTATTTTTTTAAAGCAGGTTGTGCCCCCAGTTTTGCAAGTATTTCTCAATAAGTGGCTAAAACATTTGAAAGCCTTTTTTACATCCTATGAATATTTTGGTAGACAAGATTACTTTTTGGTAGGGGTCTCCATTCTTTTTGAAACTGAGCGCTACTTTTTGTTTTTTGAGATCCATCTGCATTCACATTAGACAATACAGTGCCATCTAGTGGTCAAATATAACACAATTTACCTTCATATAAACTCAGATTCATTTCAGAAATATTTTACTGTAGGAAATAAAATCATATTTTTAACTTATCTTTACTATTAGTGGTAGTAGTAGGAACAATTTTAGTGCATGTTTCTTTATTATTATTATTTAGCACCTTAGTAGTTAAAAAAATGTCCATTAAAAAACACAATTGATTTTAAACAATATGCAAAATACGTGAACTATCATATAAACATTGAGAAATGTATATTTATTTTTCTTAACAATAGGCTAGACATAGAGCAGTGGTCCTCAAATAGTGGAGCGGACAAGATTACTTTTTGGTAGAGCAGTGGTCCTCAAATAGCGAAGCGGGGCCCTATGGGGGGTACTAGCGTCTGTCAAGTGGGGCTTATTTGACATTGGGGAACTTTCCCAAAAAACAGTACAACTGCACCTCCACAAGGAGGGTAGTGGCATTTTTAGTGGTAGAGTGTTTTGTTTACATTTAACCTCCACGCAGTTCAAGTGACCCCATAAAACAAAATGTTAATATGGATGTGGAAACAGGCCAAGAGTCACTGGGTAAAGAGATAAACAAAAGTCTACTCTCGTCGCCCTTCACTGCGACCTTGGAGAGAAACGAGCTAAGACTGGTGTGCTTGCTATGTTAAAAATGTTAGCAGCGGACAGCGTGAAGCCAAAAAAATGAAGCCGTCACTTTAAAACATAACCCACTTACGCTGATAAAACGCTTCAGTTTTTCTTCAGCGAAAATGTGTCCTATATCGAGCAATCTTTACTCTGTCCCCACCAATATTAAAAAAAAAAAAAAAGATCAATCTTGGGCTAGAGGATTTCTTCTTCCAAAGGGTGGGCATGGGAGAAAATAATTGAAAAGCACTGGCCTAGAGGGAGCTGGGATGACTGTAAGCATTCTTGCTGCTACGGGTACCCTCACACACCTTGTGAAAGGCTGGTCAAAAAAGAAAAATAGTAAGGTTTGGTCACCTTGTTGAAATTTGCATGTGCCTGGTCTCTCTTCTCTTCTTTGGTTTGTGCACGGAACAAAATTTAACGAAATAACCAAACAAAGTCAATACAAAAGAAAAAGACTAGGAGTTTGGTGCCCATGCTTTTCTATTTGCAATCTGAGTGCGTGTCTGAAAGTGCACTTGCATGTGTTTGCAGATGCGTCAGGGCGCCTTTCTGGTGAATGCGGCGCGAGGAGGCCTGGTAGACGAAAAGGCCTTGGCGCAGGCGCTCAAAGAAGGAAGAATCCGCGGAGCCGCCTTGGACGTGCACGAGTCGGAACCCTTTAGGTGTGGCCTTCCCCGCTCTCATCCGCTTTCGGCTTTTTTCTGAAAAAGTTTTGTTGGCGTCCTCTGCAGCTTTTCCCAAGGTCCCCTGAAGGACGCCCCCAACCTGATCTGTACGCCGCACACGGCCTGGTACAGCGAGCAAGCCTCGCTGGAGATGCGCGAGGCCGCCGCCACTGAAATACGTCGGGCCATCACCGGTACTGCACACGACACTTTTTGGCTTTTGCGACAACAAAAGCAAAAAAACACCACTGGATTTTATTGTTAGTTATATAAATATCAACATGAGATACAACATATCTGCAAAAAGTCCAACGAGAAAATGTAAGAACCAATGTAGTCCAATCTCCTCAAGTAAAAATGTGTTGTTTCACTGGTAGATAAATTTTATTGTTTTTGTAAAACATGAAAACCTTTTTTGTTTTGGATTCATTTAAAAAATATTTTAGGAACATCAGCATATATTTCTTCCAGTAGAACAAGGATGTATTGTTTGCAATAAGAGTTTAACACCGTGAATCATTAATAATGGAGCTCATTTTAATGTTAAATCCCATTATATGCCCTTTTACCTACCCACTTTGTCTACTTCATCATCCTTCTCTATTCCACTTCTTTGGGAATGGCAAGGAACGATTCCTCTAAGAATTGAACTCTGAAAAGTTGCCTGCCCCATTTTTCACATCTTGAAACATAATAGGACGACTAATCGCAAAAAAAACTATTGTTGCAAAGTATTAGGGAGTGATAATCAGAATATATAACAGAACAACTCTTTAAAATTAAGTTTGTCATAAATCTACTTATAACATTCATTCTATGTATATGACATCGCTATTTTCCATCTGCCATCAGTATGTACCTGTATTTACTCATCTTCATTCATGCAATGTTTGCGTTGCGTCGTCTGCTATAAGCCACGTGAACTCCTCTTTCCACGATGCTTTTAATGTGCGTTTACGTTTTGTAGCGTCATACATTTTGTTAGCTTCTTTTGCATCTTTCTTTTGGGGCTGAGGCTTTGGCTTAATTCCTAACCACTTCTCTATTTTTCTTGTGTTCTCTATGCGTCTACTTTTGAAAATGATATGCAAATGCATGACTTTATAACGCTCGGGAAAGTCAGGAAGCACAAAGTTATTCGATGAAAGCTTCTGATTGGCTGCCGAGTATGCAAATTACTAAACAAACCGAAATTGAGATTACGAAATTTCTAAACCGAACAAAGATTTCGTAATCGGAATAAAACAAATGTTTGATTTTAAAAAAAAAAAATCTTTTTTTTTTTCTTGATAAATTCGTCACCACCCGGGGGGAAACGTTTTTTTAAAAGAGACACTGCTCTTATACAGTAAAGTGCGGTGAGGTTTGTGTCTGGTAATGCTCGGTTAGATTTAAGAATAGATTAACCAACATGTTGTTCATGATTTATTTGGCAGAGCGAGAAAGCGATATGTAAACTAGCATAGAAAAAAAACGTTTTATTGTCTTACCTTGTTTTATAAATGTAGTCTATGCGCTGCTCCTCTTGGATGAAAGCAACAATAGATAGGTAATCCTCCGTTATCAAAAAACTCCATGCAATGAGAAAATAATTACTGAAAGGCTTGACTTGCTGTTAGCATGCTAATACTAGCACGTATGCAATTGTTTTGCGCTGAGATGTACGCCAAATACAAACTGTTGGTCTCACTATTGCCCCCTGCCATGAGGTAAAAAAATTGCATGCCTCATTTTGCATCATCAGACGCTCAGCAGTTACATGCTAATGTATTAATAATATCCATAATGTGAAAATTCAGCATTCTTGATAAAGAAAAGCCTAATTTGTGCAGTGAAATGAGAAGGAACATTAACACTGAATACATATAACAATTACATTTCTAGTTTGATATTTCCATGATGGCAGGTAAGTCACAGTCTCACTTGCATCCCCAGACTGCACTTCACTTCTCTTCCTTTTTTTTGTGCAAGTCGTGAGGAAACATACGTGACAATTATTCATTCCTATTTATGTTTTTGCATTTTTTTCCCCTCAAATCAAAACTTTAACATAGGAACTTCAACACGTGTTTAACTAGCAAAAAAAATAGTGCCTTATGAGTACTGCAGTTCAATCTTTAATCTTCCTTGTTTGAAATACCTAATACTTCTCCTGTCAGTGCTTTCCTTGTCTCGCTGCGCCCCCTGTAGGAAATCAGGTCCCATAACACAACAAAGTTAAGTCATATTTATTTGTATAGCCTTTAATCACAAAAAGTGTCAAAGGGTTGTACATACTACTATCATACCATTTATTTATTTTTCGTCAAATTATCAAAAGTGACGCAGAAAAACCGGAACTCATGTGATTTTGCTCTATCTTTTAACTTAAAGCTCAAATAAACACTAAATATTTATGCAGGACACTTCTTAATTAACTTACACCAGTTTCTAGCCTTGTATTAGCGATACTTGATGGAGAGGTATCGATAAAAGTATCGCAATTATTATGATATTTTCACACCTCCAATGAAGTAGATGCTATTGAGCAAGCAGTGTGCCAATAAATATATTATTCAATCTTCAATGAGAGAAGCGGTTCCGCAGTTGCTTCCAGTCAGTTAAGAAAAAGAAATCTGATAAGACAGATGGAAGTCAATTTTGCTCATTTTAAAAAATCCTTACAAGCATTTTTCCCATTTAAATTATTTTATTAAATTTGCTCAAATTGAGGGGCACAGTGATATATTTGACCAGTAATTGTCTCTATTGTGTAGTGCCCCCGGGCATGACCGTTATAAAGCACAAGGAAGACAACTAACTATTAAGACTCAAAGTAACCAGACTACAACGTTTTTTTGCCCAGGCTTTAACAAAGTACCCTTAGCACCAAGAAGCAAGGTGTCGGACAAATATATCAGCTCCCTCTATGTGGGCCTACACGTATTTAAAAATGCATGATTGTTAATATATTTTGGCTTTTTATTCTGTTCAATATTGTTTGAACTAATAAAGGTTTCTGTTTTTGTTTTACCTGTAGGAGACGCAAAATAATATACAATGTTTTTCAAAGGCAGGACAGTGACCTCGCACTGGTACAAATGATTGTGAATGAAACTTTCTATTTGATTAAATATATACACTCAGAAAATACAAACTATTGGATAAAAAAAGCTGTTCAATGATTGACAGAGCCCTAAAAACTGACCTAAATTTAAGCTTCGGGCTGGTTTATCAAATCAAGTTAGTCTGTCTGATTCTGGCGGGTTCGGGTTTACATACCCGCTACTTGGGTCGGTCGGGCTGAATTTTTCAGGCCAGATCCTAAATCTATGTTAACTACTAGAAGGCACCCGAAGACCACTCTGTTTCTCAAAGGCAACAGTTACTGTATCCTTGTAACACATAATTCTTACTATTTATTTCCAAATGTATCCACTGTATTTTCCGGTATATAAGGTGCACCAGATAACGCGTACCTGTTTTTACTTTTCTGGCTAATTTGGGTTTTATGTATACCTTATTGTCTAGAAAATGCAATTTAGTTAAAAAAGGAAGTTTTTTAATTTTTCCCCAAAAAAAACACATTAAAAATATAGTAAAATAAAAGGATTGTTAACCAAAAAGGTATGAATAGTTGCTGTATATGTTTATCCCATTTAGGCCGCATCCCTGACAGCCTGCGGAATTGTGTCAACAAAGAGTTCTTCATCACGTCTGCACCATGGGGGGTGATGGAGCAGCCGCAGCCTCACCCGGAGATCAACGGCGCCGCCTACAGGTAGGAGGAGGGGATTACACTCAAGGTCCAAGTACTACGGAACTTCCAAAGTGGAACAACATCCAATCACTGCTGCGATATCGATAATTTCAAATTAACTTATAATCAGTGTTGGGTACGTTGCTGAAGAAAGGTAGTTACAGTTACTAGTTACTTCATTTAAAAAGGTAATTCAGTTATCCCCAGATTAAAGTAGCACATTACTTGGAAGAAAACCCCCTAGTAACAAATTCCCATATATACTCGCATAGAAGCCAGCCCCCTAAACCGCTTAAAAATAGTCCAATTATGAAATAAACAGAATAAAATGATTACATCAACAATCAATAGGACACTGATCAATGGTCTGCACTTTTGAAGTGGTGGAGTAACTTACACTAAGAGACAATAAGTAGTAGTGACAATAGTTACAAATTTTTATTAACTCATTTAATGCCAGTCTAGCTCCTATGTATCTTTGACATTTTTAGCCATCAATGGCAGCTGAACTAAAATGGGTCTCTGACATCTATAGCTGTCAATGGCAGCTTATCTAAAATTAATCTTTTACAGCTATGGCAGCAGAGCTAAAATGGGTCCTTGACATCTATAGTTGTCAATGGCAGCCTAGTTTGACTGGATGGTTGATGTCCATAGCTGTCATTAGCAGCCTAGCTAAACTGATCTTTGACATTAATAGCTTTCAATGGCAGCCTAGCTAAAACAGATCTTTGACGTCTCTGGATGCTGATGGTAACTTGGCTAAAATGGATCTTTGACGTCAATAGCCATCACTGGTTACCCATCTTGAATGGATGCATGACGTCTATAGGCATCAATGGCAGCCTAACTAAAACAGATCTTTCACATCTCTAGCTGTCAAAACCAAGCTTGAATGGATGCTTGACTTCTACAGCCACATAATGGTAACCTAGTCAAAATGGTACTTGGTCATTTGTAGCTGTCTTCGTGAGCAGACGAGTTAACACATAACAGACCCGGTACCAATAAAAGTAATTGCGTTCCAGGAACGCGTTCATTTGTAACATCTTAGTCCCAACACTGTTTGTAATTGACATGATTTATTTTAAGAGCAAGAAAGAAATGTGTGTTCTAAAGTTCCGTTGTCGAGCTTTGGAGGTTCCGACCAATGTAAAGTCCGGCTGGAATGCGACTGAACTGCTTCTCTTGCACACAGCCGAGTCAACCAAACCATGGTACACGCCATAGCAACGGGGGGAGTGCAAGACAAATTATATTCCTAAATATGAAGCAGGTAAATGATTCATAGTGAGCAGGTGACGGAAAAAAACAGCTCCCTATGAAATTTGATTCTGTATCCTGTTCACTTGGACCACATTGTTCCTCTCCAGTTCCTATGACGACCCTGTGTTCCTTGTGTGACTCCCCCCTGAATTCACCTTCGGGTTCCCATAAATTGTCCGGAAGAAATTATGTCTTTTTGACCCTTTGCACACACGTGACATAACTACGTGACGACGCCATGATGGACGGCAGTAAACCGGAGTAATCAGTAATCCTCATCAGTGAGCCCAGTAAACAGTTGCCAACACCAACAAAAGCAATACTGTTCAACACCATTGGCAATGACTGATCAAACGAATACTGTGCAGCTGTTGGTTGAGGTTGGTCACCTTGTCGCAAAGCACAAAGACCGGTATTTAGAGAATCTGAGGATAGCAGGGCTAGCTACCGAGCCATTCCTTCTTACTCCTGACATATTCACAGATCTAACCAAATTGTCCAGTCTACATGACTTCAGTCCACAAGATCTGTACCACTGTATTGTGAATGGAGTATCCCTATACACAGGCGCTCATCTAAAAGCTTATAAAAGTCTGGACGCTTACCAGTTCTTCGTAGCTGGTCGGGATACGGGTTTATATTGCTGCGCTAACATGGGAATACATAAAATGCCAAATTGGGCTTAGAACCTTGCCGGTTTGCAAGAAATCACCATCGTAAAAAGACATGGTTATATTCCTCTGTCGTGCTTGATGATATTTGTTTCAGCTCAACTGCTTATTCAACTGCCGTCCGCTCGGGTGATTTTGCCGTCTGTCATGGCGCCTAAACTTCTGGGGGATGCAATGTGTAAAGGGTGAATATCAGGGGTCAGCAACTTGCGGCTCTATAACCCTATGTGGCTCTTCGGCGCTGCTCTCATGGCTGCCTGGAAAATTTGGTAACCGATAGATGGGAGGGAAACGTTATTGACAAACAGGCAGACACAGGCATAAAAAGCAGTGAGGTGACTGTTTAGCCAATCAGAATGCAAAACTTAATGCACAATAAAATCCAAAAAGTAATAAAACCGCGATATAGGGAGAAACTACTGGAAAATATTTTTTGATGTGATTTTTTTTCTTTTTGTAGGACGACGAACATTCTTAACGTTTTTCAATGTGTAAAAATGTTTTGAATACATTTCAGAGGACTTACGTTTATACATGAATCCCCGTTTTATTTTAATTTCCAAAATAGGTTATATAAGGTTTTTCATTTTTTGCAGCCTCCAGACATGTTTTGGTTTTGGGGTCCATCATGGCTCTTTCCAAATTTGGTGTTGCCGACCCCAATCGTAGATCAATCGGGAAAAGTGTCCACTAGGCATGAGCCAATTACCAGTTTGATAGTTTGCACGTATATATATATATATATATATATATATATATATATATATATATATATATATATAAAAGGGGGATCATTATAACTACCATATTTTACATACTATAAAGTGCACCTCAAAATCTTTGTGAAAGCCTGGGCAAAAAAAAGGGTTTAATTTGGTCACTTTGAGTCTTTGTAGTTTAGATTCTCCCTTGTGCTTTTAGCACTCGTTTTCGGTGGCACTACACACTACAGCGACATCCAGTGGACAAATAATTCACACTATCCCTTTAACTACAAGAGGCTCATGTGGTTTCATATATCCATATTTAAAAATAAACAAATAACACAAGTGAGGACAAGAAAAATAAGACTTTGCTAGCAGATACTCATAAGGCCCATTGCTCGAGCATGACTCACTGGTTCTGGTTCGGAATGAAATATTGATTTAACAATTGTTTCTTTATTTGTTCTTAACCAGTGCACATTATATTAACCAAATATTATATTTTATTTAAAAGTGCTAAATGGAAAAAATACAAAAAATTGCTGATTTAATCGTGAGATACTACGAAAGGATGTCATACCAGACCGACCAAATACAAGAAATCTTCTATAGTTTACTAAGAAATACGTATTTTCTATGAAAACTACGAAGGTTGAGATAGATCAAGCGATCTTCATTTTTCTAATCTAGATATGGGGTGTCAAACATACAGCCCACGGGGAAGATCAGGCCCACCAACGGATTTCGTCCGGCCGGCAAGACAATGCTGAGAGAAGCTCGAGAGAAAAATGAGCAGAAAACAATGATCTGCAGTTTTAAAATATGTCCACTGGATTTCGCCACTCGCAAAATAATCCACCTACATTAAATGTCTACGCTAACGAGCATTATCAACCAGAGAGCATTTAGGGCAGCAAAGTTCCCAAATACAGCTAAACATTTCCATTAAAACGATTTAAAAAAAAAAACCTGAAAAATAATTTTAAAACATGAAATAATTAGCAGTTAAATAAGTCAGTCTTTCCGTGCTATTTTTGTCACTTTGCAGTTTGAATGAGTTTCCCTAAATTAGATGAACGGTTCTGGATATCAATTCAATTGTTAAAACATTAAAAGAGAATTTTAGTAAAGGACAGAAAATGTTGAGGAAATTGAGGATTACAATTGTTTCATAATTGCTTAATAATCAAAACATAAACTAATTTAATTGTAAACCTTTGAAAGATCCGCATCCCTATAGTTAAGGCCCACATTATGTCATTATTTTCAATTCCAGCCCTTGTTAGTGTATTTTATACCACTTAGCCCCCAAACTTAAAAGTTTGAAACCTCTTGTTCCAGATCATGCACTTGGCTTTAACACAAAGGCTTGTTTAATACATTCCCAGTGCTTTGGACAGAGTGCCATCTACATGACTCAATTAATATCACAAATGCTATATGAAACTAGTTGGCCATCATTACTTAAACTGTAATCACAAAATCAGTTTATTTTCAATATTTGGCAGCTCAGTGATACCATCCAAATGTTGGCCCCATATCTACTTGACAGATGTGCAAATGAATAATATAGCTTAAGATGTGCATGTGCATCTGCAGGTTTCCCCCGGGTGCGGTGGGCGGCGTGGCCCCTGGCGGAATCCCGCGGCCCCTGGAAGGCCTCCTTCCCGGCGGCGTGCCCGTGGCCCACAGCCTGCCCCCGGGCACCCACGCGTCCCAGGCCACCTCCCCTAACCAGCCCTCAAAACACGGAGACCCCAGCAGAGAGCACATGAGTGAGCCGTGAATTAGAGTCGACCACGCCCGGTCTCTCGGGGGGGGGGCGTTATCGCCGGCCCCTGCCCCACCCCCTCTACGTGACCCGCTCCCTGCCTTGCCCCCACTATTCCTGACAGAGGATGCAACAGATGAGACTGTCACTTACGCCCTCCTGGACTTGTATGAACTTTGCATTCCTCCTTTTCTTCATTCCAAACTGTTTTTGGGGGGGTTATTCCTTTTTTGAATGTTGTGTTGAAGTGTTGTTCAGTTTCTGCAAGTGTTTTTAGCGAGAGTCCTTCTCATTAGGGGATAAATAGGAAGGCAAAATTATATTTACATCATTGTGAGATTAAATTGTAGAAGGGAGCAACAATGAAATTCAACCCATACCGTAGTAGACACAAATGATTTTTCCCTTCCCTCTTTTCTTTATTTGAAATTGACTTGATGTGCAGTTTGGTTGTTAAGTGTTATTAAATCAAGTGACTGCTCCTAGTTTGTTTTTTTCCTTTTTCTTTTGGAAGGTGACGGTGTTTGTTTGTTCTTGTACAAGGTGAAAATACGGTATAACAACTCACCACTAAGTGCAGCTGGAAACAACAAATAAATACATTCTGTCCTGATGAATGAATGTCATGCTGGATTTTATTTTTTGGGCATCGTATCAGTGACTTTTTTCAACACATATAATAAAGGTTTGCAAGATCATTATTGAACTTTCAAGTGACTTATCAAAGGTAGTATTGATCATATATACCGGAGCCATATCCCCAGAGTGGGAGGTGGCTAGAGTTAAGAATACATTGACACTTTCTGGGAGATTGATAGAGGAGGGGATTCCCAGCCCCCTTGCTCACCCAACTGATGTGTTGCTACATCTCGTTAGGTGACCAAACCCCACAATTCCTAATGCTGAGCGCCAAGTAGGGAGGCAATGGGTACCAATATTGTAAGTCTCAGGTATGACCCGACAGAGACTCGAACCAGCAACCTCTCATTCTTGGGGCGGGCGCCCTACTCCCAAGGCCACTACTAGTATTGATGTTGTGATATAATTTGAGAATGTAATGATTTTCTTTAAATGCAAAACTTTATAATCAGTTATTACAATAGAATTACCGTATTGTACTCATCTAGTGAAATTGGGCTGAGTTGATTTCTTTTTAAACTCGTCTTGCCTTTTTGGAGCACCACATTTGTTTTTCAGATAATTACATCAGGGAAACACAATGGACAACCTTTTAATTATCAAACTTAGAAATTGCTATGTAGCCAAACTTTCAAAGTGAATTATTTTTGGTAGTTCCACTCTCAGTTTTATGGAGTTTTCTTTTACTAATCTACAGAAGAAACTTGAACAAAGAGAACAAATTGAAACAGTACCATAGTATTCTTGATTTTGTCTGGTACCATTAATATGTAAGGCAATGACTCCAAAACGTATTAAATTATTGATTTTGCAGTCCATGAAAATTATCGATTGATCAGTTCAAAGGAAACGAATGAAGAACTTGTGGTGTTAAAACAACTTATTTAGAGGACTGGGAAATCTTTTATCACGTCAGAAGTGAAATAGTCCCGTTTAGGTGTAACATTCAACTGTCCTGACGCTTCATAAGACAATACCATACAAACTAATGCCAGCTGCAGAGGGAATAAAAGGCAATGCCAAAGCTAAGCCAGTAAAGTGTCAGCTTCCTTTTTAAGCAGGCGTTTGAAACATGGGAACAATTTCAAGCATTTACAAGCGCTTCTCCCAAAATCCTACCACTTTTCAATCCTAACATGCCAATTCAAGCATTTTCAGGGATTCCCCCCCCCCCAAAAAAAAACATTAGAAACATTGAAAAATGCGTTTTATTTTCAGTGTTTTTCAAACGTGTGTGTGTCTGTTACTTTTGCATGGATGCAAGGTGTCAAGAGGCCTAGAAACCCCCCCAAAAAACAACTATTGCATCAATATCAAGCCACACACCACAGGTGGACGCTCTGAACCGAGGAGAAAGAAAGGCAGAGAAAACAATAGGAAGTGATTTTCCCGTCCGCTTTGGTTTTTGTGTCGACAAAACGTTTTTTTTTGCCGCACAAACGAGGTGAGTGAGGGAGGCCGAAAGAACAGAGTGATGCGAGTAGAAACCAAAACTGACAGAAACAAGCACCAGGTTGCAGATGTCCCCTTGAGGTATTACCCAAAAAAAAATCGAAAGCGCCGGTAAAACATCACTTCTCCACCCCGAACAAGCAGAAAAATATACAGATTATGAACTTCCAAATACAATCGTAATAAATACATGAACCAAAAAGCAAACTTCTATAGTGTGAGTCCACTCATTAAAGGGAACAACGTCCTCCCTTTGAGTTTTTTCCAAGCGCTTCCTTGACCTCATTCAAGTGATTGAATTCATGTTGAAATGTCGTCAGAAATGTGCAGTGCTTCATTACAACTTTTAAACACAAGAATGGCTTAGTCCAACATATTTTTCCCAAACCCAAATCGGGAAAAAAAAAACGTGTTTTTGTACGGAACACATCAATGCTGGTATGAGTTCTTATTCGTATAAACTCGTTTTTGACAACCACATGCATTGTGATGGAAAGCCCTTTTAGCATTAGTTCTATGTGAAATTTAAAATCCATTACCAAGTGTGCCCTTTTCCTTACTAGACACACAATGTTTTGTTATTTCTTCCGTAAACTGGATATGAAAGCTAATGTTAGCCCACTTGTTTACTTGAATGCTTGTTTTCCCTTGCTAAGGTGTAGGCAAACTCTTTGAGTGGCGTCCCGGATTTGGTTAAAACAATTGGACAATAGGCCGGTCCTAGAGACCAACACAATTTTTTCTCATTTATCAGTAAATATACGTGCAGATATCTATATGTTGTATTTATTTTTATATTTAAGATTTGTCCTATCAAATTGGTTTTTGAGACACTTAGTTATAGCAAAATAATAAAGTCAATTTTTAGGAACTAAATTGGATATTTAGTTTTGTCGTATCACTGTTCTTGTGTTTTTTTGTAGTATTTCCGTCGTAGTATTTTCGTAGTATTTCTGTAGTAGTGTTTCTTTAGTATTTCTGTAATTTTCGTAGTATCTATGTAGTACTATTCATGTCTTCTAGTATTGCTGTAGTAGTAATGTTTCTTTCATCCATCCATCATGTTCATATGTATATGCTTAGGGTCGCGGGGTTGCTGGAGCTCATCCCAGCTATTTTAGGGCACTGGGCAGGTGACACCCTGGAGTGGTTGCAAGCCAGTCGCAGGGCACACACAGACGGACAACTCAATCTTCAATTCACACCTAGAGACAATTTGGACCGGCCAATTAACCTGACATGCATGTATTTGTGGGAGGAAACCAACACAGGCGCGGGGAGAACATGCAAACTCTACACAGGAAGGTTGGATCTCATTACCTCAGAACTGTGTCGCACATGCGCCGTGCTGCCCATGTTTCATTCATTTTGGAAAAAAACAAATACTACATATTAGGTCCGTTTTCAAGCACTAAATTTGATATTTACTTTTGCAGTATTTAGTTATGCTTAGATATCTTTTTAAATATATATATAATTATATATGTGTGTATTTTTCAATAGAATTAGTCTCAACAAACTGGTTCAGATGTATTTTTGTCGTAATATTTTTTTATATGTCTGTAGTATTTCTGTATTATAGTATTATTGCAGTACTAAATTATAGTATTTCTGTATTTTTTTCTATTCAGAACAAAGAAAAATAATACATTAGGTCCCTGTTTTAATGCACTAAATTTGATCTTTAGTTTTGTATTAATTTTCTAGCAATTTCCGTAGTGTTTTTGTAGTATTAGTGCAGATGTATTTTTGGAATAGTATGTCTGTATTATAGCGTTACTGCAGTAGTCTACTATTTTTGAAGTATTTTTTATTTTCAGGTAAGCAAAATAATACATCAGGTCCTGGTTTTTAAGGACTAAGTATGGCATTTTGTTTTGTAGTATTTTCTGTATTATTTATATATCAGTTTTTGTAGTAGATACACAAGGGGCTACTGGGGATAAACCTGGCACCCAAAAAACAACATTTATTTTAAGTAGTACTTTATTTCCATTAAATATATTGTCATTATACTAGGACCATTTCCGTTCAGCAGGCCGGATTAAAAAGCCTGCTGTGGCCCACAGCCGAAGTTTGTCAACTGCAGTCCTAAGTAATGGCTGGGTAAACTATGGTCCACAAGCCACATTTGGGCAGCCGAACATAAATGGTAGAAATATGATAGTATATGGTTATAAAAAAAGGTACTACTACCACTATTAAATACATATTTTGTTAACACTCTTGTTCGATAAGAATTTTTCTGTACTTGCAATTTTTTTTTTGTCATGTATTTATTTTATTTTTCCGAATATTTATTCCATGCGAAAGAAAAAAAACACTAACCCCAATGCATTCTTTTTTTAATGTGTCTGATAAAATGGAAAGCTGAAAAAGGTACATCAAAACTTTAATTTAGAAGGTTTCTTAACCTATTTGATGTACCCATTTAAAGGGAAATGCATTGTACATTGTCATTTCTACTAGGATATTCATAAAAAAAATGAGAAAAACTGGGTTTCCTCAAGTTTTACCAAGGTATCTGATTCAAGACTATCAAATCTATTAATCGTTCTCCACCATTTCCGGCCCCTTTGCCAATTGTTTTTAACACAATGCTGCCCAAAAGTTTGCCCTACCCCAGGCTAAGGTGAGCTCAGTGCAGCACTTAACCAACCAACTACCATACTAGTTGCACTACTAAACTACTTTAAGCCTACTGTGGTGCACTAGTTAAACTAGTGAGCCAAACTCGTAAGCATATGTCATGCAAAGAAGCGTTTCAGAAACAATAGCCTAAAAATTGCCAGAAGTGGCTCGGTGTAACATGTATTGAGAATAAATGTTTGTAGTGCGAATTTTATTTTTATTTAATAAATGTGCTGTTTAGTGTAATGCACTTAAAAGTACTTGGACCTGAGCATGGTCATCAAATATACACCAAAAGTTTTAGGGCAAACAGTAATATTAACTCATTCGCTGCCATAGCCATCCATTCGTGTCAAAAGCATTCAATGAATTACTGCCCATGGTGACTATCGCGGTCAATGGTGGTCAATGAGAGCCAAATATTGACTGTTACAAGCATCTGTCCTAATAACAACTAGTAGAGGGATTGGTAAACATTTTGAGTGGTTTAAAAAAATTTGGCAAAAGGACCAGGAAGAAAAAATATAAAATATAATGATAATGTAGGACTATGATTTTTTTTTCTGATATTGTCACTGTAATTGTTGCATTTTTTTGCTAATTCCATACAGGCAAAAAACATTTTTAAATGGGGCGGCAGTAGCTCAGGAGGTAGAGCGCTCGTCTTGGGATCAAGGGATCCCATTTCGAATCCCGGCTTGTCCGTGTTACATGTCGAAATGTCCTTGGGTAAGACACTGAACCCCTAATACTCTCAATAAGCAGGTTAGCGTCCTACATGGCTGCAATACAAGGCCGCTATTGGGAAATGTGGAGCACATTGTAAAGCGCGTTGGGAAGTCATTGACTTGAAAAGCGCTAAATAAATGCAGATCATTTCATTTCCAAAAAATCACAAGACTAGTATTTTTTAGAATGGCAGCGCCGATATGCATTTGTGAAAAAGCCATGTACAAGTTATATTTATTTTATTTTTGTCTATAAATAAACAATTTAATCAAATTGCTTTTAAGAAGCTCAAAATTAAAGCAAACATGATGTCCCTCTTTAAAGCACTAAATTTGATCATGTGCATTTAAAAATGCAACCTGTCTAGCTCAGAAGTTTTTTTTTTCATTAAGTTTGAAAAATATCTAGATAAATAAAAAATACAATGGAAAATAACAAGTGAAGAATAATGTAGCTAGCTATTTGCATTTTGGAAACATAAGGAAAATAATGTGGTTCACCACATCATGTTCCACGAGCGCTTTAAATGCCTGAGCGTCTAAAAATGAACAGTTAAGAGTGCCTTGACCCGAAACTACATTCCCCACAATGCCTGATAACTACAATACCTTCAAAGTGACAGCTAAGCGTCACATGTCAGTATTCCAATCTAAATTTGGGTGGAATTGAGAACTAAATGATCCTTAAAATGCCCACGAAGATTGTTATTTTGTTATATTTTGTTTATAACTTATCATTTACATAATCTGTCGTGACTTTTTCAATACAACTGAATAAATAATAAAATCATGGTTACTTTACATGAAAAATGTATTTCATTTATTTTACATACCACTCCTTTACATTTATAAGTGACATCAGACCCTGGAGTGCCATGTCTAATGTCTATCAATGACAATAAAGATAATTTTAATTAAGGAAAGCTATTACGTTAATGTCGCACTCTGTGAAAATGAGTTGACACCCCGGATTTAGAATATTTTTACAGTTTTTCCTTGGCGGACCGGATGATAAAGTCTCTTGAGGGCCGTAGTTGGCCCACCCTTGTATGAACTAGTACAAGAAAAGAGTGAGTTAGTAAACAGACCTTCAAATGGGTGCGATGACTAAATGCTCAAGCAGCTTCGGGGTCAAAAGTTGTCCGAAAAATCTAACACTCAATCCAAAGTAGGAGGTAACAAGCGGTGATAAAAATGTGAGCTCTATATACTCAACTGCCAAAAACATCTAGAGCCATCACTAGCAGCGAATGAGTTAAAGGGCTTCCCATCCATGCGTTCACAAGTGGCCATTTTCCGCCTGTGTCGTTGGCGGGAGAAATGAAAAAAAGGTGTTTTTGACTTTGTAAACCTTTTTATTTCACGCGCGAGTCACAGTTTGTCCCGAAGCCTGGAGAGAGCGCGGCGAGTTGCTCACTCGTCATCGTCGTCCTCTTCTTCCTCGCCGTCGGAGAGCGCGGCGCACGGTCGGATCTGCCGGTATCCGTCCAACCATTTCTCTACCATTTGCGTGACCAACGGGTGGTTGCGCCGGCGCGAGCTCTTTTGCAGGGCCACCAGGACGCCGCCCTCCGTCACGCAGCAGTCCAGCCACGAGCGCAGCAGTTTCTCTTGCTGCTCTTCGTTGCCCATCTGACACAAACAAATATACAGTCAATTCCGGACTACAGCAGAGTCTGAAACTCATGACAAAAAGTTACCGGTCACCAGGGCTCTGAAAAGTTGCCTGCCCGGTCGCGTGCCCCATTTTTCACAACTTGAAACACAAAATGACGACTAATAACAAAAAACAAAAAAAACATTGTTGCAAAGTGTAAAGGATTGATAATCAGAATATGTAACAGAACAAAACTTTAAACTTAACTTTATTATAAATCTACTTATGATATTCATTGCATGTAAATGACTGTTGCTGTTTTCCATCTGTCATCAGTATGTACCTGTATTTACTCATCTACATTCATGCAATGTTTGCGTTGCGTCGTCTGCTACAAGCCACGTGAACTCCTCTTTGCACGATGCCCTTAATGTACGTTTACGTTTTGAAGCCTCATAAATTTTGTTAGCTTCTCTTGAATATTTCTTCTGGAGCTGAGGTTTTGGCTTGATTCCTAACCACTTACCCATTTTTCTTGTGTTGTCTGTGCGTCTACAATGGAAAATGATATGCAAATGCTTGACCTTATAACGCTCCCGAAGCACGAAGTTATTCGATGCGGGCTTCTGATTGGCTGCCGAATTTGCAAATTGGCAAACGAACCAAGATTTCAAAATCAAAATGAAGCAAACGTTCGATTTAATTTAAAAAAAAAAACTTCTTGAAGAAGTTGGCCACCCGGGCAGAGATGTTTTGTAAGTTGTAGGCCCAACGTAAAAAATGCACGCCCCGGGTGTCCAGGCAGACGTTATTTCAGATACTGACTACAGTACGAACATGATTAAAAGCTGAATGCTAAAATTCTAAGAGCGAAAGACATTTCTCACTGAATTTTTAAGCCGTAAGCCTAAATACCCATTAAAATGAACTAAATCAAGTCAATTTCTTACACTTAAAAGTCCGGCGCACAGCTGGCGGCAACGGCGTAAAGAATTTGGCAGCAATGCCTTTGGTTGAAAAATGCCAACGCCCCCGCCCATCTGACGCCGTATTCAGCTGCATTATTTTCAGTTCTGCTCAGGGTTGTCTACGTCACGTGTAGCGGTCGACCGATAATCGGGCTGGCCGATTATCGGCGCCGATATTTGGAAATGTGACAGATATCGGTATCAGCGTTTTTATTCATTTGGCTGGCGGATTATTTAGGCTCTCTGAAGAGGCACAGCTCTCATTTCGTTGCTCGGACTTCTCCCCTGCCTTCCTCATCTCCCCTTACCCCAGGCCTTCTGATTGGATAAGCAACACTGACAGAGCCACTGAAGCAAAAGCTTTTTCCGACTCCAAACACTGCCAACTCCTTGATCTGTCTGAGTGTAAATGAAGCCACTGATAATATTGTAATGCCCCTTCGTGCAGTCAAATATGCACACAGTTACTGGTGAGGTCTGAATGCCGAATTAATAAGCAAAGGATAAAAACACATTCCACAGAAGCTACTGTTAGCCGCAGCTCACGCTCATTCATCTAACAGACCGAGAGCCGAACTTCCCCACCAGTCACCTCCTTCCTCCCTTCTTGAAGGGTCCATCACGAACATAAACAAAATCAACAAAAGTAACAGATATTACAATATTGAGATTTTGAAGGGTCCATGGTAGAAAAACGTGTTTGTGATTAAGGGATAGCGTAAAAAGTGCAATTAACTTGTCGAGGGGAAGAAGGTACTGGTGGAGACTGATTAATTAGCTCATTAGTTTGTCACTCTGCTTCTAAAACAGGAGTTCCCACACTTTCCAGTTGGCGAGCTCTGATGAAATTTCCTGAAATCGGTATCGGTCCTGAAATGTGACCATTCGTGATGGCTATTACGAAGCAGAGCACATATTTTAGATTGTGCCAAAAGAAAACGCAAATGAGGAAAACGCATAAAATGTGAGTTCTATAATTCCAAGACAACAGCGCAACCATACTTTTGAGAATAATGCCAGATAGCAACATAAATAGTGTTGTTGTCATTGGTAGTTGCCGCGGTACCAAAACAAATTGCATTCACTTGTTATTGTTCCTCTAGGATTGAAAGCAACCTGATATTGGCGCCGATGATACGGAAAGAGAAGTGTAGACTTAAACACTGCTGTTCAATTTGGGTATTTAAATTGAAGACTTCATTTGTGGGTAAAAGAGTTAAGAAATCGTATGTTGTAAATATCGATTAAAGTACAGTCAACCGTCCCGTTTTGCTCCTGTAAAAAAAAAACATGGTTTCATTTCTCTTGAAGGGCATCAAATATGTCTCCAGATGTCACTGCGGTGTTTTTTTAATTTAGAGGGCATGCATTGTGGGAAAGGGCAGCTCGCCATTTTCCTTGTACAACCACAGAAAATGAAAAAAAAAGTTGCACTGTATTTAAAGCCACAATGTTTGGAATGTAGCAGTAGTTTGTCAGACAGTATTTACGGTGTTGTATATTTACACATTCTCCTGTTTAATACATTGAATCAATTTAACACTTTCAAAGAGATATAATAACAAAGGAACAGTGTATATTATTTAATGCCTCCCAATAGTAAAAAAAAACCCTTCATTCATTAAAGAAAAATATTAATTTAAATAATAGGTCAAAATACAAGACCAATAACTTAACAAAGATTTTTAAAATACTCATAATTCAAGACATTATAATTATTTGTATCACCAGAGTTGAAGAGAAACCTCCAGACATTTGAAATGTATGTCAAATGTGACGGGATGCTAAAAGATGAATGAAAAACATTAAATTTCAATTCATATAGGGACAAAATGGAATGAAATGCAATAAGGTGTATGGACAATGAATTGGTACTGTCGGACAATTGATTCCATTTCGCCATGGAAATCCAAGCGAACTGAACCCGGCTGAAACTCACTTCCTGTGCGGAGAGGAAGTGTACGTGCAGCAGCTTGCGGTCGCTGTCGACGAGCGGCAGGAAAGTGACGGTGACGTCATCGTCCGTGTTGAGGTTGGCGCCGGCGCCGCGATTGTCGAAGCCGTCGTTCTCCATGGCCACCAGGGCCGAGAAATGGCCACGCGTGTAGCCCAGCGCAATGGGGCTTTTCCAGCAGAAGCTCTGCTCCCATAGCAGAGGCAAGTACACACCTGCAAGCACGCAACATTGTAGTCAACGTTCAGCCAATGGGTCAGTTTACAGTGGTACCTCTACTTACAAATGTGTTTACAAACGGAAGTTTCAGGTTACAAAGTACGTGAACAGGCTAGTTACCAAAACTGCCTCTGCTTTCTGCAAAAATACAGTACGCGCTGCTATTCGGCACTCCCTGTTCCCCACTCCCTGTTCCCCCAAAACGGGCTATTGTTTCAAATCTGCGTATAAATCATGCTCTTCGTGTCAACGTCACAGTTCCGACTTCACACACCAGGAAGAGGAGGGTTTTCCGGCAAGACAGCGGTGAGAAGAACACAGCCATTATTCCATCAGCCTAAATGGAAAACGAATCACCCGGAAAATAGTGTTGACAAATTGGGCTATCGCTACGTCTGCCTCGCGCATTTCTGACAGAGTGTCAAAAGCAGGCAAAAGCAAACGTCATTGGATCAGTTTTTCAATAAGCGTGAGGCATAAAGTAACCTGAAATGCATGTTTTTGGACTGTGGCAGGAAACCAGAGTGCCCGGGGGAAACCCACGCAAGCACGGGGAAAACATGCAAACTCCACACAGTTGGTTCGATTTCATGACCTCAGAATTGTGCCGCACACGCGCTAACCACTGCGACGCCGTGCTGCCCCGGTAATCTATCTTCAAAATGTATTTGTTTCTGATGCTCTTTTATGATATATCAAAAAAATATATACCATACTGTACTTTTGTCAGGGCTTGGACAGATTAGTGCATTTACATACAAAATGCGTCTTTACTTACAAACTTTTCAGGTTACGAAGCTACTCCCAGAACGAATTAAATTCGTAAGTAGCAGTATCACTGTATGGGAAACCAGTAGCCCTTGACGATAGGAAAATCCATATAAGTAGCTAAGCTTAAAAAAAGGTGACGACTACTGAATTAATTCAAACTGATTAAAAGTCAGAACCAAAAGACTTTGGATAGACAGTTTTGGCTGAAATATATTGTTTAGCTTTTTTCGTCTTTCCCAAAATCTGTTATCTTCAAAACAATGTTATCTTTTTGGTTAACCATTTTCCTTGATTTGAACCACTGACATTATTCAAACAGGAAAACCTCAAGTTATGTTCATTATTGCTTCATTGCATTACTGAGGTATCGGATTGGGACTTGATCTCAGCAGATCATACGCCAAGGAGTCGGTTTATATGCGCACAAAAGGTAATCAACACAAGAGGGAAGTAAGACAGGCAGAGCCACCGAATGGTCCCTCATGGTCCCCCTGGCTCTTTTTCCTGTTCAATTTAGCCGTTTGAGAGGGCTCCTATCTCATTTTATTGATACTCATTGTGTAAAATTCCATTTTCCACGTAATAATAAGTCCCAAGAGGTAGGTAAAGTATAAAACAAAAATCGTGTCGAAGAAGGAAATGATTGGGAAATAGGAAAATGGTGTACAAGTGTCTGCCATTGAAGCACTGTTTAAAGGTAATGTAAATAGTTTAGAATTGATTTATTTTTATTTTTATTACCGGTATGTTAATCTTCATTATCAAAGCATTTAAATAAAATTGTAGTTCAGGTACAATGTTCATTAATGTGTATTTCTTTCAGGATGGGGCTAAAGCCTTTTTAGGGGGTCGACTTATATGCATCGTAGGCATATAAGAAAGTATATACACAGTAGTTTTTGGATGCTCATTTCAATTTTTTTTTTTTTTTTTTATCTTTAAAGAAACAAAATAAAAAATAGTTCAAATTTGGAAAACAACACAAGTTGAAAATATAGTATAATAACAATATTATTACGTAAAACAAGTTTTCTGGCGATACATGATTTTTATTGCAGTGCAAATCGTCTTAAAGATGAAAATATTCAATTACCGTATTTTCCGCACTATAGGGCGCACCGGGTTATAGGGCGCACCCCCAAAAAATAGTTTTTGGTCCTATATCTTCCATAGATAAGGCGCACCGGATTATAAGGCGCTACAATGGGAACGTCGACAAAACAGTCAGATGATTCAGTCAAACTGATTACCCCCATAACATTCCCAAAGCTTGCAAAGAAGCAAATACGTGTCGTAGACACGTGCGGATGCTGTGTCCGTACGATGTCACTCAAATGCATCATTTCAAATATCATTCGGAAGGTTAAAGTCTTGGGATTCAAGAAATGCCAAACATTTCTTAGTTTCTATTTTCTTTTTCGCTCGCAACTTTACTGTGCATATGAAAATAAACACTTGGAATTGAATTTAACTCACTCAACTCATCACAGCAACATCAAGATCGTTCTAAAACAAGATACCGGGAACATATAAAGCCGCATAGCTCACCTAAGTTCTCACGTTCAATATTGATACGCAATTATGGTCTTCTTACAACCGTGAGTGAAGTAAATCCAGGAGAGTAAAATATTTTCAAATACAGACTAATGAAACATGTTTCTTTATGGCGTACTTTAGCAAGCTTGCTAAGCTTTACGCCATTGCTAAACTCGGCCAATTGCAGGGTTTGTTTTGGCCATCTAGCCAATCCGAGGCTCCGAATAACTTCAGCCAATAGCGATCAATTTAACGGATGATTGATACATCTTTTTCGGCCAATTGCAGGGTTTGTTTTGGCCCTCTAGCCAATCCGAGGCTCCGAATAACTTCAGCCAATAGCGATCGATTTAACGGATGACTGACACATCTTTTTCGGCCAATTGCAGGGTTTGTTTTGGCCCTCTAGCCAATCCGAGGCTCCGAATAACTTCAGCCAATAGCGATCGATTTAACGGATGACTGACACATCTTTTTCGGCCAATTGCAGGGTTTGTTTTGGCCCTCTAGCCAATCCGAGGCTCCGAATAACTTCAGCCAATAGCGATCGATTTAACGGATGACTGACACATCTTTTTCGGACAATTGCAGGGTTTGTTTTGGCCCTCTAGCCAATCCGAGGCTCCGAATAACTTCAGCCAATAGCGATCGATTTAACGGATGATTGACACATCTTTTTCGGCCAATTGCAGGGTTTGTTTCGGCCCTCTAGCCTATCCGAGGCTCCGAATAACTTTAGCCAATAGTGATGATGATTGACACATTGGTTAGCCAATGAAACGCCGGTATATAAATCCCAGCATACACCGCAGACTACTCCACGTTCGGGGGAAAATCGAGTCGGCAGCTGTTGCGTAAGTTGCGAGACCTTGTGATTTAATGTTGAGCCATATATAAGGCGCACTGTATTATAAGGCGCAGGGTCAGCTTTTGAAAAAAATTAAGACTTTTAGGTGCGCCTTATAGTGCGGAAAATACGGTGTATATATATATTGTACATATTTTAATTGTAATAACTGTGCGTTCGTTTAAGATGATTTTATTTTTTTAATCTATTTTCTCAAGGATTCTTAATTTCCTCACTCTAATTTTTTTTAGTTTTTCCTTTCCCGCATGTTGGTTTCAGATGGGATAGCGCAAGTGTGGCCTTTGCTGCCCTCTGAGACATTTTGTGATTAAGTGCCATACAAATACATGTGACTTGACTTTCTGACTTATTCCCTGTTGTTTTGAATTTCACTCCCCCCTTTTTCTTAATAGAAAATTGTTTAGGAGGTGATGCTTTATTTTTTGTTTTGAGTACTGTATTTTTCGCATTTCTGTGTCATAGCATAAGCCCACAATTTCAATGTTGCCAAGCAACAAGTGATGCTATAAAGTCACTGTAGACAGCTAAATACGTGATGAAGGAAGGAAGGAGGACCTTTATAAAGTTAGAGAATGGCTTACCTTGAAAGCGTGTGAACCCTAGTGTCTCCCCACGGAAACTTTTGTAGTATTTGACTCCGTAGACGATGATGGGCCTTCGAAGTATGTGTGCAAGGACAAAAATGTGAGTCTGTTCCAGGCTGGATCCCGGCTGGAGGAGAAAATAACACAAAGGACACTGAGTCGATGTCTTAAGTCCCGTTTGAAAGACAAGATAGGGGAGGAATCGAAAACGGGAACATACCTGGCTGGCGAGTGAGAGGATGAAAGCCCAATCCTCCTGCCACTGCTCCTCCCGCAGGGAAAAATGCAGGCCGAAACTTTGCGAGTACCACGATTCCCACTCTTTCCAGCGCGTGTAGAACCTTGAACCACATACACACCATTAGTTGCTTGATGGTAAAAAGCATCATTAAAACCGCATACTGATTTCAAAAATCTTGCTTACAGCATTTCCTATTATATCTTAGCTTCAAACTAGTAGAGCTCACGAATGGCAGCAGCTCCCGTGTTATTTTCGATTGTTCTCAGCTCAGGGATGCTGCTGGAAAAGTGAATTTCCCTTCGGGGATGAATAAAGTATCTATCTATCTATCTATCTATCTAAATCTTACCTTACCTGTTCTTATAGCTCACTGTGAATTTATAAAAAAAAATAAAATCTAAACATGAAAAATAATTTTAGAATGTGTTTTATATTGATGGTTTCAAACTGGCATATGAAATCGCTTACATACTTACATTATAGCAACGTCTTTTAATAGAATTACTTTATTTATACATGTAATTGCCCCTTTTTGAAAATTATTTTCTAGTTGCCCAAGCCAATCTTAGTCCCACCCTAAATAAACAAAAATGAGTATTAACACAAAATACTTTGACACTTATCAGTAACAAAGTAGTTCTCATGTTCAAAAAGAGTGGTGACTCCCAATTTAAAGCTTACTTTGTTCAAGTTAAAGTACAACTCACAAGGGTCACCTTTTGTTTTTGGTAACAAAACAAATACAGTGCACCCTCTGAATAAGACCCACTCTAGTTACAAGAAATTCAAGGTGAAATGTCTTGCCCAACATACAAAAAAAAAAAAAATTGATAGCTAAAAGAATTTCCAGCGATACCACTACAACGCTCACCGCGAGCATCAGCTCGTCCTGGTTACCAAGTGCGCTTCCAACCATACAGACCTGATCCTGCGCAGGTTTTTTTTTTTTTTTAAATTGTGCTCTCTCTCCTAATTCCTCACTTTACCACCACTGCCACGCATAAACCTGTGCTTATAACTGCCAACTCCCTCCATGTTAAGTGCTCATAATAAACTCACATTTTATTTTGTTACAATGATCTCATCCTATAACTGTATTCGTATGCCCAAATAATATTTAAATGTGTTTCTTGTGATCAGGATGATGTTTTTAATGGCTTTTTACGGATAACTTTAATGATTTTGGGAGGCTGGTAACAGATGAGTTGGTTTTCAGTTATTTCCTATGACGAAAATTTGTTCGCGATACGAGAAAATTTGAGATAAAAGTTCGATCTAGGAACGAATTATTCTAATATCCAAAGCAAGGTTCCTACAACTTAAGGCAAGTTAAATTGAAGACTTTTTAATGCCTTTCAAAATCAAAGGTATGACCAAGTTGACATAAAAAACAACAAAAAACAATTGAGACACACAAAAAACACAAATATTTTTGCACATGATAGATCATGCCCCGTACACATGTACACCTGGCACAGTTCTAGCCATGGTGTAAAACTTTTGTTGGACAGCCACTTCTCATGAAATCTACACTTTCCCATGGTCCAAAGTAAACTTCTCTGTTGGAAGTTGCTATGTGTATAGTGGGTAGACCTGCTCAGAAAGGCCCGACTGAAATCAGATCCCGGTTTTGATAGTTCGTCATTGGGGTCACGTGATGTTTACATGAAAGTAAAGCGGTAAAATATAACCCTATTTATGTGTTCACATTTTTAAGACTTTTGATAATTTGATATATGACATTTTAATGCCAATTAAGGCCTTATTGTTAGAATAACGAGTTTAATGCCTTTTGAGACTTTTCAATGATCCGCCAGGACCCTGTAAAGACACCACTCTAGTTTAATTACCGGCTGTTTGACCGTCTGGCTGCACGTTCACATCTCAACTAATATTGAATTTATCTTCACAATTCAAGAGTTGGCAAGTGACGCAACCTCAAACAAGTTTAATATATTAACCAGTGGGAGCAGTCGTGCAGACTGTCGTGTAGCGTCTTCCGCAGGACGGAGTCCTTGTCGTAGATGCCCCAGGTGGCCTGCAATACAGAGTCTAGTAGGCAGTCCCCGGCCGTGCGGTTCCATAAAGCGTACAGCCGGCTGTCCAGTCGGGTCCCCAGCTCCAACGACCAGTTGATGATGGGTGACTCCTCCTCCAGCTCTGCAGCGGGTTGCAGGGCACCAACAATTGGATTGAGTCGCATGCACACATGCAGAAATAGAAAACAGGGACTCCATGCAGTTGCAGTGGTGACAGCATAAACAGATCAAACCCCATCCCCCAAACACTTGCTCAAGATTATTTTTATTTTTTTTTGATTAGTCATTTCAGTTTTCTACAGCTATCTTTACGATGCATTTTAAATTTGAGAAATTCCCAACAAAAGCATAGTTAAAGTGACTTTTTTAACTTGCAAATTAAAGTTTGTTTTAAAAATTGCCTTTTTTCTGATTCTCATGACTATAAGTTTTTAAAGAGCTTTATTGTAATGCTTTTGTGCATCTTTTTACATTGTTAAAGGGACACTTTGAAATATTTGAATACTAGATGTCAGTTTTGAGTAGTACAACTGAAAACGAGTGACACAAAGCACAACAAAGAAGAAAAACTTCGGAGACTCAAAGTGACCAAACCTCACCATCTTTCTTCGATTATTATTGCTCAGCCTTTAGGCAAGGTTTTTGCGGTACTCATATTAGCAAAATAGTGGCCAATCATGTATGCTCCCACTAGGAGACCCTAATGTTATGTAAAATAAATACTTATAAATACTAATTTCTCAACCTACAAGTCATTTTTTTAAAACTCATGTATGTAAGAAAGTTTGTGTATTTTTTCCCATTATTTACTTAAATATTGTCTTTTTTAATGAATTACTTTTTTTACCACTAGAAGGCACTAAATACACAACGTTCCTTTAAAGCTTGCTCTGTGCATTTATTCTTTCTGCTTTTATTTGTTTAAGATGTACCGTAAACTCCGGACTATAAGCAGCTACTTTTTTCCCCAAGCTTTAACCCTGCGGCTTATTCAGTGATGCGGCCAATTTATGTAATTTTTCTAACGGCCGCCAGCGGCGCTCAAGTACAAAAGGTAAGATTTAGACCGCAACTTCTTAGCTTGCGCACAAATTAAATTAGCGTAGACATATCCTCATCATGCGAATTGCAAAAAGAAAGGCACATGACGCAACTTTCAAGCTAAACGCAATCGAGCAGTCCGATATAGAAGGAAACAGAGCTACCGCACGTATACTTTACTTAGCGAGCGTGATGGTAGCGTTTTTTTGGGATAGGGGAGCGTGGGACGACGTCTATGTGACAAAGTCACTTTCCCATACTGAAGGAAGACGACTTTGATGACGTCAGTGATAAGGAGGAAGATGAGGACGGTTTACCGTGCTTAGGACAAGTACGTTTTTTTTTTAACACAGCTGTTTACTGTGTCGAGAGCCGGTTGCTAGTAGCGTTTTGCTACCCTTCCCAGGCACAGTTAGGGATGAAAGTCATAATATTATTATTAAAGCTTCGAAAACTCTCGGTGTACCGTCTTTCTTTGTAAATATGTGTAACCATGTATAATAAGTATTTGCAACTGTATATTTTTGTAATGTATTTATTTTAGAAACTTATTCTGATATGTTTTGTGCGAGCAAATGAGAAAGAAGGGGCGGGGCAAACGCGGGCTGATGGGAAGTGGAGTAAAGGTGAGACGTGTTTGTGGACGCGGCCGACAATAGTGGATATATATATATATTTTCCCACCCTTACCTTAGGAAATATACACTTTTTTCCTTGGATTACTTTCAACGGGCACCTGGACTCTGCTGGTCTGCATTAAATGTTAAGTACTGGTATCATTTTCCGTTCAATTTGCCGGCTGTGTTTTTTGGACTTTATCGGGTATTGGTTAAATTTGTGTTTGAATTGCGTTTTTTCAATATGGGCGCATGCGGCTAATATACAGGTGCGGCTTGTGTATGTACAAAATCGGTTTTTCTCCCGAAATGTGGTGGGTGTGGCTTATAATCAGGTGCGCTCTATAGTCCGGAATTTACGGTATGTATGTTTTTCCAGTGTCATATCAAACAGATGTTTGATTTCTTTTATCAGTAATTTATTAGTGACTTTGACTGTGCTACTATTTACCAATATTTTGTCTTTTAATAATTGATTTACCATATGCATTTTACTTCTTTTAAACCGGTAGTGTTTTTTTGAGGGATTTCTTTTTAGGCTTTGCTGACATTAAATTCCCCCTAAACCTTTCATGTTTAGAAAAAAAAAACAATTGATAAATATTTAAAATAAATATTTTACAAATAAATGCATAATATATTTCTGCATATTCAAGACATATTCTTTATGTATTTTTAAATATTTTTTTTATATTCTACTTTATCGCATTCATATAAATGCATGTTATATATTTTAAAAATATTGTTTGTATCCGTATTTCTGCATATTTTTGCACACAATATTTTTATGAATATTTGTAAATTGAATAAATTAAAATGTATTGCGGCCAGGCTAAAAATCATAGCTGTCCGTGTTGCCAGGTAAGGGGCAGAGACTACACACAAAAAACATGTTACCATGAGGACAAGCAGGTATATCAAGTGATGCTTGTCTTTCGTACAGGGCGAACCCTGTGACCTGGCAGAAGGACAACAAGCTCCTTGTGTCAAGGTGCTCTGTTTGAAGCACAACCAGTTGAATTGATTCAATAGCTGCTGTCCTCAGTGAAACTGCCACCAAATGGGAGGCTGCACCAAAGTGAAACTTTTTGGGTGGGGGGAGGAGCGGTTTACTAGGCCATGTGATCAGATTTAAATCTTAATCTGTTAATCTAAAAAAAAGGGCCATAGCAGTCTTTTCTAACAGAATTTTGCTAAAGTGACTAATTAAACACTTTCCACATCATCTCTACTGCATCCAAAGGCCATTGCATATGAAGTATAATGTATGTTTGGTGACACAAAACTCACTTGGAAATTGACTAAATGTTTGGACTTTGCGTGCACTTGGCAAATAAATACAGGCAGGCTGACAATGAAAGAGAGATGCCAGTTCTGGTGGGGGAGGATTTGCGACTACTAAACCACTGCAAATGCTTGGCGTGCTTCCCATTAAACGATGTGGTGTGTATGAGGGAGGGCTGAACACAGTCAACATAGATCTGGTTTAACTCCCCCCAACAGCAATTTGTGCATGCACGAGCTTCTGGGGTACTCGGCCATAATCAGTACACAGATTACCTTTTTGAACATCTCTGTCCAAAACCTCGTCAAACAGTTTTTCCTGGATTGCTGGCGGCAAATCCTCAATATCTGGAAAAAAAAGACGCACGTAATTAGATTAGGTTTTTCTTTTAATATAAATTGTAAATGATTTAATAGGAAATATTTTTTTAAATGATACATTAATTTTTTTATATTTTGGAAAATTATGAACAAAAAATCCTGCACCAGCAGGTTCAAATTAAGCATGATTTAGTCCCGCATTCTTTTCATTTCATGTAAATGTATGTAATAGATCAGTTATGTCAAACATCCGGCCCAGTGGATGTTTAAATCTGGACCGCTATAAATCTCTTAGTATGTCAAAAAAATAAGTGAGTATCTAGGTAAATTCTTTTGAAAGTTATGTATTTATTTATTTTATATTTTTTTTTATTAAATGCAAAACAAATGCTCCTTCTGGCCATTAGAGAACAGTTCATGTGCATAAGAGCTAACGCCCAACAAGCGGACTGAAGCAAAACATTTTGAGTTAAAATTATTTTACTGATCCGGCGGCCCACCTGACATCAGAAGGTTTGGATCTGGCTCTAGAACGAAATGGAGTTTGACATGCCTGTATTAGAGAAACATATACATATTTTACCTCATCAATAATTCTTTTTTTTACCTTATTATTTTGCATTAAATAAATGGGAAAAATACATTAATTTATTTATTTACTAGTGTGTAATTTTTATTTGCGTTTAATTTTTTTCTAATTGAATTTTGTCGTTTTTTTTCCATCAATTTCTCAAGTTAACTTTGATCTATTTGTATTCCATGTTATTCGTGCATTTCGTATCCTCCATACAGGAATAGTGGCCATTGTTAAAATTGTTAGCATCATGACACCATATCATGGCTTGCTGTTGTCATCCATTTGTGTTGATAAGGAGCAGGTTTGACTTCTTTTTTCTTTTCCTTTCCTATGTAAGGGTAAAAAAATAAAAAAAATGTTTCACTCTAAGCTATCCACCATGTTTTTGTTATAACCACAATAAGCAGTGGCTTTCTGTACATAGTTGGGGGGGTCAAAACAGCAGCCAATTCTCCCACTGGAAGACAAACGAATGCATTGAGTGTTTGTAGCCAGAACAGAGCAACTCTCGGCTTGTTGCCAACAGCCAAGGTTGCCATTGTCCAAGGACTAACACTGCATCACCAATGCTCAGCTGGAGCTAGGACACAACAAGAGTTGAAAAAAGGCCTGATACAAAGCCCCTAAAAATATTATTATAAATATATGAGCATGTTCGGCATAAGCAGTATTCCAGACAGTGAAGGATTGGGTGAATTATGTCAATACAGCGTTCATTACAAGCACAAAGAAGAAAAAGGCATATATATATATATATATATATATATATATATATATATATATATATACATATACATGCAGCCTGTGCTGGTTATTGTCGCTAATGCCCTGTTAGCGTGCTGCGTTAGGGGTGCAAACCTGCGGGCAAGGTGAAGGTGACCAGATCAGTAAGGAAGTAGCAGGTGAAGTCGCCCTTTCTCTGGTGCAGGGAGGCGGCGACCTCGCGGCGGATCTGCTCTGTCAGCTCGGGACACACCATCGCCGGGATGCACTTGGCGGCCTGCTGCGACACCTGCCGGACGAGCATTTAAGGAGAGACACTTTATTGAATGAGTAGTAGAATATTTTCCAAATTACATTGATTGGGTGAAAGTTTTTTTTTCTCCATTTTTTTAATTTATTGGTGCTCATCGTTTATTATCCATGTACATTTTGTCCTGATGTTCTTCTGTAGTGCCTGCAGATTTACAAAGCATGAACTTTACCCCTTAACATTCCTGCAAAATGTGCCTAAAATCCCAATTCAAGACATACTGAAAGTAAATTGAATGCTGTTCTTGTAACCGTTTAGAGAATATGCACGCTTTTGTGTTAGAGTTGCAAATGTTTGACTTCTCTTTCCAGAAGTCAATACATGATTGTGCACACTTGCGCGTGATAACCGCGCATAAAAATATATCCCAAGTTGCATTTACTCACGTTTGTTTGGCTCTGATTTTAATGCATCCGTAAAATTGCATAAAATGACGTTGGAAATTTAATTGGCTAACCAATGTGTCAATCAACATTTGAATTGGTCACTATTGGCTAAAGATATTGTAGGTCATGTCGGTTTTTTTTCAATACAGGTCCTCATAGGTTGTCACAGACCAAAGACCATCAAAAAAGCTTGCAATTGGCCGAGAGTGGTGTGAATCATATAGTCGGAGGCCAAGGGCCATATTGGAAGTCATCTGACGAGTCTGTTTATTTCTAAAGATAGTCAAGACAAGTCACATTTATTTATATAGCCCTCAATCACAAAAAATGTCTCAAAGGACTGCACAGGATTACAATGACACAATTACCTGATCTTAAAAGATAATTAATGGAACAAAATGAACTGATCACAATATGGATCGTCAAACGATGCAGGAATGCTTTTAGGCATTTTTATTTATTTATTCGTGTTATTTCATGTTTTGGAGTAAATATTTTACAGTTAGATTCACAGGACTCTCCCGTATGTAACCAGACCAGGTTTGTGTGTAATCGTTTCAGGAGTGGAATATTACAGCACTTTTAGGCGAGTTATACTGGCCTTTTAGGTTTTGGGTATCTTGTTTCAGACTGATCTTGATCTTTTTGTGATTAGTGCATTTTAAAATAAGCCATGATGTATTTCAGGGACTGGTGACATCGTGAAGACATGTCTCTGTTTATCAACAGTCTGACGGTCCACAGTCGAACATTAAGGGGTCAAAATTGGGGTGCATCTTTGAGGTGTCCTTAGAAAAGTTGAAATTTAAATATTCCCTCAATTACCCAGCCAGACGTTTCTCTCAAATGGGGAAAGCTGGTGCCAGCCAAAATTATGGTGGTTTTGTCTTAAAATATATGGTGTCGCGCTCTCAAAAAAAAAAAAAACATATACATACATACACATTATATATACACACACACATATACATATATATATATATATATATATATATATATATATATATATATATATATATATATATATATATATATATATATATATATATATACACACACACACACATATACATATATATATACTGGACTGTCTCAGAAAATTTGAATATTGTGATAAAGTTCTTTATTTTCTGTAATGCAATTAAAAAACAAAAATGTCATACATTCTGGATTCATTACACATCAACTGAACTATTTCAAGCCTTTTATTATTTGAATATTGCTGAATTTGGCTTACAGCTTAAGAAAACTCAAAAATCCTATCTCAAAATATTAGAATATCATGAAAAAGTATACAAGTAGGCTATTCAACTAATCACCTGAATCATCTAATTAACTCGAAACACCTTGCGAGGGTTTCTTGAGCCTTAAAAACACTCAGCTTGGTTCAGTAAACTAAATCACTGCTGAGCTGTCTGCTGTCGAGAGGACCATCATTGATACCCTTCATCAGGGGGGTAAGACACAAAAAGAAATTTCTCAAAGAGCAGGCTGTTCACAGAGTGCAGTTTCAAAGCATATCCACAAAAAGTCTGTTGGAAGGGAAAAATGTGGCCGGAAACGCTGCACAACCAAGAGAGATGACCGCAGCCTTAACAAAATTGTGAAGAAGAGCCGCTTCCAGAATTTGAGGGAGCTTCAAAGACAGTGGGCTGAAGCTGGAGTCCAGGTATCAAAAGCCACAGTTCACAGACGTGTCCGGGAAATGGGCTACAATAGCCGTATTCCCATGGTCAAGCCACTTCTGAACTCAAGACAACGGAAGAAGCGTCTGACTTGGGCTATGGAGAAGAAGCACTGGACAGTTGCAGAGTGGTCCAAAGTCCTCTTTTCAGACGAAAGCAAGTTTTGCATTTCATTTGGAAGTCAAGGCGCCAGAGTCTGGAGAAAGGCTGGAGAAGAGCAAAATCCAAGTTGCTTGAAATCCAGTGTGAAGTTCCCACAGTCAGCAATGGTCTGGGGAGCCATGTCAGCTGCTGGTGTTGGTCCACTGTGTTTCATCAAGTCCAGAGTAAATGCAACTGTGTACCAAGAGATTTTAGAGCACTACATGCTTCCATCTGCTGAAAAGCTCTATGGAGATGAGGATTTCATTTTCCAGCATGATCTGGCACCTGCCCACAGTGCCAAAACCACCAGTAACTGGTGCACTGATCATGGCATCACTGTCCTTGATTGGCCTGCTAATTCCCCTGACCTGAACCCCATCGAGAATTTGTGGGATATAGTTAAGAAGAAGATGAAAGACACCAGACCTACAAATGCAAATGAGCTGAAGGCCGCTATCGAAGCATCCTGGGCATCAATAACACCTCAGCAATGCCACAGGCTGATTGCCTCCATGCCACGCCGGATTGATGCAGTAATCCGTGCAAAAGGATTCCCAACCAAGTACTGAGTGCATCAATGGACATTTTCAAATGTTTGATTTAGTTTTGCTGTTATAAAATTATTTTTTTTACTTGGTCTGAGGAAGTATTCTAATATTTTGAGATAGGATTTTTGAGTTTTTTTCAGCTGTAAGCCAAAATCAGCAATATTCAAATAATAAAAGGCTTGAAATAGTTCAGTTGATGTGTAATGAATCCAGAATGTATGACATTTTTGTTTTTTTAATTGCATTACAGAAAATAAAGAACTTTATCACAATATTCTAATTTTCTGAGACAGTCCAGTATATATATACACATATATATGCACACACATATTTATATATATATATACACATTATATATATATGCACACACATTATATATATATGCACACACATTATATATATATATATATATATATATATATATATATATATATTCCTACTATGGCTCTTTAGAGTCAAAAAGGTTCTCGACCTCTAGTCTAAAACTTGATAACAACTGCGACGGAATGTTTCCTACAACTGTAAATTCTCTCCCAACAACAGGAAAGAGTTTCAGACGTTTCAATTGTTTTAGCTGGCGGCTCTCAAATATTTTTGGTCCTGTGCTCAGACATTTCGCTTGGGGCTTACTAACTGACCCGCTCCGACACCAGAGCTACAGGGAGAGCTGTGAACAATCATCTGGAAACATGTCACAAAGCAGGCTCTTGCTCACACCCCCTCAGACAGGAACGCGGTGAGGTATGAACCAGGCTTTCCGCCCACCTCGGTGAGCAGCACGGCCAGCATGTCCTGCCTCTGGAAGCGGATGGCAAGGTGCACCAGCGTGAAGCCCACGTCGAAGGCAGACGGCCGGTTGAGAAGGTGCACTTCGTCTGACGACAGTTGCCTGGCGATGTCGCCCCCTGACGTCTTGTAGGCCTCTACCGCTGCCAGGTCACCTTCCACCACACCTGTGCACAAAGAAGTGAAGAAGATGGGATAGGTAAAGTGCTTCGGCACCACAGTGTCCATAGTACAGTTACCATATTTATACGTGTATTACGAGCTATTTTTTTTTACCTGAAAAATATATAAAAGTTTGGGTACGCGTTATCCACAAGGTTTAACGTAGTATATTACTGTATTTGTGTCATGATTGATCAGTCAGAAAATATTGCTGATCACAATCGCAAAACATTAGATGCAACGTGAGTCAAACCCAGGTCGTGGTAGTGAAAGTGCCAGATTTCTAACCACTAAACAACCAGTGATGTAGATGGCAAATGAAAATGCATTTGATATTGTCTCATTATCACACTTTTTATATCCACTGAACCAAAAATTAATGTTTGAAAATGGAGAAAACAGAAAGTTTTCCTGAACTACCAGTATATGACTAAACGGGAAAAAAAAGACAATGCGGGAAACAACTCTTTGGTGTATCTCATGATGAAGTGGACTTTGAAGGACATTAATACATTGTAAATTTCATGTTGGCATGTTATCATAAGTTTTCATTACTCCGAGCTGCCTGATTACAACGCTTAGTTTGACCGGAGAAAAAGCGAAACTATATTTTATACCAACTTTTAATCCAAATGTACAGGTGCCCCTTATGCACAAGTGTGAGTCATACACGGACAAATACCATAAGTCTTTAGCTTGCCAATGTAACCCAAAGGCTTTATACCAGTTTCTAATAAAAAGATAGGCATGCACGTAGGACACAAGTGCTATTACCCCAGACAACCAACATTTTTATTGTGTTATAGTTTTTTTGCATTCGGAAATTTAGAATTAAAGTCAACGCTGTATAACCCTCAGTCGTGTTATTATTTTATTTGATGTTTTTTTAAGCGAGTGATTATCTTGTTTAATTTTTATATACAGTATGTTATATATTTATTAAGCCATTCTATGATTTAATATTTATTAAAAATATATCCCATATATTTCTTCCAACTTTATAATTTTATTTTTCATCTTTATACCAGTATTATGTAGCATAGATGTATTAATTATTCATCATCATCATCATTATTTATTTATTTTTAACTGAAATAATACAAAGACTGTTGGATGAATTGGTTATTCTCGTGACCAGGAGGAGTTTGTTTTTCATCTTTCCATTCCTATAAAAAGCCAGGGCATTCTTTATGAGGTAGTTTTGTAATATGAATATAGATTTAATCTAATCGCCACAACGTTAATATTGTGACAAGCGCAACCGTACATTGCAAACTCTCTCAATAGAGACGACCACACTATAATGGATTTTTCTTACTCTGGCCACGTCGTCTGTGACCTGTTGCCATCTGATAGGCCCTACAGTTCCTTAAAAACAAGGACTGGCAGGCTCATACAGTTCTCTGCCCAGGGTCATCACCAACGTAAAAAAGAGTGCAAGACTGAAAAAGATATTTCTTGACAGTTGCATTGATAAATGTGAACTCATATCTTAGAAATCAACTTATTTGAGAATATGTGATGCTGCTAAATATCATTATGGCACTGCGTTTCATTGTAGTACTTACTGATGAAACCTAAGACAGTTTCCAAAACTACCTTGTATACGTATTCATCCTGGAATTCCATGTCTAATCTTAAAAAAAACATGTTAACTTGGATGTTTTGAATGACAATATAGACAATTACGATTCCAATTCTCTCCATGAAAAAAAAAAACCCAAGATGGGATACAAATGATTCATCAAAGGGACACGAATAAGATACCTCAGAATTTGGTCCATTTGTAACAAACTAAAACTGTTATAATAAGAATCATTTCAGAACAGCGATAACACAAAAGTGTCCATTACGTTACGTACACTCAATGCATCTGGTGTACAGCATGAAACTATTACATCCTCATCTTGACAGTACTGTAAACAAAGCTTCTGTTTTTGTTCTCATGTCAACACACAACAATGGGTAGTGGGCAGAAGGACAAGCCGTGCCATGAGGCAACTGGCTAGAGCCACTGCAAGCCAGAAAGAGACACAAGCGGGAAGCAAGAGCTGCACAAAAGCAGCACAATGTGGAAAAAGGGAGCACAAAACAGCACGGTGAAATAGGCATGCAGGCTGGCTCGCAAATCCTGGTTGACAACACATGCTACGTTTGTGTGAGGAAATTCGTAGAAGAGTATGTGATTGAGTATCCTAATGCAATCGAGGAAATGATCAGGGAGCCAGATTCTTCCTCTCCAAAATTGTTTATATTGGAAAATTTAATGAAATCTTGCTTGAATATGAATGTTGTTTTTAATCTGTACAGTAACCAGAATAAGAATACTAACTATGGAGACTCAAAGTGACAAAACCACATCAATTTTTATTTCTTTAAATGCCCAACCTTTCGTGAGGAATGGTTTTTAGAGGGTAGCATTAGCAGCGAGATGGTGGACATAAAGTCAGATCTGTCTAGGTCAGCCTAATCTTATGCAAATAAAAAACGCAAATAAAAAAACTGCACGTTCATATGATGGTTCGTGTATTTTTGCTCGTTTTTTAAATCAATATTGTTTTGTTTTTTTAATAAACAAATACTTTATCCTCTGAGGGGCGCTAAACAATACAGAATATGTAAATATAATTTTAAGTCCCAAAAAAGGGAACAAATCTAAAATATTGGATAGACAATACCTGAATGTTGTTTAATATTATTTGCGGGGGAAAAAACCAAGCATACACTAAAAGCTTTTAGAAATTGCACACCCAAAATACTGGTGTCCTGTTGTGTTATTACGACATTATTTATCATTGCCTTAAATTAATATTGTTGGAGTATATTTCTTTAAAGGGACAGTGTATAATACTTAGTGCCTCCTAGCGGTACAAAAAAAAACTTTCATTCCGTTAAAAAAAAAAAAAAGAATAGTGAAATAAATATTTGGCAAAAATACATGAATCATCATATCAATGTTGATTTAGATTAAAAAAAAATCATAGTGCGAGAAATGTGTGAAATCAGTGGAATCCACACTCAGGTTGCGGCCATGATTCTTCGGCATCCAGTCGCCACGCTGTGCTCTGTGGCACTGGCCCTCGCTCACACCAGACAGAACAATGCAATATAGTGGTCAAATAGATAGAGATAGATAGATAGATAGATAGATTCTTTATTCATCCCCATAGGGAAATTCACACTTCCAGCAGTCTACCCTGTTGTTTATTAACAGATTAACATGATGCCCTAGGGGTGCTTGTAGCGGAGTGGATGACGTCACGCCAATCCAAAAGTTTGACATCCCTGCGGCAGATGGAAATCTTTTCTTTGTGAAAATCCAGGGATACACCACCTCGTGTTAGCAAGTCCGCCTCCTCTCCGATTCCCCCCGGCTTTCTTGTCTCTGTATAGCGGCGTTGAAGCCGGATAGCTCCGGGTAGCTCTGGGTGGCTACACGTTAGCGTCCAGGATGCTAAAACGTGAGCCACGTTTCCGCAAAACACAGCAACTGCGCTCCCTGTGCGCTTCGATGTTTTCCACCAGCACTCTATGATCTTACTTGGTCGTGAATTCGCATTTACCATGATTACGGATGGTACCGAAGACTTATAACGCTGCTAGCCGCTTCGCTAGCTCCGGCTCTTCTTCCACGATAGGCCCCTTCATCACGCCGGCACGAGAATTCTTCAGGGCAAGGAGTTAAAATTCCTTGAAAACACGCATTTTTGTGCGCTAAAACCCATGTCCCATAGGATAGAAGTAATCCATAGTGCAGTTGTCAAAACGGGAAGAAAAAACACCGAAGATAGGAGCAGACAATAAAACAATAGGGCAGCTGCTGGAAAAGGTGCTTTAAAGGAACAATGTGTAATAGTTGAGTAAGTGTGGCTGTATTGTGTAGTGCAGAGGTCTCGAACATGGTGCCAGCGGGCAGCAAGATGCCCCCTAAAGATAAATGAGGTGCCCGCAAACCTGTTCTGAAAATAACTCGCCAGTGCTTGGTCATTGTGATTTTCAAGTAAATTTAAATTTTGTATAATAGTTCATGTATTGCTGCTTATCGTTTAAACACATGTTTTCCTTAATGCATTAACTTTTTTTTACCCTTAGGAGGTGCTAAATAATACACAATCTCCCTTTAAGACAAAGTATTCACACTCATAGCCCAGCAAGAGCTTAAAACATCTGCGCGTCCAAAATTGAAGGGGTCCAGAGTGCTTTAACAAAAAATGACATTTCCACCAATGCTTGCCGACTGCAATACCAGCAATTTAACAGCAAAACGGCACGATATGCCAGGGCTCATAGATCAATGTCAATGGGTGCAATTGAGAAAAGACATAGTTCATTTGTTATGTTATTTTGTGTGTGTGTGTATATATATATATATATATATATATATGTGTGTATGCAGTGGAATTTTTGAATGCAGCAGTAATAGTTGTTACTTGAATAAATTATGGATTTTACATGAAGGAGCCTTGCTGTCTAGTCTTTTAAGGGATGGGCAGGGCACCTGTATGACGCGGCAGGGGTAAACCAATGAAAGCTGTCGGGCCCTGCTGTTGAACAAAAGAATGTGTTGTGTCACCCTGACCCGATTGACAAGGCCGCTTTCTCGTGTCTCGTTTCATCTGGAGGGACGAAAGCATGACCAACTTGGGTGCCGAGGTGCTCAACTTGTTTGGGTGTTTGGGCATTTGGGTTGGCCATGGTCCCAAAAAAATTTGGGTGTGTTCTTGCTATTTTTTCCCTTTTTTATTTCCTTTGTTTATTGTTTATGTGTTTGTCATGCTGACGGTCACCTCTCTCGAGGGATATGACCAGGGTAGATAGATGGATACACGAAGGAGTAGTTTTAATACATATACATATTTTGAATGCAACAGTAATAGTTGAGACTTGAATAAATTAGGGATTTTACATGAAGGGGTAGTTATTTTTATGTAACATACCATTTATTTACAGTAATCCCTTGCTATATCACAATTTACTATCACACTGGCTACCTTGCGGATTTTAAATCGTGCATTGTTAGAATTCACCCTGCCCCTTTTCTGCCTGTGTCTGCCAGCGCATCAATGACGTTGCAGTCCGAGTTGTACACATACATAAAACAGCTTGACTAACCTACATTATTGTATGCGCTAAGGCTGCGCAAATCTTGGGGAAAAAAACAAATTATGTTTTTCAAAACAGTACTGCAATTTTGATGCAATATTCAATTTTAAAAGAAAGGTGCATTTTATGTGCTAGTTTTGTTATTTTTGTGAGTATCTAACCGTTGGATGCATGACGTACCTGTACATAGACTGTTGAATCTTTATATGAATCGAATCGTCACCTTAGTATAGTGTGAGCAAAGCATATCTTCCCACCCCTATCTAGTATGTGCAAATATTTTTAACTTCAAATTACTCTCGAAGCCATCATGTCAACAAAATGCTCTTGACCGAGTAATGCACCAGTGGCCAGGGCAAAACGACAGAGGAAGATGCTTTCTGTCTCCAACAAAGTTTGTTTCCTGACCCGTTAAACTGGCTCAGGAGCCACATGTACCCCTAGTGTCTTGCTGGCACTTTTTTGAAAAAGTGTGATAATGGAAAAATATATGGTTTCTGTAAAAGAGCACACAAAACACATTCTTTACAATTAATAAAAAATATAGATAGTGTATGTATTTCCTTCTTTATAAGGCTAGCGTAAGCTTTTTTTTGCGGCTCCAAAAATATTTGTGTTTTTGGTCCAATAAGGCATTTTCAACATCTAGGGTTGCCGACCGGTAAGTAAAACCAGTTTTCCATAACGTCCACATGACGGAGACAAAGTATCATGTGAACGCTAGTAAATATTGTCCTTGATCAGTACCGTTGTGCGATATAGTGTCAAGATTATTTTTAAAAGTATAATTTGACGGTACAGAAATTACTTGTAAAACACAAAACCCAAACAAAAAAACATTCATTAAGTACAGTACTTTTATTTTTTAAACATATACTTAGGCCTGTAAAGTGTGCTTTTGGTTTTAACGTATAATAGAGCACTAAATGAATAAATAGATAAATAATAAAGGGTTTCGACTTAGCAGGGTTTGACCATCGCGGGACCTTTTTGAAATGCAACCACCGCGAGAGAGATTACTGTGGTTAGATTTGTTACATCAAGCCCTTTAAAGGGATTCTTAAATTGTTTTTTTTTTGCATTATATATATATATATATATATATATATATATATATATATATAAAATCTATTTATGTCATGGGTATAGCCCAATTATTTTCAGAGATAATGCATTTTTGAAGACAATCTTTGACTTACTGAGCTCTGACATCATGTCAAGCACACCAGCACCCTAGAAAGCTACACAAATGGTTTACAGGTTAACTAGTCCAAACGGTTTTGAGTGTTTTAAGCCAAGTTTTGGTATTTTTTCTGGAGAATGGCTAGGTGTTGTCCTGCAGGTTGTTGCAGCAATGGTACAAAAAACGGCAAACTGACAAAATGGGTCGAACTAGCAAAAATAATCCACAGAGAGCTAAAAATGGGAGGCTGGCTGACCGAAAACATGCAGTAAACAGTCGGTATAACTGCAAGCGACGACAGCAAAAAACACAAACCCAGCCGGGAGAAAAAACAATGAGCAAAGCAGGCTGGCCAGCTAGCCGACTGCTAACGGGGCTAACCTAGTCAAAAACTAAACTGGAAGCTTTCAGGCGCCCGCGTGCTAACGGGAGCTATCTGGACAATATTATATTAATTGCAAGACAATCGGTGAATAACACGAAAGGTAAAGCCACAATCACATACCTGAAATTAGGCAAAGTCAAAAAAGAAACGCACGCTGTACACAACCACAGGAAAACATAACCCGAGCAGCTTTTGAAAATAAAAGCACATGACATGGACAAAACATTCAGAAGTCCCCCAGCGACATGGTAAGCAAAGTTCTAATTACTCCAAGATGAAATGAGCGCCAAGCATTAGCTGATTAGTACAATCGCTGTCTGTTTTTTACGGGGCTCAGTTTGTTTTGCTTATCGTCGTCATCCGGTGACGTCACAGCTCTAAGGGATATGAGGTCAAACTGTCTACTTTAAAAATTATTTCTCGAGATCCATAGCACATGGAATATTTTGGAACATATTTGTACGATTGTGGGGAGGAACACTACACATTCTGTACCTAGTTGAAAAAAAGGGTCTTTTATAATCCCTTTGAGGACAGCCATTACGCTTATGTGTCCTTCCGTGAAAATGAGTTTGACACCACCGCTTTAAGATTACCAATGACATCAGGGCAGTTGTTCTTAAGTTCACTTCTTCCTAGCGACTGCAAGCTGCACGGTGCATTAGTCATACAACAACGACTTCAAGTGGCGGTCAGGTGGTCAATAGCGCCAAGAGAAGTCACGACTGTTCCCCAACATGACGAATGTATTCTTGAGCACAGCTTGACTTGTCACTCTATTTTTAAAGTGTCAGGTCTCCTTGAAAGCTGGCTATGCACACATATGTTCAAAAACGCGGCGCACGCTTGACACGCTCATCCTTCTTTGCAACAGAGGACAAATTCATGGGACGGATGGCGTATAGCACAATCGAGCGGAGATTTTTTTGCAATTGCATGACCCCTTGGCCTGGAAAGTCCATCACCTCGACTGAATGTGGAAAAGAACTTTACAAGTAGATCTGCAAAAATTAGTCGACGCTGTCGACCAAAATTTATAACAAAAATGGTCAATGGACAATAAATGTAATTGTCGAAAATGTCATTGTCAACTACTGTTGCCAAACACTTAAAGAGCACATCGGACAGGCAAACCAAAACTGAATGACTCGCCACAATAAGATTCAAGTAACCTTTAAGCAAATACAGTTTTATACCTCTATATTTGGCTATAAAAGAGAGTTTGTTGGTTATGTTAGACTGTGCCCGACACATTTGAAATGAAACCCATGCAGACTAAAGAACAAACCTTAGTTTTTAAAACGTTAAAATGGCAAAAATGTTTTTCATTTATAATTTTTTGCCTGTTCCTAAAAAATTGAGAGGTTTATTTAAGGATCTATTGACCGACCAATAGGCCTAATTAGTTTTAGTACAGGGCAGCACAGCAGTGGTTAGCGCGTGTGCGACACAGTTCTCAGGTCATGAGATCGAATCTTCTTGTTTGAAGTTTGCATGTTCTTCGCATGCTTGCGTGGGTTTCCTCCGGGCACTCCGGTTTTCTCCCACATGCATGTCAGGTTAATTGGCCGGTCCAAATTGTCCCTAGTTGTGAATGAACGAGTGAATTGTCTGTCTCTGTGTGCCCTGCGACTAACAGGCTACTAGTTCAGGATGTCCCCCGCCCACTGCCCTAAAATAACTGGGATGGGCTCCAGCACCCCCGCGACCCTAGTGAGGATAAGCGGGGCAGATAATGGATGTAATGGATGGATCGTTTCAATAGTTGTTGATTACAGTTGCAGCCCTAGACGGATGGCAGGTAGCACAATCAAGCTTCAATTTCTTTGCAATTCGATGACCCATTGGCCTGGAAGCATCCATCACCTCGACCCACTGAGCGTAGAAAAAAGACTTCACATTGCTTAACAAGTGCCACGAGATAAAAAAGGAGAAAAAGACAACCGTGTATTTTTTCTAACAATGTTCATCCTCCCACAGCACACTCAGCAGTCGACAGTGTGGGTGGCCGGACACTCGCTGCTCGTGGAGTCCAGTTTCACTTGCAGGCCGAGAGCACGCACGATGCCTAGTTATCAAAAGGAACTGTTGAGTCTGGACAGCGCTATGAAACCCAGCTTCAAATAAACCAGAGAGTAAAATAAACCTATGACGTTTTTCAGCATTGATTTGACGTTTATACTAAAACAAAGAAAAATAAGGTAATACAAGTGCTACACCACACTATCCTGGCTTCATCTCAAATCTTATATAGTTACTTAAAGAGACTAATACTTAACACGCAGTAGAAGCAAAAAAGCCCAAATGCACTGAATATTTTGCGCTGTTTTAAGATCTCTAAAGGTTGGGACTAGGAGTGGATGATAATCAAATTACTTTAAAAAAATAATATCCAAATCTGAATCTATATTTTATCAACTCTGTCTTTTAAACTTTCCTACTTATATGCCAAATTGACACTTTTTATTCATATCATGTTGAACTGAAAGGAAAATACTGTTAAAGGGAAACTGCAATATTTCACAAATAGATGTCGCTGTATTATGTAGTAAATGTAATGCAACCAAAACTGAGTCCTAAAAAGCACGAGGAAAATAAACTATGGAGACTAGGGCTGCATGATTAACCCAAATCGAATAAATATCGCGATGTGACGTAGTGCGATAGTGTAGCCGCAAAACGTTGCGTTTTTTTCAATGATTCAGAGTTCCAGTTTGCTATTTGAGTTTTTTGCCAACGAGTAATAAAAAATTTTGTGGTTCAACAGCACCGGACAATCAGAAGCAGGTTTCAACGGCATCAACCAATAAAGACGAGGCAAAGTTTGCAAGACGTGTGTGCTAGACTTTGACAGGCTGGTGTAAGCTACCAATCAGACTTTGCACAAATTGCCATCAAAACAAACGCCTTATTTCTAGCATTAGTGGCTTGTTGCATTGAAAATAAATTCATTAATTAAATCAGACTTTGAGAAGAGAAAGAAGCTGATCACCACCGGGTTTTGCCTGGATTTTTATCGCATCCGGGAATAACTGAGGCGGCATCAGAAGGATAGGCTAACAACTCTTAAGCCACCACTGCCGAACGTGGCTGGTCACCAACGCCAGATCCATTACCCAAGAAACAGACGACTACTCAAGAAAACCGCTACATTTGTTACTCTTGAATTTTAATCATCACGAGAACCTTGCAGAAGTCTATGTTACCTGACGCTAGCGTGTAGCTAGCTAGCCTCTCTAAATCGCTTTCTTAAACTGGAAGGGGCAGTCCTCCAATTTCGTTGTACTTTCGTACAATGACAATAAAGACTATTTATTCAACTGCAATTCAGTTTTTTGTAGATCTATCGTTATTTTGTTATAGTGGTATTCTCTCAGTCTCTAAGGACGTCATCTGAAGGTAAGTTCGCATGTCACTATGTTTAAGTTCTCCCCAAAAACAAAACAAGCACAGGATTGCACTTTTCTTGTAAAATCAAAAATCAAATCGAAATTGCAATACAAGTCTGAAAAATCGCAATTGGGTTTTATTTTCCAAAATCGCAAAGCCCATATGGAGACCCAAACTAACCAAATTGTACTATTTTTCTTCTCGTTTCTTTGCACAGCCTTTCACAAGATCTTAAAATTTTGGGGTTACCCTTAGGAGCAAGATATGACCATGGTGGGTGTCAATGAGGAACCGGTTAGCTTGCTATGTTTGGAAATATCGGCAGCGGATAGCAGGAACCAAATAAATTAAGCCAGAACGTCACGCTGATAAGATGCTTGATGTTTTTTCAGCGAAAACGTGCCAAACAAAGGCAAAGATTTAGCATGGAGGGAGATTACATGTTAACACTTTCGAGCAATCATTGTTTTGTCCCCACCAATATTACTAGATTACTTAACAACAACAAAATGATCGGTCATCAAAGCAGCGCAGAAAGGGTTGAATCACGTCTTCTGCTAGAGCTCTGACACATAAAACAAATAAAAATTCAGCATGAAAACCTTTTTTTTTTAAGTTTGCAAATTTTTTGCTTAATGCATAAGACTCACCGACACATGCATTGAGGAAGAGCCAGTCCGTCCTCCTCATTCTGTTCTTTATCTGTTTGAGTTTTTTGTAATCCACTTCCAGCTCCTCTTTGCTCCCAACGCCGGCGCCTGATGCCACCTCGATCCTCTGAAAGTCCATGTTGAGCTCCGACTCAAGTTTGGAGGATGGGGGCGATCTCCTCTGGCTGCCGCTACAGCCCCCAACCAGACCAATCAACCCACCAACCACCTGCCCACCTGACCCACCTCCTATGTTGGCGTCTATGAACTTAGATGATGGCTGCTGGCGCTCGGGCTCAGACGCCAGTTGGATGGGTTCGGCCAGTGGGCTGTGACTGGGGCGCGGGTGGTCACATACGACGCACTTGGCCACCTTTGACCAGTTCTCATAAGTACAGGTGTTGCAGGTCCAGTGACGCGTGTTAGTGTTGAGCCGATTTCTGTCATTGTATTCCTCGCAAGGGTCTGTGGCTATGGAGGAAGGTGCTGGGTGGTACCCAGATCCCGAGGTCTGCGGCGATTCAGTGGGGCTCCGCAATTGCCTTTGATGGCCGGCGTGCTGTCGCGCATGTTGCCTGTGGCACAGGCACTGAGTGCAGCGGATGGCTCGGGGCCAGTTCAGGTATGTGCACATGTGGCAGGACCACTTGCTGCTGGCCTCAGGGGCATCCTTCGGACGAACGCGAGGCCGGGCACTGGAGTCGGGGCAGATAAGCAAGGAGGAACTCCCTTGGGTGGGGCTGTTACCCAAGCCGGAGGGGTCGAGGGCTGGAGCGCTCTTGAAGGGCTCTTCGGTAATGATGGCCCCGGCACTGGGCCTCTGTGCGCGGCACATGGTGCACTTGATGGCTGACGGCCAGTTCTCGTAGGTGCAGTATTCGCAAGCCCACTTGCCAACCAGCTCGCTCATCGTCGCGCCCGAGCCAGAGGCTCGCTGCTGTTCAGGTGGATTCACAGCTCGGCGGTTCCACGCAGGATGTTACTACATTGACAACAAAAAACAATGGCATCTTTCACAAGAGATGTTTGATACAGATATTGCACATTGCATGTTCTATAACATGTTATATAACAGTCTTTCAAGTGCAAATGATGATTTTCATGCGTAAGGCTGTTGGAGTACAGCGCCATTTACGGTCAAGGAGGATTTGACTTTAGAAGTTTCTTCCCCTTATTTTCATTATCAGTTGCTTGTGTCCGCTCTCTACATAGGGATGATACCTTAAAACAGGGGTTGGCAACCCAAAGTTTATATATATATATATATATATATATATATATATAATCTCCAACATATGTTTGGAGATGCAAAAAATTAAAAGCTTTATATAAGCCTTTTAAGGAAGGCAACACATACTGTGTGTATATATATTATATAATTTGTACATCTATATTCATAGTAAAACAATAATGTTTGTGTCATGTTTTTACTACAGAAAGCACATCATATTTAATTACCATTTTTTTTTTAAAGTGCCAGGGAGCCACTAGGGATTAGAAGTAAGATCTTAAGCCTGAGCCTGAGCTGACCTAAATTTTAGTCCAAGTTGGGCATGTCAATCATTACGTTCGGGTTGCGCCAGGCTCCTCTTTCGTTGCCCTTTTTTTTCATCCACCAGTCAATGTTCATCTTTGTCTCTCGTTCTCTCGCTCTAAAGTGCCACACTAGATTCTTGAGGACAAACTGCTGCTGTAGTTTATGGCACAATTTTAAAACCTTCAAAATGACAGACGGCCTTAATATTTTCCCGACAACGATTAAAAAAATCGGTAAATTGATGGAAAATTGACGTTTAATGTAACCTCTGCAGACAAATGTTTTTACAGTCTTGTTTAACTTTGATTCTGAATGGGGCGGCAGTAGTTTAGGAGGTAGAGCGCTCGTCTTGGGATCAAGGGATTCCAGTTCGAATCCCGGCTCGTCCGTGTTACATGTCAAAGTGTCCTTGGGTAAGACACTGAACCCCTAATATCCCCAATAAGCAGGTTAGCGTCTTACATGGCTGCAATACAAGGCCGCTATTGGGAAATGTGAAGCACATTATAAAGCGCTTTGGGAAGTCATTGACTTGAGAAGCGCTATATAAATGCAGATTATTTCATTTCATGATTCAATAACAAAAGACAGTCTTTAATTTGTCATCATTTATCACCTCTTCTCTTTCAGAGTCGTCACAAATAAAATGTGAAATTTGGGGTTTGCTTTGGGCTCGGTCCTGCAAATCAGGTTAATTGGTCAGGCTCAGGCTGGGTTAGGCTCTAATACCTGTGGGCCTGGGTCGAGTAGGATTTTTAGGCCCTAAATTACCTCTACTAAGGAGCGCCAAAGAGTCGCATGCGTCTCCAGAGCTGCCTCTAGCTGACTGCTGCCTTAAACCAAGAGTGTGCAGTTGACGGCCCAGGGGGCCAATTGTGGCTGAACAAACATTTTTCAGGAGCCAACAGCAGAAACTAAAAAGTATACTTATTTAACAAAGGAGGTAGTGTGTAGCCTATTTTTATTGTGCACATATGCAAAATATTTACTTGTATACAATATTTATTTCAAACTAATAACATTAGGCTAAAAAAAAATCTGCAGCGGATCAAGGTTCAAATTGTAAACATAATCACATGAACGATTCCCAAATAACTGCCTTAAAATATCGACTGCTAAACTCAGCTAAAGGAAAACGATTCCCTTTAAAGAAAATATTTTTAAGCGTCAGAAACTGAAGTAGTCATTTGGATTTACAGTAAATTATTGTTTGTGAGCCTTTATACAGTTTGCATGTGTTTCCTTAAGAAATTTCCTTCAAAAAATGCCTATACTGTACTGGAAATGTACAATTGATTTTATCACAGTGACTGTGAGTGAACAGTCAGCTGTGGGCATAATCTACATCAAACAGATTATCGAGAGGAGAGTAAGAGCAGAGTCTGAGCACATCCGGGATGGGGCATTACGTCACAGAAAGAGGCCCGATTCTGCTGCCCGGTTTGTATGTCAGAGGGGGCATTAAGTAAATAAAACACGGTCTACATTTAGAGAAGGCAGCATTTGTGAGTTATCTTGCAGAGTCAGTTATTAAAAAGATTCACATTATACAATGGGTTTGGCAAATAATAATTCATAATTCAATTGATTTACTTGATTTTGGATGCACATACAGACGGTCCCCTACTTACGAACATTAGACTTACGAAAAACGGTATATATGAACATTTTTTGGGGGAATTAGATTTTATATTGTGTGCACCTTTTTCCGAGTACAGGGCATTACTGTGGTGCTTCATTCCGCCGCTACTGTCGTGTGAGAGGTCACCCAGCATCCACTCCAAAGAAATACGCTTCCTGTGTGAACATTCTATACTGTATCTCCAGCGCGCTAAGAATTTTGACATTTTTATTGTCTGATTATCTCGTGCATCCATTCAATATGGTCGGTGTAAAGTGTAAAGAGGAGGCGAGCCATTTCATTTGAAATGAAAGTTGAATATGGAAGCTTGATGCTGTTGAGAAAATGATTGAATCGCTTTTTTTCGGCCACTTTTTACCACGGAGGAGGAAGTCGCCTAACTGTTGAAGCTCATCTTCCAAAAGTAAGCTAAATTTAACTTTATCTTTATAGAGCATATTATTTTATAAAATATTTATTTTTAGGACAAAACCATAAAGGTTACTTATACAAGCCTTAAACATACCTATATAAACCTTAAACATACAAAAAATATCACTGAAGCAACTTACAAACGATCGCCTGGTACTTATCTTGTTCGTAAGTAGGGCAGCGTCTCTAGTTAACTCTATTGTGATAGGATTAAACGTGGGCCTAGTTTTGGCATGGAAGGAGGGGACCTGTTTCCCGACCAATATTATGTGATCAGTTAAAACAGCTAAAAACCGACACCCTTAGGAGAAAATGCTTTGTTATTTAACGGGAGGTAAACTCTACAAAACTGAATATAAAGGTGAGTACATTTACTGTAAAAGGCTGTCTTCAACTCGAGTTTTGGATTTTCAGCTGTAAAGTTTTGACGTCAGCGTTAAAGCCACAATGATAGATAGATAGATACTTTATTCATCCCTGCAGTGAAATTCACATTTACAGGAGCATCCCTTCGCTGTGAACAATACAATAATGAGCAAAAGGAATACAATATACAAATACCCAATCTGACGTGCTAATACCCACTGTAGCGTGTTGTATAGAATATTTAAATAGTGCTACATAAAATACACACTGCAATAAAATTACGGTAATATGGAATGTAGGGGGTGTGGTTTAATATGGGCCTTTACTCCGCAGGGTGGAGTTAAAGAGCCTCATGGCATGAAGAAGAAAATATTTCTTCAGTCTGTCCGTGGTACAAGACAGTGGGAGCAGTCTGTCGCTGAAGCAGCTCTTCTGTCTGGATATAATGCTGTGTAGTGGATGTGATGAATTGTCCATGATTGACCGCAGCTTTTTCAGTGCCCGTCTCTCGGCTACTGTTGTCAGGCTGTCGAGCTCTGTGCCCACAACAGAGCTCAATTTCCTCGCCAGTTTATTGAGACGAATGTGTCCATTTAAAAGCTCTAGGGTGTGTATATATATTATACATACATAATATTTTTGTTAATTTCTCATCTGCAGTTCTTACCTTTTATATTGAACTACTATTGTTTTAGTTTTACTTTAAAATAAAAATATAAAAATAGCTAAACTGTTTTATTTTAATGCCAAACATCAGTTCTGTTGAAAATGAGAGTACAGCATGCAGTGGGGGCTCTTGTATAATCTGCTTTACGGGGTACCAGTATTGCATGTTAATCTCCTCTAATGCACATCTGCACAATATAAAAAGGAACGCCTGGTGCACGCTGGATTTATAAGCACACGGTGCAGTTGTTCTCTTTGCTGAAGTATTTGATGCCACACAACCTAGCAATGCTCATTATAACAATCCAGGGTGGAAACCCAACACCGACCATAAACACATTGAGGAAAAGTAAATTTATAGACACAGGGCCAAAGTGGCCTACAGTATCACAGAGAAGGCTGGTAACAAGAGACAGGGGGCAAATGAAAGCAGACACCAGCAAGGAAGACGCGTGACTGCCTAAACACTCGAGCAGGGCTCGGGAACCTTTTTTGACTCATGAAAGCAAAATATTTTCATTGTTTCGGGGTTTTTTTTATGCGATCTACACCATACACCCGACGCAGAACTGTTGTCAACTTTGGGCGGACGAAAACAAAACTACCAAACCCGCTTTTCAGACAAAAGCTTATTCTTAAGCACATTTTATTTCACTGTGTGACATTTGATGATTTGATCAAATTTATGAAGTAATAATAATGCCAGAGCCTGTGACCCATATCAACAAATATAGGCGCATTGCATGTGAATTTCTCGCTCTGGTTTCAACTCCAGGTAACACCACTTAGAAATAAACAGAAACATTACAAAAAGAATCCTTAAAAAATCCATTTTCATTTGAGCATCCAATTATTTAGTGTAGACCCAATACAACATCAACAGGATCTGGTGACTTCGTCCAATATGGCCGACTGTTTACGTATGGGGATGCGCGAGTCGCCACGCAAAAACTATCAATAAAGGATTCTTTAGAGTTGTACAGTGAAAACAGGGTGTGTTGGTGTAACACTGTGAGTGTAAACTGTAGTTGAAACTTTGCCGTAGAGTGGTACTTCTGCTTACAAATGTCTACATATGAAAGTTTCATGTTACGATGTACCATCCATCCATTATCTGCACCACTTATCCTCAGTAGGGTTGCGGGGGTGCTGGAGCCCATCCTAGCCATCTTCGGGCAGTGGAAACCCTGAACTGGTTGCCAGCCAGTCGCAGGGCACACAGAGATAGACAACTCGCTCGCTCATTCACACCTTAGGACAATTTGGAACGGCCAATTAACCTGACATGCATGTTTTTGGAATGTGGGAGGAAACCAAAGCAAGCACGGGGAGAACATGCAATCTCCACACAGGAAGGTTTGATCTTACGACCTCAGAACTGTGCCACACACGCGCTAACCAGTGCACCGCCGTGCTGCCCTACGAAGTACCTGAATGGGAAAATATTGCTTGGAACAGATTAGCACATTTACGTTCAAAATGTGACTCTACTTACCAAGTTTTCAGGTTACGAAGCAACTCCCAGAATAAATTTAATTCGTAAGTAGAGGTATTTTGCTTCCTGTGTTGCTTTATCTACGCATACACCGGAATTGCAAAGTCGTGAAGAAGATCACTACGGCCCTTATTCTGTCTTCGAGCAATATGTGCTCATGAAAAGAGCCATATCTGGGTCGCGAGCCAGCCGTTTACAACTCCTCACTAAACCCTCACACTGAAATTTAGAAAGCAAACAGGCCAAACCTACAGAGAGTACTACACAGGACAGAACATTGTTGGCTGCACTTGGCCCAGTCTGGAGATCATTGCCGATTTCAAATACCGCAGCAGAGACATCAACATTATAAAAGATTGTTCACACCCCGGCCACCACCTCTTTGAGGTTTTGGGGCTCAGGAAGAAGAGTGGTTGTCTTTGGGACCAAATAGCAGGTTCAATTCCAGGCTCATCAGAGTTCAATGTCGAAGTGTCCTTGGGCAAGACACTGAACCCCTAATGCCTCCGATATGCAGGAATGAGAGTACGACTGACACTGCTATCGGTGTGTGAGTCTTTGTGTGAATGGGGTAAAGTGTGAAGTCTATTGTAAAGCGATTTGGAGGTCCTTACTGACTGGTAAAGTGCTATATAAATGCAGTCCGTTTATCATTTTGCCCTCTGCTAGGCGCTACTGGTCCCGTAAAACAATGACAGCTTCTCCATCGCTATCACCGCCCTAAAACAGCACGCAAAACTATGAAAATGTTTATCTTGCAACTTACTTGGGAATTTTTGTTGTTGCTGCTAATTATTATTGCACAACTTTACATTGCACTACTGTTACGATGCATTTTTCTTTCGTTGCACTATTACTATAACTTACGCCAGTCTCTAAGCACTACTATGAAAATAGACTTTTCTATCTATTCTGACAGTCTTATCTTTTTTGTCTCTCAGAGTATTTAATACATGCTTACCCTGGAGATCCACGTCTTATATCACTGCATTCATTGTTTCACAACGTTGATGCTATTGACAATGAAGACAATTTGATTCCATACAAATTTAAAAAAGATAAAGATAATCGACCACGCAAGCGCATTGCTTACATTTGGGTTGGGATGTTTGTTTACACGGTGAGAAATTCATCACATGAGCGCGACAAAACGCAACACGGGCGCCTTGATTTGGTTGGATTTTTTTCACACCCTGCAACAACAGCCTGACTCGCCCCACTTTTTTCCAAAGGTCCTCGTTTTACAGGTTCACAGGTGACGCAACGGATCGTTTCTTGCTTAAATGCAGATACAAAACACGCTTTGGCGTCAGACGACGCGTCAACAACTTCTCCGAACGACGAAAACATCGCGGTATTTGTGACCTTGCGTTACGAACTCCGCGAGATTTGACAGCCTGCCAGATAAGTAATTACAGAGCAAGCTAGCCACCCGCGCGCTGCTAACACGAATTGGATTATGTTTCGGGGCGATTCAAACACGAACGCCGTCGAGTAGAAGACGAAAAGCAGACACATACCTCGTTTCGCTGGGTTTGGAGTTTCCACTCCCCCCGCCGAAGCCTCTCAGGCTTCTCTCACGTAGCCGACACTAGCCGCATATTGACTTGACTGGATGGCGGAGGTCCATATAAGTCACAGGGTGAGAGCCTCCACCCACTCTCTCGAGCCCTGTCCCTCCTTGGTTGTTCTTGTCGGACTCCTCAAATCATTTTTATCCCGTTTGGCCGAAGAGTAACGATTTTAACTGCGGCGCAGTCGAATGGAGGAAGCGAGCGAGGCAATGGCTAAAAACACACTAGAGCAGAGAAGTATGGAAGCCCTCAGCGGGCCGTGTTACACAGCGGAGGAGGCAGAACCGGGGATTTACTACCTGAATCTGCCACGCGTTGTGATTGGCCAATATCCGCGCATCCTTTCACAGGGGCCAATCAGAACGGACATACCTCATTGTTCTTGTTAAAGGCATACGTCAGAGCAAAACAGAACACTTCAATGTCATCGTGAATAACAACAAACGGTTGTGTTTTGATTTTTTTTTCTTTATTGTGTGACTATTTCATTTAACAGATAAATCAGTAGTAGTAAATTGTAATGAAAGTATTTATATTTGTTGTTGCGGAGATGTAATTAACCACGTGGTATGAGCTCCAGAGGGATGATGTCATCGTGAAAATACTGCAAGCAGTCTGCAGTAATGTATGTATGACAGATTCTGTGTCGGTTCGACGCGCAAATATGATGTGATGTTTTATAAAATCTGGACACTGTACATCAGGGGTCTCCAACCTTTATGAAGCTGAGAGCTACATTTTGTTACTAATGCGTACAAATTTGAGATGCATTTCTAAAATAACAACTTGTCATGTTATCACTAGTGGTGGGCCGTCAGGACCTGCAAGGCCTTCTCTGCTGGCATAACAAATCTGAATCATGTGATGTTATAAATATTTTGTCCATAATTACTTAAATTATTCCAAGTTATCTGTCAGCTTCCTCTCCTGGCTTTCCCCCTGGTTCCACAGCTTCCAGATGTGCGCTTTCATATTTAAGCTTTTAACCCATCCCATTCTTGCCGTTATTTGTTGCAAGAGTCAATAATCTGCCTGGAGGCCTTCACAAAGACATCTGAAGGCCAGGAGGCATAACCTCTGTGTATAATAAAGCTGTTGGTTTAGCCAATCAGATTTTGAGTCTGTAGGAGGAGGCCGTAAGGAAACATCTGCGAGGAGGCGGTACTGCTCAAAAGTGATCACACCAACCATGGCTAACCTTGAGATGAGCTGCACAAGCAAATATATTGGTAAGATAAATAGAAACTGCAGAGAGTCTTGGGCTCCTAAACCTTAGTTTTCACTACTGGGCAACAAACCTAAACATCATTCAGTAATGTTTACAAAATGTGCAAATGACTCGATCTCCAATGGGGTTGAAGATGGAGGCAACTTCTACAAAGCCAATGTCACTTACCTACCTATACTGCACTCCACTATTTCAAATTCTCATTCAGATTCAGATTCAGATTCAGATCTACTTTATTGTCATTCTAGTACACGTGTATACAGAACGAAATGTCGATGGATCTGACTCCCACAGTTTCCCTCAGTGTCCTTCAGTGTACAGATATAAATAAAGCTGTATTGTGTTATTTACCATAGTGCCGATAGTGCAAGAAGAGACGCTAACCAGATGTGCAAGATGCATGCATCGTTTACAAAAAAACACTTGTATTAGAACTACACTTAAAATTTGAAACCAAGTTAGACATCACTTTGGTCTCCAGGCAATCCCTTTCTTTACACCAATAACATCAAACCCTAGCTTTCAACCATCCATAAATGACTATGCTTTCTCTTTCTGGTCAAATAGGGGTATCCACAATCTTACAAAGCTTTATATAGATAATGTGTTCGCAACTTTTGAGCAAATCATGGCCAAATTCAGCATACCTCACAATAACCTTTTAAGACTCCTAAAACTCTGCAATTTTGACCACCTGCTTCTCCACTCTTCCAGAAGAGACTGCATTAGACAAGTTCCTCGTTTCTCTCCCTCGCCGTAAAGGTAGTTATTTACGGCCAGATTTGCGTTCTGACTAAGACAAAAATCAGAACACTAGAAGCAAAGCCCGACCTGAACGTAATGATTTGTACATGGTTGTAACACAAAAAAAAACAGTATAGTACCAGTTGAGGTTTTTGGCCATTTTGTTTAAAAAAGAGAAAAATGTAAGGCAACATTGCATAATTTATATCTTAAACATACTACACCTAAATGCATTCTAAGGACATCGCAAACTCATCACTGGTGAGCCATTTTTAGAACAGGCAACGGGCTTCTGTGTTGCCCTTACAAGTAGGAGCAACCTGAAACAGCATAAACCCTTGGAATGTAAATGCAGAGCCAACCCAAGGCATCGGCGAACTAAGCGGCTGCTCAGGGCCCCACGACCACTAGGGGGCCCTAAGCAGTTAACTTATATAGTATATAAGTAACAATATAATGCAGGGGTAGGGAACCTATGGCTCGGGAGCCATATATGGCTCTTTTCATGAGTACATATGGCTTCGAAATGAAATGTAACTATTGCACATCTCTGCGGGGTTCCAAAGTCAAGAGATTTCATCCCTATTTTGGTCCATATAAAGTCGAAGCAAATTAATGCAGAAGTTCAATTAGAAACCATTTAAACTGATAAATAAAAACGCTGGCAGACGACTTTGATTGGGTGAGCAGTACAGGTGGGCGCATCCCTGCACACAGCGCAAGGCACTTCCTTCTCTCTCTCTCGCTCAGTGCAGTCTACACCGAAAGTGAATATGACGATATGCTTATAGTTTGCAGTAATTTGTGACATTTTTACAAAAGAACTTTGCATGCACATTGTTTTGAAACCGTGATTAAGGACAAATTTAACGGCAAAATTTAGCCTCAACACTCTTAACTGAAGGTGGAAGACAAATTTTAAATGGCACATTTACATTGATTTGGGACACAGGATTTGGCATTATTATCATTTCATACATTTGATTAAATCATCAAATGACACACAGTGAAATAAAATGTGCTGAACAATAAGCTTTTGTCTACAGAGAGTGTTTGGCAGTTTGTTGAATTTTGTCTGAAAATTTATGGTGTGGCTTTCTCAATTTCTTTTTGAAACATTTTTTGCTTTTATGGCTCTTTGGGTCAAAAAGGTTCCTGCCCCCTGATATAATGTATATAATACTTTTCGTGTGTTAATGACGATTACTCTACAACAAAAATACTTCTCCAGGAAAAACAAAACAAAACAAAATTGCAACAAAATAATTACAAAAATAAAGATCAAACGCAGTATTTAAAAACAGGGACTTTATATATTAGTTTGCTTTCATTCTGAAAAGAAAAAAAAATGTATAGAAATACTACAAAAATACTATGACAGAAATATTATAGTACAAAATACTACTACAGAAATATTACCCCAGAAATACAACAAAAATATAACCAGAGTAATATTACAAAAATACTAAAGAAACATGCCAAAGTACTACTATGGAAATACTACAAACATTGCACAGGAGTACTACTAAAATACTGCTTTGGAAAAACTTCAAAAACACTACTACATAAAACTATAATACTAAACACTACTATATCACTGCAGAAGCACTACTTCTAAAGTATTAGAACACAAATACTGTGAAAATACAACTACAGCAATTCTAAAAAAATATAATGAAAATATGACAAAAGTACTACAAAAATAAAACCACAGTTATTCTGTATTACAAACATACTACAGATATACAAAATACATTCTATTATATAAATACTACAAAAATACTACAAGCATTAATACAGTACTACTGAAAAAAAACCTACAGAACTTTAACAAAAACCTGACACCAGAAATACTAAAAGGAATACAAAAAATGTTTTTGACGGTAATACTTCAAAACGAAATATCAAATTAAGGGCTTAAAACAGGGACTTAGTGTATTATTTTCCTTTAATTGTGGTCGTTTCAAACCCAATTTGATACGACTAATTTTTTTTAAAAAGAAATGTAACATGTAAAAGTATGCATAATATTTATTCATAAAGGAGAATGTTTTGATAGGTCTCCAAGATTTGCCCCGTGGCCAAATTTCTGATCTCGATGTGGTCCCTGACAATTTTAAGTTGTCCACACCTGGAGTAGAACAGAGAAAGAGTTATATAGCAGGTATGCAAATGATCAAGTAAATTGAGGCCCCTAAATATAATTTTGTTTTGGGCCCCATGAAGGGTCAGCCCTGTGTAAATGCTGCAAAAGTAAACAAAATCTATTAAGAATCTGAGAAACAAAAGCAAAACTGACACATTCCACTTACTCATATTTCTCTTTATTTACCCCTATAATGTAAGACGACCCAGTGCTCTTTCCATCATTCCATTTGTGTAATTCCCCAGTCCACAAATCTAGATAAAAGTGTTGTGATTCAGGGAGGAGGTGTAAAGATGTCCCCTTCAACATAGGAAAGGTACATTGAGTACCCAGTGCAGTTATGAGTACATGAGTATTTGTATAATGTTACAAATCTGAGCACTGTTGTGTCATCAAGTTGATGTTATGCAAGGTGCAATAGAAAATAAAATGGAACCTTTATAGCCAAACAGTCTGAAAAGTGATACAATGTGCGAAAATATTTTTGGTTCATGCGTAGATTTCAACTATGACCAAAGGTTGAACTGGGGTTGTGTGACACCTATTATCTGTATATGCTCAAAAAGACTATTGTGCCTTTAGCCTAATCATTTTACATCTAACGAGTTTTTGAATCTCTCTACGATGTTTGAATAACCCAATGCTAAATTAAATATGATCGTAAAAGGTCAACTCAAATATGGAAACTACTATAAGGATATACTAGCAAGTGATTAATACCTTTGTAGCATCTACTAAACATCCAGTCAAGAGTGCGACCTAAATTAGGTTGGGATTATTTAGTTTGGGGGTTGCTGAAATCAGAACATTTTGGAAGTCAGCCAGCATCCATAAAACATTTGATAGATTAAATGAGATTCAACTGTCAACATAAATCCCACCAATCATCTAAGATTTTTTTTCCAGAGCCCAACTCGTGCTCCAAAGTCGACTAAATGCTAGAGACCCCCTCCTCTTGCCTACGGTACATTCAATATGTAATTTGGTTTCTCATCATATGCTCCAGTTCTTCGGGCGTACGGCGGATGTCACATATTTGCACATAATGGGATTGCCATGATGAAGTCAACATTAAAATAAACATTGCCAGTTACTGATTGGTGGAACACCCAAAAATTGCTTTGCAGCGCTAGAAGCTGGTTTAGTATACACCAGAACTGGAATGAGTACCTCCTGCTTGTGACTGAATTAAAACCCCTGCAATGAAATTAAACAGTGTTATTAAAATGCTTAATTTAAACCACACAAAGTTGGTGGTGACTATTTTATCAGTAGCAGAATGCAGAATCGAGTGATAGAGTAAATATGTTAGGCAAAAAAAGTTTTCCTTTAAATTTGATATCAATTATTGATGGACTTTTATAAGCAATCAGTTTAAATAGCTTTTTGATTTTGTAGTTTTGATTTAGCTGGGTTCATTCTTCATTTGCCCCGCAATCCACATAATAGATGGATGTTCCTTATTTGTTTAAAATTATGACTGTTCCAAAAGTTTAAAAAAAATTGTAAATTTTATTTTTGGGGTATATCCAACCGTACTCTGCAATCTATTTTTATGTGCCTGACATATGCCAATGTTCTATTTTATGCATCTCACAATTACTAAACAGGTTTCAAGTGGCTTTGTGGTTAAGATTCCTGTTTTTTTTTTCCAACAAAGGCAGCAAACATAGGCACCACAGTACTCACTCACACAAGTGCTTGGTGGAAGGGTAGGGCCAGTTATTTAGTAGGTGAACACCACCAAAGCTAGAAGTCAGGTATTAAATTTCCTGCGCCATAAATGTTGAGCAAAGTTGTTAAGTCACGCACTGCAAAAGGTTATGGAACCTTCCTTTAATACAGAAGAAGTAAGCGAAAAGCAAATATAAGTCAATGGTCAGTATTATTAAGAAGGAAGGAGCAGAGAAAAAGAGATAGCAGCCAGGTTGTTGTTTTAAGTTCAGTGTTGCAGCAGTAAAAGGGAACTTCTGAAGTAAGCATCCAGTTAGTAAAGCTACAGTACATTGTTCACATGAGCTCTGTGAAGCCCCTTACAAGAGCTGAGCAGATTGGTCAGACAGAGGACACAAGTAAATGGACAAAACCTCATTGGTATAGCACAAAGAAAATAGTACATTTATCTCGTGTTAAGTGCAGTGACACACGATGCAGTTTCAGTGTTTTCTGTTGACATTCGTGTCTCATCAATCACACCAAAATAATATATTTATACATAAAGCAACCACTAGTGGCTGATTTAGTTGTCAATTACGTAAATGATTCACTTTTTTTGTACTGAATAAAGAACAATTTATTACATACAAATCCCAAATCAAATAGTGCACGTGAAAGAGATTCCAGTCTTGAAAATAGTCTGAAAGCTGATTAAGCTCCCCCTTGCTTTCTTTGAGAGGTTGTTGTTAAAAGAAGGCAATAAATAGTGCAAAAGTGATGCAAGAGTGTGTTAGTGTAATGTGAACAGAGAGGGAAGTAAGACCTGCATTTTTTGGACGCACTGGTTAGCAGAAATAACATCCTCCTTGTGTGGATTACCCCAAACGCCAGACAAGTTCCCAATTAAGTTCCCAGACAGCACCCATTCAAAAATAATAATAAGCATACAAGGAGAACTAAAGAGCCCCCTCCCAGTGAGCAAAGTTTCCCCTTAAAATGGAGATAAGACAACAAAAAAAGACATAACGGGATGCCAGATGCACATGCCATTCACTTTGAAGACTGGCACCTTTTTTATGATTGCTTGAGAAGGTGCGTTGGTATCCCAAAACACACCTAACGTCGCGTTTCTATGAGGCTTGCGAGCCGTGAGCGTCCCCGTCGGGGTCCAGGGTGGACGGTCGACTTCGAGGTAAAATGCTGACAGGGGTCACAGGGACGCGGGGGGTTTCGCTCACCAGGTTCTCATATTCGCTACTGTCCTCGTCTTCCTCGTCAAACTCCTGTCCTGCCGCTTGTCTGTCTAATGAGTCCGAGCTTGACCCGTCGCCATTACCGAGGTATGGTGAACTGGGCACGCTGATGGGATTAGAGGAGGCAGAGGCAGTCCCAGGTCCTGGTGTAGGGTGTCCAGGCGATCCTACTGCTTGGGGCCGGGGGAGCAGAGCTGCACTGGTGGTGGTTGTGGAAGAAGACGAGAGCAGAGAGTCAACTTGGGACTGAATGTCTGCATATGAAGGCGGGTTGGGGGAGATGCTGGGCCGCTCGGGTGCAGATGGTGTGTGGAAGGATATCCTAGATAGAAAAGATGTCTCGGAGGGTTCCGTATTCTCTTCTGGAGTGGAGTGTGTGTTCTGTGCCTCACGTAGCTCTGTTAAGTACGGAGACAATGTCAGCAAAGTATTCATGTTTTATTGCCCTGACTAGCATCCAGTGTTGGCACTAACGTGTTACAAAGGAACGTGTTCCGGAACAAAATTACAGTATCATCCAGACTAACATGCAGCTGAACTCCCGTGTTTGGCCAAAAATGTGAAAGGCTTGAGGAGTCATTGCTGTCATGCACTTTCTGGACACATTTTCACATAATACCTATGTTTTTTCTTTACTAATGTTCACTATTTTTTTATGTATTCTGGTGCACCTTAAAGTGCTTAAAATACTGTATTTTTCTTGGTAATGAGTAATGTAACACATTAAGAATTTTGTAACCTAACTGTCGTAACAAAGAGTTGCGTTAATCCACTAGTCATTAAAAGCTGAACATGAATGTAACGTCCTCTGATTGTTAACCATTTGTCCTTTCCTCACAATGAAACATACAACTCCCAATCAGCCAGCAACATTTAGAAGGGTGGGCATGATTATATCCAAGTAGAAATGACAACTGTACACAGATAATGTGGCACTTTCTCAAGCACAGAGCACGAGGTAGCTGATTTTCTCTCGACTGATATTCTCCCTACCACTAATACCTGCGTCTAAGCCGTATTTACAACTATTAAATACTGAAATCAAGGTGTCAGTTTATATCCAAATTCAATGCGGTGAGCGTAAACAAAGTTTACGGTAGAAGTGTGCCAAATTCTGGTCTTTTTGCAATACACCATGTCTGGAGAAATAAAGAAGGAAATGGTGGAGTGGTTTGAAGCCCGGAGAATAAATGGCTATGTTTTTGTGAGATAATAATGGAATTACTTCGTAAATGAAGTAACTGGAAAGTGTACCCGTTTTTCAATAATGCACCCAACACTGCTAGCTAGTATCCGCCTCAGTGCCAAAACTATATTGGTGTAGTATTTCTGAAACTCATCGATTTTATGTCTTAACACGATTAAAAGTCTGAGAAGGCGTAATCATAGATCAGAGTTTGTGGCCCAGTTGTTTTCAATAATACAGTTAATAAGTAGCCTTTTCTTCCCTATTTATAATTTATTTATGACAATTTGTTCATTTTTGGTAAAAATCCAACTACGAGATGCCTGCTCACTATATTATTGGCAATTGGTCAAGCGAAAACAACCAATTTCAGCACCACCAATTTTTGTTGAAAATAATTGGTCATTTGTTTTCTGCAATCTTGCTTTTTACCAATATATTAAGTTCAAACAAATTGGAGGAAAATAAGTGATGTAAGTTTTAAAACGTGTGCCAGAAATTCTTGCATAAGTATTCAAAATCAAGGACCCCATTTCTGCATTGAATGGTGGTTAACATCAATCATTTTCTGCCCATTTTTACTGATTTATTACCAGTCGAATATGTTTACTACCCTAAACATTAATCCACTGAGGATCGTTTACATTTTATACTGCCAAGAAAAATCATGATTGCTTGATAATTTGTTCAAATTCTTTTGTGGCATCAAAAAAGAAACTAACACAATTTCTTGATATGACGGACAACTTTGCTCATTTTATTTCTATTTGATCGTTACTGTTTATTTTAAATCTTATTCAAGTCCTTTTACTACCTTAAAAAATACAATTTTATAATTTTAATATACCGTAACCTAATTATTGAACTCAGCTAAACTTCATTCTACCAGCAATATCAGATTCAGTTGCTCATATGACATCATTTTTCCAATACATTTGCTCCCTCTGTTTTGTTTATTAATAGGGGTGGGTATTAATTTGACTACATTTTTTACTTAACAAAAACTGTGATTTTTTTATTTTTTTTATGAAGTTATCTAGTTACAATATAAGTCTGGTTCTGAACTTTGACATAATGAGATACAATGTCAAAATAAGCCATGTAGCAGTTATGTCAAATGGTCTTGTTTTTATGGTGTTAGAATGACTCTGCCTATGTGGTCACATCTCTCTAATCATTTTGCCAAGAGTGAAAGGCTTTTTGAGCTAGGTCAGGTCGACTGGTTCTTTAAATAATGTACCATGCTGCTTTTGGAGGGTACTTTCAGTTCGCCTATGACTGTATAGTGGCTGCTTTCAGCAAAACATCTTAGGTAAAAATCTACCATGTTGCATCACTCTTGTTGCTCACCATTGATGGATATAAAATAGTTTAACCCTTTAAAAGGACGACACCTGTTGCACTACTTATTTCCCCCCAAAATAAAACGGTACTTACTTCTCTCTTCTTCCGCAACCTTGAATTTCCTGAAGTCAATTTGTTCTTTTAGCTTTTTCACATCATCTTGAATTTTCTCCTTCACTCTTTCACTTTTCTCGACCTCCCCGCACACTGCCTTTAAAAAAAGATGATAGAGAAAAATGAGTAAATACCGTAAATACTATTTTTTGGGTTGAAAGGTTCTGGAAGCGTCCTCACTTGAACTTTATCTTGCAGCGCACTGTACACTTGATAGATGGTCCGAATATCCTTCATCACGCCATCTTTGTCGAAGAATTCTGCCCTGCAGACAATATTCATATCATCGCAGATTATACACATTCAATTCTTAGAAAGAAATCTGGAGCAGTCTGGTTAAGATTACTGCAGTTACATTTTTGTTGTAATCAAAGTGAGACACATTCTACGGTCCATTAGTCACAGTCAGTTCAGAGGAAATCTTTTAGAAATGGGCAGCCGGCAGGAGTTATTAGCTGCACCAAATCGATGCTTGTTTGTAATGTGCGCCCTCGGGTACAGCCGTCAGCTCATGCAATAATTTGTCATGCTGCTGTTTTGGAAATTAATCAGTGATGGGCCGGTGGCTGAGTGCAAATTAGTAAATGTCTTGCACTAGCATGTGCCCTAGTGAAAGTTATGCACACACAGATGTTGCAGGGCCAACAGTCACACTGAAAGCAGCACCCATTTGTGTTAGGAGTGCAAATATTACCCGTGTTCTTTGATGACCTTGGCGTAATTGAGCGAGGTGTTGGGCACAGAGGCGACCTTGTACTCCTGCTGGCTGGTATTGCCAAGGTTGGGGATGCTGAGAGTGGTTCTCTGGTTGTACCTACTGAGAGCAGATAAATGCTTAGCACCCATAGGTTTGAATATCTAAAAAAAAATCTTGAGTGTACAAACTTTTTAGTAGAAAATTATGGTTTTGGTAATCAATTTTATTTACATTTTCCTATTACACCATACCAATATCTCATCATAAATGAGTTGTTAAAATGTATCCAAACCACACCTAGACAATAGAGAATATGTATACCTGTCCATTTATCAATTAACCCATGGATTTTAAAGTACCTGTGGTTTGTAGCAAACAGAAAAAGATGGCAAATTAAAAACATAATAAACAAGCGATCATTAAGAAAATATTATGAGCTACAGCAAACAAATACACTATATAACCTCTACATCAATTGTCAGACAGAGGTAAAAAAAAGTGCATGTGATATAATCGCCACTTAAGTTTGGCACCTTCATTAAACGCAGTGTTAAATAGGCAAATAAATCTTCATCTCATGAGTGACACATGAGTCAGGGGTCAGCAATAAATGATTGGTGAAAAATTAATGCCATTAATTGCGAAAAATTAATGGAATGGTTGCTTAAATTCATAAATCCATTTATTGCAAAATTTAAATAATTAGCAATTATTGCGAGTTTGCGACCCATTAATTGCGAAAATATTCGGGTTTTTTGTTAGTCGATTGCGTCAACAAACGTGCAAATTTTCTCGCCGCGCGAGCATTTCGTATGCGGTCAAGGGCACATACACGCACAATCGGGACAGTGCATGCATACGCGTAAGCTACCGTGTTTCCCCCATTATAAGGCCCAGCTTTTTATGAGAAATGAAATTCAACCTTCCTGCAAATAAGAGGCTCATATTACCTATGAAAACCGTAGATATCAACGTTATTTAACAACGGCAATGCTTTTCTAAGAAATTTTTAGCGAAAATTTATTACTTTTGCACATATTTTTATTTCAAAACCTCAATTTTTGACGATGATTTTGAAGTAAGGCCGGCCTTATATTCGGGGAAACACGGTAGCTGTACGTACATAGTGTGGTTGCAAAGCAGCTTTTTATTGGTCGGGACAAAATCGGGCTTGTTGATTAGCTCACGTTTGCCTCAAGCACGTACGTCGTGGATGCACATACGCACATGTTGTACACCACTACTATTACGCTGTATTAATTGTAATCTTCGCACGGTTATGGGACCGAAGGAAAAAATGGTTAGAGAGTACTTCACACAGATTGATGTCGTCAACGGCAAATGGCGCTGCTCATGTGGCGCCGAGCGCATCCAACGGCGCAACACCGGTTGGAGCAATTTGGAAAGCCACATTAAAAGTCAGCACTTGCAGAAAGAAAGTGATGCAAAGAAGCAGGAGTCATCCAATCCTGGATCGATAGAAAATTTCCTGTCGTCACCTTCAACCGTTTGCCGAAAAGGAATACGAATCTTCAAGTGGCTGCGGTTGGTTTGTATCGACCTGGAGCCTTTCAATGTTGTTGATCGGCCTACCATCAGGGACATCAGCAATACGGAGCCAATCTGCACAAACACCTTAAAGAAGTATTTGGCCTTGGTGACACAGGGTGTGCGACAGAAAATCGCCTTCGATCTGCCATCCCGATTCGCGGTGGTATTCGACGGATGGACTTGTTCTTCCGATTATTACGTTGGCGTTTTCGCCTCGTATATAAGCCCATGCGGTCGGGAAAGTGCTCTCCTCGGCTTCTCAACACTTTTGGATCCCAAGGCACAGACGGCTGAAAACCACCTGGTGTTCATCGAAGACATCCTTAGCAGGTACGGCAAGTCTATGGCCAACGTGGTGGCGCTTTGTGGCGACAACTGCAAGGTGAACAAAGCCATTGCAAAGCAGTGCAATGTTCCTCTGGTCGGCTGCGCCTCCCATCGCTTCAACCTCGCTGTCAAAGAACTCTTGAAGCCCTACGAAAAGGTGAACTTCTTTTCTATGCTGCTTGCTTATATCTCACAATATCTATATTGAAGACAGAGTGCACTCTGTCACAGCGGTTCCACAATATTTTTTTCACATACCCCACGCGGCCACGCCTTCTATCAAAGGAATTTTACGCAAGGCGATTTTAAGCTGCTCAAATTTAGCATATTTCTTATTTCCTGCTTTTACTTTTTTAAGGTACTCTGTAAGTTGAACTCCTTGATGGCTCGCCTGAGATACAGCACGCTTAGTGCACTACTGGATGAGTACACAGACCTTCGACCGTTGACGAGAAATGAGACACGGTGGTCAAGCACGGCAAAGATGGTGCGCAGGTTCTTCGAGCTGCAGAAAATTCTTGCAAAAGAAGTTTTCACCACCGACCCAAGGGTGATGGATTTACTTCTCAACGCAGCGGATGTTCATAAACTCACTCAACTCAACGGTGATTTGGCCAAGTTGGATTCTTTGACGCTTACTTTGCAGCAAGAAGATCTGACAGTCGCAGAGGCGAGGTACCTCTTTGATGTTGCATTGTCGTCCCATCCTGCCATGGCCCATCACCTCAGCCCCGACGCCGAAATCGTTCAAGCGTCTATGTTTGAGAGGGCTATTGTGAAAATTCAAAACCAAAAACATGGTCAACTTACGGCAAAAGAGCGTCAAGCAGTGGAGGCTCTCAAAGTCACCGAAACTGCACCGGTCGATGAAAGTCCAATAGATGAGTCATCGGATATGGCCTTCGGCCAAAATTTGATAAAACGGCGCCGCCTGAACATGATGCTGCCCACCTTTGATCAATTTATCGATACAACATTTATACTGCCAACTTCCAACATAGTAGAACACTTTTTCAGTGCTGCCGGACGTGCCTATGCGGATGAACGGTACAACTTGTCAACAAATTGCCTAGAAGCCCAACTTTTTTTGTTTTCTAACAACCGCTTCTGGGACAGCGAATTTGTTTCCCACATCGTTTCATCTAATGAAAATCTCTAACATTTTCACTATCTCCGATGTTTCTATGTTGTACACATTTTTGTTCATAAATGAATGTGTAATAAATAGCAAAACCTCTTATTACTAAGGTGTCTTACTGCGCATGATAATGTTGGCGTGAATGTTCTATCATTCACTGTTCATCTAACCTCAGTTAGTGTTCCGACAATTCGCATATTAACTTAGGAGGAATCGACAAATTATAATTATAAAACAAGCCCCAACATGACGGTAGCTGATGTGATCACCAATAACTCAGAAGATATTTTTTGTACTAAAAGTAAAGATTAAAGGGACCAGTTTGTTCGACCATATTGACACGGCTAGTATACCATTAAATTACCAATTAATGGCTAGAAATCCAATAAATACCCATTAATTGGCCTTGCCGCAAAAAAATTAATTTTAATTTTTTCGCACTTAAATATTAATTTTTTTTCCAAAAATCAATTAATGATGACCCCTGACATGAGTGTCACTGAATCCAAGTTGGGTTAGGCATTGAGGTCAGGTTAGTGTCTAGCAGGCTAATCAGCTAACCAACAATTAGCCAATTTTAGTGTCGCTGATCTTTATTACCTGTGATTGGCTGGCAACCAGTTCAGGGTGTACCCTGCCCACTGCCCTTAGATAGCTGGAATAGGCTCCAGCGGCCCCACATCTCTACTGAGGATAAGCGGTGCAGCTTATGGATGTATGGATGGATGTCTATTGCATTTGAATGGTTGTGCCACAAATGTTTTTAAACCTCTTTGATATGCAGAGGTAAGCGTGGCAACTTAAAAGGATAAAAAAAAAAAAAAAAAAAAAAAAAAAAAAAAAAAAAGAATGGATTCTTTCCCAGCTACTTTGGCAAGAGTGGAGTACTCGCTATACTTGCCAATGATTTTTCAGGGCTCAATGAAAGCTTGTTGAAACGTAACAGAAAATGTCTAAATAGGTTCACTGTAGTTCTTGTGTTAGTAAAATCATCAAGAAAATGTAGGCACAATAAGCATTGAATATCCAACTAGCCAATTAATACCTGCGACTTGGTCGGAAGAGAACATATTCCAGCGCGTGTGTGGAGCTGTTGGCAGTGGAGATGAAGCTGAAAAGTAGGAAGATGAGGTCGGGGACGCCGAGTAGCTGCGTCAGCTGCTTGTGGAGAATTTGCTCCCGAAAAGACATTTGCTGCTGTGTGTTCCGTCTAAACCGATACCAGCCAATCACATGCTGGGGAACAAAAAAAGTATAAAAACTGGTTCGGATATTTCAAAGTTACAATTGAAAATAGTGCACTTTTTCAATTGACAATTTGTATGAGGAAATAGAATCAACAAACAAGGCGGCGTTACTTACTTTTCGCCTATCTTTTAGAATACTGTTCAGATGTTCTTCATTTACTTTGCCAGCGTAGTCATAAAAGCTGTTAAGAGGTGAAAGTAATTTAGATCAAAATCCGGAGTTTGATGCCACCCCAAAATCTTGAGATGAAGCTACCTACTGCCTTGAAATGTGTATCACGCATTTAATAATATTACAAGTAGTATGAATACGGGGTGTATCTATTGACATAACAATATATCTGTACATTCAAGGAAAACTGCGGGTCAGATGTATAGACATTTCGTTCTGTATACATGTGTACAAGAATGACAAAGTATATCTGAATCTGAATCTATTGACATAACAATCAAGAAAGCAGAAGAATAACACAAACATGTTTTTGATATTTGATTAAATATTTTAACACTAAAAACACTAAACACGCATTAAACACTGTCATAAATACTTATACTTCATTTATTACATTATTTTTCTTAAAAATAGGTTAGGCAATGTTTTACCATGGACACATGCAGTAAAAAAACATTTTAGATACCGTTTTCAATAAATAACTTTAAGTTGATGCTGCAAAACCTCTCAATGCACAATTTAAAATCTTTATCCCAATACATAATAATGAACATTTATGTTTCATCTTCAAAAAAATATTTCCTTCCCCTAAAAAGGTTTAGTTACATTTTTTTTAATTGAGATGCACTGGCATGTAAATGGTGAACATAGGCAGTCAAGTGCAGAGCGAGACAAACAAACTTTACCTAAACAACCGTGCACACGGGTCATGGTTATGGATTTCTGTAGGAAAAAAACATGAGTTTTAGTTACACCATACTCAATTCTCAGTAGTAACTACAAGCAAGAGGTACCAAGTGTCGGTTGCTGAATATAAATAAAAATAACTCACAGATTAGGAATATGATGTATACAAAATGTAAAATAAACACAGAGAATTAGGACCGACAAACTTACCTACAACCTGGATGAGCTCCGCGCTGCTTATCTGTGTGTCACTAATACTGATGGTTTCCTCTTGCCTTACTTCCCCCAATAGAAAGCCCTCCTGTACACAGAAAACAACAGTAGCCAGAGCGGTGAATACCCACAGGTCAAAGCATTAGAAATGTAAGGATTTGCTGGTGTCCTCTAAATGGCGCCATTGTAAAGTGATTAGTGTCCTGCCTACTGAGCTGCTGAATAGATTCTGGACAGTGCACACCTTTATCAGAGCAAATCAATGCACACATAGAATTTTGTAGCCTTAGTTTCAATTGCAACACTCTCAAAAAGAAAAGCACACAAATCCTTTTTGAAATATGTGCTGCACCGTTAGCTGTACTCTATTGAAGTAGAGGATGCAGATGGTTGAACTGTTTTTGTAAATATGTGGTTGTTAAACAATCTTAAATAATAAGAAGACTCTGGTCAGTGAGATTTTTCTTTTGTTATTGCCATTAAGTACTGTTGTACGACACTCAGAGCTGCAACATACAAGAACAGAAAAATATATTTTTGCGTTGTTTAATTGTACGAACAAACAAAAATTATGTATTCTATAACCAAACGTTAGTCCAATATGTAATTGCAGAAAACGTGATTATTTAGCATCTTCACAATATAGGGAAAATATATTTTCCAAATGAAAAGCAAATTGCTGTCTAAATGTTGAAACTACTTAGCACCAACATTTATTTTATACTAATCCCAAAAACGGTCAACATTTTAGATTGTTTTTAATGTCATTGTCAAACATTAAGTGAACATTGTTTACCGGATTAAATGTGGCACTCCAGAATGAACAAGATGTAATTGAAAAAACTTAAATAAAAAAAAAAAAAAAAAGATAATATTAGGATGGAACGTGGGAGGAAACCGGAGTGCCCGGAGGAAACCCACGCAAGCACGGGGAGAACATACAAACTCCGCACAGGAAGTCTGGAGCTGGATTTGAACCCACGACAGGTTCCCATGACATGAACTGTGCCGCACAAGCGCTAACCACTGCGCCACCGTGCGTTCCAAAAACATGCATTTCAGGTGAATTGGCCGGTCCAAATTGTCCATAGGTGTGAATGAGCGAATGAGTTGTCTGTCCCTGTGTGCCCTGCGATTGGCTGGCAACCAGTTCAGGGTGTCCCCTGCCCACTGCCCGGAGATGGCTGGGATGGGCTCCAGCCCCCCCGCGACCCTAATGAGGATAAGCGGTACGGCTGATGAGATGAGAGATGAGATGAATATTAGGATGGATAATATTTACAAGTCAGTGTTAGTAGACAGGCCTAAGTTGTAAGTTCATCAGAAAATAGTGCCATGAAAATAATGCAGTGACATTAGCAGCAATGTTTTGCAGAATAACAATTGTTACCGGAGCAAAAATAAGGAATTTACTCAAAAACAAGACGTTTGCCAAATTGAGACCAATATGTCTTAGTACCAACATAAATTAAATTTTTGGTTTCGATTTAAGGGGACATAGTACCGGTATATAATTTAAACACTACATGTTGGTGAATCGTGTGGAACAAGAGAAAAAAAAGTGCTACACAACATAAGAAAGAATCCAAACCACAGACACTCAGAGTGACCAAACCTCACTTCTTTCCTTTTTTTTTTTTTAAATTCAAATTTGCCCAGTTTTTTGCGAAGTTTTTGTTTTTTGGGTACCCGTAGGTGCAAAGGTGACCGCCAATCACGTCAGCTTCCTCTAGGTGGGGCGTATATTATCAAAATTGGAGAGTTCATGTATTTTGCAATTAAAAAAATACATATATTTTTAATGAAAAGGTTTTTGACGACTAGGAAGCACTTGATAATACACAAAATAAAATAAAAATAAATGATCTTCCAAAGTGACAGGCAAACAAAAAATATCGACAAATATTTTGTTGTGACGCTGAAATTCTAAGGATTTATAGAATTTTAAAGCGGTTGATCGCTTAGAAAAAGTTGGTGGTTCACATACCTTTCAACTTATGTCTTCCCCATATTTTATGCTTTGATCATTTCTAATTTTGTATGCCAATAAAAAAATAGTATAACTTGTTTACACGAATAACATTTGTTTTTGTCCTACATAGTCTGGCTTGCTGTGAGTAAATATGTGCTGCATTAAGTTTGTAAGGTTTATTGTCGCATAACATGGGAATCACAATCATTAATTCGGAGAGCAATTGGCCGAAGTAACAGGTATGGATTCATTTGATATTCGATGAGCTGGCAATCTAAATTTCCTGCCTGTGGTGGATCACTGTTTTGCATTTTGTGGCTACTATCACAACATCAAGCAATTAATTGGTGACTGCTTGAAGCATGATTTTCAGCATGAATAAAAACACTAAATGAGTGTTTCCTTGCCCTCATGTAGGTTTTAGATCAGGGGACGGTGCATCGGCTCGCTACAGTTTAACTGTACGGGTCAGGTGTATCGACATTTCGTTGTGTGTGCATTGTTACAAAGAATGACAATAAAAGTAAATTATTCTATAATAGTCTGTGGTTTTCAATAATCTTTGGTCTGTGCAGCCCTTTGAGACTATTTGTGATTAAGGACGTCACAAATAAATTTGACTTGACTTAAAACAAGAGTATTAATGATTAAATTGGGAAGACTTGACACGCTCTAAAAAGCAAACCAACGCTGACGTTTACAGGAGTCAAGTTGACTGACAGCCACACCTGCTTGTCAACGCGGAAACGGGTTAGGATTAAAACCGAGATAACACTTTATTTCCATTTCCCGATTCACTTCCTTATAGTAAGAACATTAATTATTTTAACAAAAGTTAAAATTTCACCGACGATACTTGTTAGCCTCTGGGGGAGCCAACAGCTGAGTATTTCCCGGATCTTAAACCCTTCCCACAAACTATTTCTAATGCAAAATAGCACAAATGCATACGTGAGATTTTGAGTTTTCATTCGCCATAAGAGGAAAATATTGTTAAAAATACTAAATCAAGAATGGCGGGTGCCGCTGATAGATATCAGCCGGTAAATAGACGATACCATAACTAGCTAGCCCAGCAACAGATTCTGACAGTGAGCAAAGAACTCAAAACTGATAGCACCGAAGACCGACGCAAGGGAGGCTACACATCACCCCGCTTTAGATAACGCGACGCAGGGTACTCACGTGATCCGAGTTGCTGTTGGCGCTGTGATAACACACAGAACTAAAAGTATAACCTGAAATGGATGCCGCCATGATGGAAACATCCCTATCAATCCCACTGCTCCCTGCGGTTGAGAAGGCGCTGCAAGAGGCGCAAAGCCAGATGGGATATGTGGTTCTTTAACCGCACAAATAAAAAAACATGGACGCCGCCGTAAGCACCAGGCATGTTTCCGACTCAGAAGAGGACAGAGACTCGGATAACGACTTTCAAAGTTCACGGTTAGGAACAAAAGAATAGTAAGTATATTAAGAAAGTACTGGTGTGATGAAATCATAACAAGTGTTTGTGTGCTGTTATTTCAGCCATTCGTAGCAACGGGCAAGCTAAGTCAGTCCAAACTGGATGATTGTTGTTGTTTATTCCCCTGCAGTTGGGAAGATGCATACCAAAAAGAATTGGAAACATTCAAAGACATTGGGGACTTTGGTGAGATTTGGTAACTAATCATAATTATTATTAAGTATTAAGTCAAGTCATGTTCATCTGTATAGCCCTTTATCACAATAAGTCTACAGTATTTTCAGACAACCAAGTCACCACTGGTAACCTCTAAATAGCAAAAACTCAAAATCAGCTTGACCCCCGAGCCCTGAAAAATAGAGGTTGTTGTGAGGTAAATAAAGTAGTCCAAACAAATCCATAAAATTATTAAACGTATTTGTTGTGATGATATAATAAACAACCGCAGTACACTCTTATTTCAGTAACAAACAGTACTGTATTGTCACCACCAATTGGGTACTACGATGATTAGTATATAACATATTTGACTATTGTTATTATTAGAATTATCGATATCGGACCGATGTAATATGTATATCCGTGAGGTTTTCTTATATTTAGACACCAAAGAGGAGCTATCTGTGAAATGTAATTAATAAGGAAGATGAAGGGTTAGGAAAAATAAGCGTCTGCTTCTTACTACCCCTTTTCAAACATGTAATGTTCACATTATTTTTGCTATTGAGCCATTGTTTTTGTCCTGTTTTTATTTTCTAATGTTCGAAATAAAGTTTTCATTCATTCAATTAAGGGCTATACCAAAAAAATGTTACTTGACTTAACATTTGCCCCTTAGTATATCATGTTGACCACTAGGGAGAAGTGCAATACAGACAATCTATCAAAAGAAGTGTTTCACAACATGTGATTCATTTCTATATAGACCTTTACCACAAAATGTCTGCACAGACTACCATTACAGCATCCCCTGATCTTAAACCTACACGAGGGCTTGGGAAAAACAAAAAAAAACTTCAGCAGGAGATTTGAAAAACCTTAAGAGCTGCAATGGATTTTGCAAGGGCATCAACAGGCAATGCACAGTCGACATCAACAATTAACATACCGTATTTTCCGCACTATAAGGCGCACCTAAAAGCCTTTTTTTTTTTTTTTTCAAAAGCTGACCATGCGCCTTATAATACAGTGCGCCTTATATAAGGATCAATATTAAGCTGCAAAGTCTTGCAACTAAAGCAAGCAGCCACCGACTAGATTTTCCCCCGAAGGCGAAGTCGTCCGCGGTGTATGCTGGGATTTATGTACCAGCGTTTTATTTCCTAACCAATGTGTCAATCATCATTTGAATCAGTCACTATTGGCTAAACTTATTCGGAGGTAAAGAGGGCGGATCCTTTTTATCATTTAAAGGCTCGCATAGGCTTAAGGGGCAAAACAAAGCCTGCAATTGGCCGAAAAACATGAATGTGAATCACAGGTTGGGTTGCACTACGGCAGGGGTGTCAAACTCATTTTGACTCAGGGGCCACACGATAGAATAACCATTCTGTCGGGGGCCGGACTAGTAGATTAAAGAGAAAGAAAAGGAGAGATAAAGAAATAAGAGAAATAGGGAAGGTAAAGGAGAGATGGTGGGACAAAGAAATAAAAAGAGAGAGAGAGAGGGAGAGAGAGCGTGAGAAACAAAAGATAAAAAGTCGTGAGAGAGGGGGAAAAGAAAGGGAGAGGAAGAAAGAAATCCAAAGAGAAATAGAAAGACAGAAGGAGAGGAAAAGCGCGAAGGGTATGAAAAAGGAAAAGAGAGAAAATGGAGAAAAAAGGAAGTTGGAGTAAAAGAGGTTAAAAGACACAGAGGAAGAGAAAAAGAGACAGAGTGAAAGAGACAGAGAAAAAAGGGGTGAGAGAGAGAAACAGAGAGAGAGAGAAAAGGGGAGAGAGAGAGAGAGACAGAGAGAGAGAAAAGGGGTGAGAGTGAAAGAGAGAGAAAAGGGGAGAGAGGGAGACAGAGAGAGAGAAAAGGGGTGAGAGAGAGACAGAAAAGGGGTGAGAGAGAGAGAGAGAAAGAGAGAGAGAGAGAGACAGAGAGCGAGAAAAAGACAGAGAGAGAGAGAAAAGGGGTGAGAGAGAGACGGAGAGACAGAAAAGGGGCGAGAGAGAGAGAGAGACAGAGAGGGAGACAGAGAGAAATAAATACAAGTACAGTGTCTTTGTGAGAGGCACCTTTATTTGGCAACATCAAGTTGACATATTTCAACTTGCAGCTTGTTTTTCTCTTGCGCTTCTCTGAGTGTTTTCTTGCGGGCCGGATTCCATCCCTTAGCGGGCCTGATCTGGCCCGCGGGCCGCCTCTTTGACACCTGTGCACTACGGCATAGAAAAAACATTTTTACTATTCTGTATTTGTAAATATTTTACTCTCCTGGATTTACTACACTCACGGTTGTAAGAAAACCATTTTCCCCCGAAGGCAAAGTAGTCCGCGGTGTATGCTGGGATTTATATACCGGGGTTTCATTTCCTAACCAATGTGTCAATCATCATTTGAATCAGTCACTATTGGCTAAAGTTATTCGGAGGTAAAGGGGGCGGATCCTTTTCATCATTTGGCTCGCATTGGCTTAAGGGGCGAAACAAAGCCTGCAATTGGCCGAAAAAGATGAATGTGAATCACAGGTTGGGTTGCACTACGGCATAGAGAAAACATGTTTTTCTATTCTGTATTTGTAAATATTTTACTCTCCTGGATTTACTACACTCACGGTATTAAGAAGACCATGGTTACGTGAAGGCTGCAAGAGAACTTAGGTGAGCTATGCGGATTTATATCTTGTTTTAAAACGATCTTGATGTTTCTGTGATGAGTCTATTTTTAAACTAAATTCAGTTCAAAGTGTTTATCGTCATATGCATAGTAAAGAACCCAGTTTCCCTGCACAATAAAATTCTTACTTTGCTGTCCACACAGTTGCCAGCAAAAAATAAAATGGAAACTAAGAAATGTTTGTTTGGTGCCATCGAACGGACACTGCATCCGCACGTGTCTATGACACGTATTTGTTTCCTTGCAAGCTTTCGAAATGTTAAGGGGGTAATAAGTTTGACTGAACTATCTGACTGTTTTGTCGACGTTCCCATTGTAGCGCCTTATAATCCGGTGCGCCTTATGTATGTAAAATATAGGACCAAAAACTATTTTTTTGGGGGGTGCGCCAACACAAAGGAAATTATTATTATTATTATTATAACCCAGTGCGCCTTATAGTGCGGAAAATACGGTAATCAAAAACTGAAATCATGCAAAAAGTCCAGCTGACAGCAACAACAAGCTTCCTGTTCAAAATCTTAGCCGATTTAGCAGGTTTTGAATTATGGCATGCATCAAGTCCGGGTGCCGGTCCAATGGATTACAAGGCATGCACCGTGCAACATCCAGGCTAGCCCTTCCTTAGTCCGTTACCGGAAAGGATAATAGTTATTGAGTTGCGTAAGTAGTAAACTGAGAAATTAGTCCTCAGAATTTTACAATGTTTTTTTCAGAAGTTTAGGATTTGTTGCCAATTTGAAGCTTTATTCGTGAATTATCATCTTCATCCGATAATATATTTTAGTATATATTAGAAAATTGTATTTGTTATTTCTAATTCCAAGTTACAATATAAATTTTACGGCGATTTGAAATATGGTCTCAATTAAAATCTCTTATATCTCTACGTTTTATAAAGGTTTGGTGAGGAAAGCATGACACGCGTGCTAAAATGGATGGACAATACAAATATTTCAAAAGACGCTGCCATTTTGGACATTGGCACAGGAAATGGAGCCTTTTTAGTTGAGATGGTGAGGTGTAAAATAAAACTGTATTTTAAAATAAAATACAGACGGAACCATTTTTTGATAATTCAAACGATAAATGTGTTTTTTATCTTTTGTAACAAGGCTAAACATGGATACCAGAATTTAACAGGCATCGATTATTCCCCGACCTCTGTGG